>NW_026575022.1:3839333-4439333 GCF_905146905.1 Nyctereutes procyonoides
AGGAAAAGAACTCTCTGTGAGGTTCAGTAAAACTTCAAGGATGTTGATCAGTGTCATGGTCTAATTTGGTCTATGTGTCTCTTGTTTTTCATTTATATTTGTGCAACATCTTAGACTCTTAGGCCAGTTCTCACTGAATTAGACAATTTTGCTAATGGGAGCATGATGATGATCATAAAAATAACTATTGCAACAAGTGTCTAACCTCAGAATTATATTTAATGAAATGCTTCTGGTTTGTATCAATACTTTATTTGCCTTAGGAAATAGGATTTTTTTTTAGTGATGATGAGTTGCAAATTTTATTCAGCATTTTATTCTGAAAAATTCCTTGCTCCTCATTTATTCTAAAATATGCATAGGGAACAATATGTTGAAGAGTAAGAATTATAATATATAGATTTGAGGAAGAGAGAAAGATCATACAGGTTTCATTTTTAACAAAAGAAAATAGTATATGAAAGTGTGACTAAATCAATAATGAATTGTAATATATCCATTTTATAACAAGTAAATATAATACTTTACAATAGCAACTAGTCACCTGTGCACCATTATAAATTAGAACCATAAATCCACTAACTTCATGGTTCTTATCGATTTTACTTACTGATAGATTTGTAGCCTGACTATAATCTATTTACTCATTGTCACAGATTCAACATTCAAGTAAAATAGCTTCTATGGTGCAAATGTTGCTTTATTACTTGAAATTTGAAAACAGAAAGACATTTTTGTTGCCTTATTAGGAAAAGCAATAGAACAAAATGGTAAAAAAAAAAAAAATTACAAATATATTTAGGGGTACCTGGGTGGCTCAGGCAGTTCAGCATCGACTTTTCATTTTTGGCTCCAGTCATGATCTCAGGGTCCTGAGATCCAGCCCCGTGTAGATTGGGTTCTGAGCTCAGCAGAGAGTCTGCTTGAGATTCTCCTTCTTTCTCTCTCTGTACCCCCCAAGCATGCATGCATGCATGAGGGTGCCCTCTCTCCTTCTCTCAAATAAATGTATTTTAAGTGTAATTGTTATTTTTTAAAAGATTTATCATATGTATCTTTTGTTTTTAAAGATTTTCTTTATTTATTCATGAGAGAGACAGAGAAAGGCAGAGACACAGGCAGAAGGAGAAGCAGGCTCCACGCAGGGAGCCCGACGTGGGACTCGATCCTGGGTCTCCAGGATCACACCCTGGGCTGAAGGCAGGCGCCAAACCGCTGAGCCACCCGGGCTGCCATATCATATATATCTTGATACTATTACTGCTAATGAAGATCCCTGAAAGCTTGGTTATTCTTCTAAAATCACTGTTATTGGAGTGTTCTTTTAAGTCATGAGATTAACTACGTCTGAAAATAAAAGTAAAAATTAATATATCTATCTATATTATACTAATTCAGTAGCTTGTTTTTGCTTATTTGTTTGATTTTGTTCTCCCATGACTATTACTACCATTCACTTTAGCCACAGGTCAATTGGTGATCTCACTGACAAATGTCATTGGAATCCACATCTCACTTTCACCCCTTATCCTTGGTATCATAGATCTAATCATCTCCCCAAAGAAAGCCAACTGAGATACAGTTCTCTATTTTAACAGATGTGGAATAAAATTGCTAAATATTTATTTCAGAGGTGGGGATTAAAGTTATGCTTTATGCAACAAAACCATATTATTACAGAACAAACAAACATTGGAAAGTGTTGAGGGAGCAGAGGGCAAGCTGAGGACAAAGCACAGGCTGACACTCCAGAACCTACCCTCCCATCTCCCACCCCATCCCTCCCACATAGATCCCACACATAGATCCCTGGTGTGGGATCTATGTGACATTCCTCCAGGAAGCTTCCAACTGTCTTAATGTCAATGCCTTGCTAGAGGGAAAAACAACCTTGATTTGACAATGGCAAGGCCTCCAATATCTTGTAAGGTCCTCTGTAATATATGAAAGTTCTTTCGAAAATCTCCCTTTCCCTTACCTCCCCGAGCTCCCAAATATATAATCAGCCACCCCTCACAATTCCCGTGCAGCAGCTCTTTCTGTCCTTGGGTCCTGTCCCCGTGCTTTAACAAAACCACCATTTTGCACCAAAGACATCTCAAGAATTCTTTCCTGGTCGTTGGCTCTGGGTCTCATCCTGCCTCACCTATATTCCAAAACTACATCAAAAGCTGCTCACACACAGGAACACGCAAAAACCCTGCAGTGCCGAGCTTCTGTGTATGAGGAGAGCATATATAGATGAGTCCACTCTTGCATAAGGACCAGATCAGAAAGGCCTTTGAATGGCCATACCCAGGTGTGCGGGCCTCATTTTTCAGGCAATGGGAAGCAACAGAAGATTTTTAAAGCACTAGAGTTAAAGACCAATCTAACCTTAAAAGATTACCTGCCAGAGGTAGATAAAGAGGATAGAGGCTAGAAACAAAGATTGGGAATGATGTTACTGAATGCATTCAGCGAAAGTATTTGAGATGCTGAATGATGTGCAAGAGGGTGAGGAGACAAGTTTAAAGAAATGTAGGGAAGAGATTTCACAGGAGAAAGTAAATGAATGGATGTGGTGATACAAGGAAGCAGCTGCCTCTTCAGGAATTTGGCTGCCACATTTTTGGTTCTCGGTCACACATGATCTCTGTTGTTGACGTTCCTTTAGAGCAAGCAGAGATTAAGGTGGAGAGACCGGTGCCAAACCTCTCAATGAATCCAAGAAGTGATTCGGATATTAGTAGCTGTTGTTAAGGTAGAAAAATAGTATAATGAGACAATTTCATCTTCTATCAGAGGGATTTTTAAACAAAGGAGAAATAAAACAGATTGGAAAATGCTATAAAAGGCCAGAAGAATCTTTTTAATTTGGCTTTCTCAGGATCTGGGGACACAGTGCAGAATCTTCCATTTCTAAAGTGTGGTGAGAATTTCAAATAAGATAAATAGGGGGAGAGCTTTAAAAAGCCTAGGAGAAGTTTGAGTACATTCTGATATTTATTGACAATTGAATAGATTTGTTAAATGTATAAGCAAAATAATTAGACACTAATTATGAAGATGGGTGATAGTCTACAACAGTTATACCCAATCATGTTGATTTGCCCTCCATGGAACATTTGGCAGAGTCTGGAGGCACTTTTGGTTGTCTCAGCTGGGGGCAAAGTGTAGGGGATGTGCTAATGGCACCTAGAGACCAGGATGTTGAAACACTCTACAGTGACAGGGCTTTCCCCACAACAAAGGGCTTTCCCCTACAACAAAGGGCTTTCCCCCACAACAAAGAATTATCTGGCCTAAAATACCAATACTGATAAAATTGAGAAAAATGTAGCTTGGGGTTTAGTTTGAGGTGCTGTAGATGAAAATCAAGACAGGAAGAAGTGGTTTGAGAGACTGAAGCCTAAAGAGAATGGGATTAAAAGCCTCAAAAGAGTTGTTCTTTCTGGACCTCCATTCACCTCAACTGCAATCCTAATTTATGTGATTTTTCTGAAGCATGGTGAAAAACTGTGAGTTATAAGTTCTTTTAACAAGTGCTTTGAAAATAATAATGCCTTGACCCTGAAGGAGAGTGAACGTAACTTTGCATTACATTTCCTTAAGTGTGGGGTTTCCTTCCAAAAACTATGCTGTAGGAAAGGGGGAAATAGAGAACTTTACAGTTCAGTCACCACTTCAGGTGATCAAGGTTAGATGAACAGTGGTAAATGATGTTAACAGTATATACTGTTGATAAAATGTGATGAAAATGACACTTTATCCCTGTCATCTTCCTCCAAAAAACCCCATAATCACAGTCTCATCATTAAAAAAAAAAATCAGAGAAATTCCAACAGAAGGGCATCTTACAGTATACCTGACCAGTACCCCTCACAACTGTCAAGGTCATCAAGAACCAGGAAAGTTAGAGAGGTTGTCACAGCTAAGAGCTGCCAAAGGAGACATGACAACTAAATGTAATCTAGTAACCTGGATGGAATTCTGGGCGAGGTCGGGGGGTGGAGGGGTAGAAGGGGAGAAGTACATTAGATAAAAACTAAGGAAATCTGAATAAACTATCAATTTTAGCTAACACTTAATCTATCAATACTAGTTCATTAATTGTGACTAATGTACCATACTATAAGATATTAATAATAGAGAAAACTATGTAGAGAAAAGAGGCATATGGACTTCTGTACCATGTTCTCAATTTTTCTGTATATCTAAAGCTGTTATAAAAATGGAATCTACTAATAAAACACTTTAATAAGTGAAGTTTTTAACCAAAAAACATAATAATGATTAAATGTAGTTTATGCTGAAATTTGGTAAGCAAACTGAAAACTGAAAAAAAAAATCTTTGGAGATTACTTAGGAGTTTACTTACACAACAGTATTCAAAAATGATATAACTTTTATCCCTTTTCTAAATGTTCATTACATGAAAACTGCTAATGCACGATGGCAGAAATGCATCTAGTGAATGTGTATATATAATAGCAATGAGATATTTTTCAAACATTGAAGTGTGAAGCCTTAGTCTTCTAGGTTCTAGTGACTATCAAGGCTATAGCTATCTTACATGATAGATTTGTTCCCAGCACAAGAACATTAAAAGATTATATTCAAAAGATAAATTTTCTCTGACCACAATGTTTCTAATGGCTTTTCTCCCCCCAGGACATTTACTGAAGACACTGTTTTCCATTGAGTATCTTTGATTTCGTTGTCAAATATTAGTTGACCATCTATGTGTGGGCTTAGTTCTGGGCTCTCAATTCTGTTCTATTGGCCTGTGTGTTTCTTTTGATCTCAACATCACACTGTTTTGATGATTATAGTTTTCTAATACAGTCTGAAATGAGGAAATGTGATGCCTCTGGCTCTGTTCTTTCTCAGGATTGCTTTGGCTACTCAGGGTCTTTTGTGTTCCATACCGATTTTAGTTTTTTGTTTTGTTTTGTTTTCCTATTTCTGTAAAAAATGCTATTGGTTTTTGATAGAGATTGCACTGACTCTATAGATTACTTTGGGTATTTTAACAATATTAATTCTTCCAACCCATGAACACAGGATTTCTGTTTGTGTCTTCTTCAATTTCTTTCATCAATAGTTTTCAGCCTACAGGTCTTTTACTTCCTTGGTTAAATTTATTCCTAAGTATTTTATTAATTTTTGATGCAATTGTAAAGGAGATTGTTTTACTTCTTTTTCAGATAATTCATGAGTGTGTACAGAAACACTGATTTTTGCATGTCGAATTTCACAATACTTTTATTTTTTTTAAATAATGGTCACTGCTCCAGGATAAACCACTCAGTTTGAGAAGAAATAAAGGAAGAGAATTAACATTTACTGAGGTTTGCACTCCTAACATGGGCCTCACCATTTATTTTCACAGCGCTGATAACTGATCAATGAGAAAGTTTGTTGTTGTTGTTGTTTTTGAATAATGAGAAAGTTTAAGTAGTTTATTTTTTCCTGTGAAGTTAGTAAATGCGAGTGCTGCAGTTTGGACTCAAATCTGACTTAAAAGGCTATATTCTTTCTACTGAAATTACAGTGTGGATTAAAATACTTCTAAAACACAAAAAAAGTAAGACCGATAAATTAAAATGTTAGCACGGGGCACCTGAGTAGATCAATTGGTTAAGCAACTGACTCTTGATGTTGGCTCAGATCATGATCTCGGGGTCCTAGCATGGAGCTCCAAATTGGCTCCCTGCTTAGCTCTCCCACTACCTCTGCCCCTCCCTTGCTTGTGTGTATGGGCTCTCTCTCTTTGTCAAATAAATACAATTTAATTTAATTTAATTTAGTATGACTATGTGTCTTATTTTTGTACAAATAGTAGTTTCAGACCTCTGCATAATACTCTAAGGTTTGAAATCAGTACGTTTTCCCCAGATTTTCTCGACTTACTGAAGGTACAAATCATACAACAGTGAACATCTATCTGCATATGTGCCCGTCTATGGTACTGCATTAGAATGTCTACTAAACACTATCCAGGAGTAGAATTTCTATTCTACTATATATTCTTTCTATATATTAAGGAAGTCCTAGCTAGGATATGCACCCAGTGTTATTACCTGGTAGGTGCCAGAGTTTGTGAAATGAAATGAAATCCAAAAATGAAATTAAATCCAAAATTACAGGATCTGGGATTACTTATAATGCCCTATCCCCACACACTTAGCATTATCCGTGTTTCTAGTATTTTTCAGGCTTAGAGGTAAAGGGATATTATGTGGTTATTTTAATTATCACTTCCCTAACTATATTCAACATTTTGAGATTCCACTTCCATGAATTGCTGCACACGACTTTTGACAATTTTCTATTGCCGTTCCTGCCCTCTATTTTCTAATTTGTAAGCATTCCATTTAGACTGCAGATATTAATCCCTTGTCAGTTTTAGACAATATATATATCTTTCTGTTTTCTACCTATTAATGTTTTCCATGATGTTCATGATGCACTTTATTAAATAAAAATTTTAAATTTTAAATTAATTAGTTTTTGCTAATGGTTTCAATTGCTTTTTAAGAAATGTATTGAAGCATAAAATGTATACAGGAAAAAGAATAGTTTTTTCAATAAATGAGATTTGGAAAAATGGAGGCCCATATGAAAAAATATGAACCTCATATCTTACATGAAAGTTAAATTAAAAGTGGATCATTTACCTAAATGTAAAATGCAAAACTGTAAATTTCAAGGAGAATATGTAGGAGAAAATCTGTGTAGCCTTCTGCTTGGTTATGAGTTTTTAGATACAACACAAAAAGCACAATCTATGAAAGAAAAAGTTGGCAAATTGGACTTTATTAAAATTATAAGTGTTTGCTCTGTAAAAGGCACTGGTAGGAGAATCAAGAGAAGCCACAGACTGGGAGAAATATTAAACCCCACATCTGAAAAAAAAAGCAATTGTATCTGGACTACAGAAGGAACTCTTTTAATCAGCAATAATAAAACAATCCAGTTAAAAATTGGGCAAAAATATCTGGATAGATATCTCATCAAAGAAACTGGAGAGGTAGTAAGTAAGCATATGAAAAGATCTCAACATCATATGTCATTAGGGAAATTTAAATTAAAACAACAACGGCACACCACTTCATGTCTATTATGATGGCTAAAATACAAAAATTGACAAAACAAATTGCTGGTGAAAATTCAAAGCAACAAGCCACATTAGAAGACAGTCTAGCAGTTCTTACAAACCTAAATATAATCTTATCATGTGATCCAGGAATTACACTCTTAGGTAACTGCCTAACTGATTTGAAAATGTATGTCCACACGAAACCCCGCATGAGAATGCAGCTTTATTCGTAATAACCAAAATCTGTGAGCCCCCATGATGTCCTTCAACAGGTTAACTGATAAACAAATTTGGTATACCCAATACAGTGGGCCACTATTCAGCAATAAAAAGGAATTATCTAAAAAAAAAAAAAAAAAAAAAGGAATTAGCTAGCAATCTATAGCACCATTAATGAATCTTAACATCATTTTGCTAAGAGAAAGATACCAGTCAGAAAAGGCTACAGATTGTTTGATTCCAATTATATGACGTACCAGAAAAAAACCCAAAAATATGAAGACAATAAAATGATCAGTAATTGTCAAGGGTTTGGGGTAAGAATGGCGAATAATAGGTAAATCACAGAGGATTTCTTAGGGTGATGAAACTATTCTGTACGATTCACTATAGTAGAGGATACATGACACTGCGCATTTGTCAAAGCCCACAGGACTTCACAGCACAAGGGTGAGCCAAAACTCTTAAAAATCATTTAGGACTTCACTGAATCCTAGGCCCACTACAGGAACTCATCTCATGCTTCATTTAGGTCAATATGCCTACATCCCTAAGAATAAAAACTATTATTTCTCTCTGATCTGGTGTCATTTTCCTTCTGTCTTAAAGACTTGCCTGAAGATTTCTTGTAGGGTATATCTGCTGGTGATGAATTCTTTCAGATTTTGTATGTCTGAAAAAAGTCTTTATTTTATCTCTATTTTGAAAGATATTTTTCCTGTTTAGAATTTGTGGCTGATAGTTTTGTTTTTTGGTACTTTAAATAACTGTCTTCTGACTTGCATTGTTTCTGATGATAAATTTGTTGCCATCTTTATCTTTGTATAACTTGCCCTAATTCTCTACCCCCTTTAAGATTTATATTTAACAGTGATTTTAAACAATTTGATCATGATGTGCCTGTGTCATTAAATTCTTTTTTCTCATGCTTGGGTTTGTTGAGCTTCTCAGGTTTGTGAGTTTATAATTTTCTCCACTTTGGGGAATATTTGAACATTATTTCTCTAAACATTTTTTTTCCTTTCTGTTCCTCCCTCTCCTTTCTCTCCTCCAATTACATATAGTAGGTCAGCTAAAGTTGTCCCATAGCTTACTAATACTCTTCATTTTTAAAAATTCTGTTTCTCTCTACATATTTAAGTTTTCAGAGTTTTTGCTGCTATGTCTTCAAGTGTATTCACTCTATGCTGTGATGTCATGCCAGTCATCAATTCTATCCAGTGTTTTATTTATTTATTTATTTATTTATTTATTTCTTTATTTATTTTTTATTGGAGTTCAATTTGCCAACATATAACATATCACCCAGTGCTCATCCCACCAAGTGCCCCCCTCAGTGCCCATCACCCAGTCACACTGCCCCCCCCCCCCGCCCACCTCTCCTTCCACTACCCCTTGTTCATTTCTCAGAGTTAGGAGTCTCTCATGTTCTGTCACCCTCACTGATATTTTCACTCATTTTCTCTCCTTCCCCCTTTATTCCCTTTCACTATATTTTTTATTCCCCAAATGAATTAGACCATATAATGTTTGTCCTTCTCCAACTGACTTACTTCACTCAGCATAATACCCTCCAGTTCCATCCACGTCGAAGCAAATGGTGGGTATTTGTCGTTTCTAATGGCTGAGGAATATTCCATTGTATACATAGACCACAGCTTCTTTATCCATCATCTGTCGATGGACACCGAGGCTCCTTCCACAGTTTGGCTATTGTGGACATTGGTGCTAGAAACATTGGGGTGCAGGTGTCCCGGCATTTCATTGCATCTGTATCTTTGGGGTAAATCCCCAGCAGTGCAATTGCTGGGTCGTAGGGCAGGTCTATTTTCAACTCTTTGAGGAACCTCCACACAGTTTTCCAGAGTGGCTGCACCAGTTCACATTCCCACCAACAGTGCAGGAGGGTTCCCCTTTCTCCACATCCTCTCCAACATTTTTTGTTTCCCGTCTTGTTAATTTTCCCCATTCAAACTGGTGTGAGGTGGGATCTCATTGTGGTTTTGATTTGTATTTCCCTGATGGCAAGTGATGTGGAGCATTTTCTCATGTGCGTGTTGGCCACGTCTATGTCTTCCTCTGTGAGATTTCTCTTCAGGTCTTTTGCCCTTTTCATGATTGGATTGTTTGTTTCTTTGCTGTTGAGTTTAATAAGTTCTTTATAGATCTTGGATACTAGCCCTTTATCTTATAGGTCATTTGCAAATACCTTCTCCCATTCTGTAGGTTGTCTTTTAGTTTTGTTGACTGTTTCTTTTGCTGTGCAGAAGCTTTTTACATTGATGAAGTACTAATAATTCATTTTTGTTTTGTTTCTTTTGCTTTCGTGGATGTATCTTGCAAGAAGTTGCTGTGGCCAAGTTCAAAAAAGGTGTTTGTTGCCTGTGTTCTTCTCCTCTAGGGTTTTGATGGAATCTTGTCTCACATTTAGATCTTTCATCCATTTTGAGTTTATCTTTGTGTCTGGTATAAGAGAATGGTCTAGTTTCATTCTTCTGCATGTGGATGTCCAATTTTCCCAGCACCATTTATCAAGTGTATTTTCATCTCACATGCTGTAGTTTTGATCTCTAGCAATTGGATTTCGAATTTCTTTTTCTATTTTCAATGGCTCTACCTAATTCTCTGATAGTATGGAATACAATTTTATTATGTTTAAATATCCTTATCTAAAAAATAAAATTAAAAAAATATCTTTATCTGCTGATTCTAACACTTCTTAGTTATAGTCCTAAGTTGTTTGGTTCTAGTTGATTTGGGGCTGAATGTGTTGCATTTTGCTGCTGATTTGCATGTCTGGTGATCACAACGGGGTGTCAGAGAAGCAGAATCCTAACCTTGTTGTGTGCTATATAATTTTGCATTTATATAAATAGTTCTGTGTTGCAGATAAGTTACTTGGAAAAACTTTTTATCTACTTGGGTCTTACTTTTAAGACTTGTTACTAAGGATCTGAACAAAATTTAGTTGAGGATTAGTTATTTCTCACTACAGAAGCAAGATTATTCTGAGTACTTGAATAAATCTGTCTCTGAATTATAAGATTTTTTGAGTCTGGTATCATTTATTGGTAAAATATTTGGGAGAATTCATAAGGGAATATGCCTGAATCTGTTCAGGCCGCTATAGCAAAAATACCACAAAGTGGCTTAGACACTGAGCATTCAATTTTTCACAGATCTGGAGAATAGAAAGTCCAAGACTGAAGTGCCAACAGATTTGGTGTCAGGTAAGAGCCCACCTCCTGGTTCATAGGTGGCTTCTTCTCACTGTGCCCTCATGGCACAGGGTTGAGAGAGCTCTCTGAGGTTCCTTTTATAAGGGCGTCTGTCTCATTTACAAGGTGCCCACTTTCATGACCTAATCACCCAATACAATCATTTTAGGAGTTAATATTTCAACAAATAAGTTTTGGGAGGACACAATACTCAGTCTATAGCAGAATCCATCTAGACCTGTATTTTATTTTTGGTTTTGTTTTTGCACAAAATGATGCATTAAATTATGAATTTAATTTAGTTAAAAGATGTAAGAGAACAGATTTTCTAGGTTTCTCACACATAAATATTAGCAAATTCTGATTTCATAAGGAAAAATTCCCTAACACACAACAAAGTAAGCCACTATGAGCAGAAGACAGAAGAAATATAATGAATAGCAGACTTAGGTTTTTTTGTTAATGGCAAAGACTAGTCAAAGCAGACTCACACAAATCAAAGATTTTACCTAACACCTACCTTTACTAAGAAGTCATCACCGATAAACACTAGGTACGGACAAAATTTCTTTTTGAAGGAACCTGAAACTCTCAGATGCAACTTGCAAAGTGTTCCATTTCTCCTGCATTATACTGTATTTTGGTATTGGATTAACAAACCAGTTTTAAATAAGATGTGTGAAAAAGTTTCTCAAGGAAATTCCTTTTGGTTTGGAGGTTCCTCTGCTTTATTATTCTCTCTTGATACACAGTTAAGTAATTTGGTCATCCATAATCCATAAATTCACTAATGTATAGTTTATTGATAATAAAAAATACAGATTAAATGTATTCTGTTAATATATTCCTCCAATATACATCACTAAACTGTTTTTTAAAGATTTCTGGTCAGTCACTGACATTTTTTACAAGGTAGTCTGGTCGAGGCCATTCATTCTTTTAGATATCCAAGAAAATAAGGAGTAAGTTAGAGAATCACTATGAACTCTTTCTTTCTGAGGAATACAGATTTTCAATTATGACTATAAAATCACCTAGAGAAAAATTTAAAGTAATATTGACAGTTGGAACATATGTTTTAAATTTGAATACATACCTTACATTCCTACAATTTCCCTCTATAAACAGGAGAATTCTCACACATGTACGGGAGATATGCACAAGGGGATTAGGGCAGGACTGTTTGTAAATAGAAAAACTGTATTATGTAAACTACTGGAAAAAAAAGAAAGAACAAAGTAAAAGGCTTAATAAAAACTTACTGTTCAGCAGGAGGAATACAGTTAAATACATTTTGACATATACATACAACTTGATACTATATAGGAGTAAAAATGAATGAACCAGAGCTATATGTAAAAACATGAATAAATCTCAGAAATATAATATTATGCAAACTGCAAGTTGAAGAAAAATGCATACAGTGTATCTAGTCATATATAAAATGCAACTTTGCAGAATGCATAGGGATCCATACATATACAGAAAATTAAAGAAATGCACATGGATTATAAACACCAAATCTGTGGTTTTAGGAATGTCTGGGTGGGAGAAAAGGAAATCTATTCAGAAGGGCTAAAGCATATTTGAAAAGTGTATTATTAAGAAATATAATGGGCACATTTTCTTGGACTATAATTAATCTATACTTAAATTTTAAATGTTGTTACCATACAGTTTATACCAACTAAAAGGATAAAAACTTGTCTATCAGGAGGCAATTATAATGGTCAAACAGCAAACGCTGTGATATTTCCCATTAAATTATAAAAAATTACATGAAAAACAAAAATTCTATAATTAACTAGTTCAAAATCATAAAGGAGTTAGTTATGCAACGAGGTCAAAGAAATGGGGGAATTCACAAAAGCAAACAGATAAAGGATATCTGATAAATAGAATATGGCTAATCACAGTCACAAAAATAAGAATATTTTTATCTACCTGGATGCATTAGGGAAATCAAAAGTGACAGCAAAGGCCTATGTTGGACACTTGCTTATACATTACACAGTGTAGAGACTATGAGAGAGAGAGAGAGAAAGAAAAAGAAAGAAGAAAGAAAGAAAGAAAGAAAGAAAGAAAGAAAGAAAGAAAGAAAGAAGAAAGAGAGAAAGAAAGAAAGAAAGGAAAGAAAAAAGAAAGAAAGAAAGAAGAAAGAAAGAAAGAAAGAAAGAAAGAAAGAAAGAAAGAAAGAAGAAAGAAAGAAGAAAGAAAATAGCTGGATGGAACAGAAGTAATTCCTTTAGTTTTAGCTAGATATAGATTCCATCAATTCCTTAATTAGGCTCCTTTTTAATTTGATAATACCATTGGCACCATGTCTAAATATTACATTAACAAAACAAAATTATTGTATGTTCTCCATGTACTGTGCAGATCATATTCTCACCTAATTTTTTAAAGACTTTATTTATTTATGAGAGACACAGAGAGAGAGGCAGAGACAAGGGCAGAGGGAGAAGCAGGCTCCACGCAGGGAGACCAACACAAGACTCAATCTCGGGACTCCAGGATCACGCCCTGGGCTTAAGGCAGGCGCTAAACCGCTGAGCCACCTAGGGATCCCTCTCATCTAATTTTTAAATATCTTTACAAATTTCCAATTTAAGTAATCTTTCCCCATAGTGTTTACAATAGATATGAACTAGTTGATTAGGGCTAAAATGTGAGTCAGGGTCCTGGTGCCAAGAGTGTGTACTCCAAGGGAGCCAATAAGGACTGATGCTCAACAGCATTTCCCACACTGTAATGAGTGTCACTCAGGCTGCTAACAATTATTCCTATCTTTAAAAAGGTTTTTGGCCACATGCATTTAGGAAACCTGGGTTAAACCAATTTTGTTGGGTTTCAGTTTCATACACAATCTCAGAATCTTTTATCTGTTAATGTACCTTATGAATTAGTGAGTATGGGATACCTCACCAAGAGCATCTGAGCTTCCTAAATCTACTTTATAATGGAATCTGTTATTATTAACTCCCTATTAATCTCTGAATTTTGTCTTAAAGCTTATATCTAACTGGATGTAGACATGCAAATACAGACCAAATATTTTAAAAGTCAATGAAATTATAAAACAATCGACCTTTATAGACACTAAGATAATTAATGTACAATGTTCTATTTCAGCTTGCAAAGAAAAACAACAGCTTACGTGAATCTAACATTCTTAACAAAATGAGGCATTTTCTCTCTTTTAAACAACTGAATGTTATCATTGTTTCTTTAGCCTAAGCTTAGCTTGAGCTTGTAGAGAAATAAGATAAGGTGTGAAGAGCTTTCCACCAACTAGAGCAATGAAATGGACCACACTGAGAAACAGAGTTCTTTGTTACTGAAGCCTTTTCAAACAGTAGCTGAATGGTTCCCTCTAAAATATATAGGGTATTCTTGCATTGGGTAATCCCTAAAGTGCATTTGATGTCTTGGTGTTCATAGGTGGCAAGAGGTCATAAAGAAATTGGATACCCACTTTCTCAATAAGGGTCTAAGTCAGGAAATGATCAGAGGCCATTCAACGGGATGATTATTAAGTCTCTTCTCAGTTTGAATGTCTGCAAAAATTTACCTCGGTGTTTGCATCATATAGTGACGACATAGAACTTACATAGCCACAGGCTTCAGGTTGCTTTAAATGTCTTCAAATCCTAGACATAGACATTTTACTGTCACACAGAAAGATCTCAAACAAGACTAAATCATTCACCCTGAAGTGGCCTAAGTATAAGAAGCGCTTAGGTCTTCATAATAGATTCAGGAGGCTTTTTACATAATCTCTGAGAAATGTGTTTAAATTTCTGGAAAGATAATTGACTACCTCCATCATAGCGGCGTCTCTCATTTAGATGAACCAAGCTAGAGAGCGTAGCATTGTTTAAAATTACCCTGGAGTGGAAAAGCTATTGCAGTGAAACACAATGCTATTAGTTTTGAGAACTAACATTGAATATTGGTCCAGTCATGTGGATAAATGAGGTAGACATGAAAAAGCACAATTAAGTAAATAGTAAGGAAGGTAATAACTAATGATTTATGGTAAGTCAGTGTAACGTAATGAATTTTAGCATTATGAGTAAATAAATGAAGTCGAAAATAACAACAGAATTCTTTGGTTTTCTTCCATTTATAAAATAGATGTTTTAGAGAAATAAGGTCATTTGCCTAGAAGCAGGCTCTTGCATTAACATGTCCTTACATACCCTTACCATCAAGAGGAAGATGTACTAACACATCCATACACCGGTTTATAGCAGCAAGAAAGAGAAAAGGTGAAGTCGAATTGTAGCTGTCATTCACACAGGGTTTGCCATCATCAGATCTACTCTCTAGAGATGATTACAGAAATAGTTTTCTTTTTCCTTACATCTATCTAGTCTGAGTGCAGTGTCCCAAGAACTGCTAGAAGATCCTGACTTTCCTTTCTGAAGAATGTCATAATAAATTGTGGGTAAGAGAAACAAAGTAATGTGGATAAAGGGGAAGCAGAGAAAACAAGATACAAGCAGCACATATGGCTCACGCAGGGATTGAGAGGAAAATAATATGCGAAAAATGCCTGTTGGAGAGAAAAGAGCAATGGACCAGGGTCAGAAACCCAGCCATGGGTAATACTTTCATGGTAATCTCTTTAAGGCTTACTTTCCACAATTTTAACATGGGGAGGAGAGGGGTTGCACAAATAAATTTTCATTTTTAAAATTCTAAATTCTTTGTTCAAATGACGATGGTCTTTATGTGTGTGGTGTGTATATGTGTGGGTGTTTCTCTCTTGCTAAAATATTCCAAGAACTAAATATACTTAGGGTAGTAAGAGTGCTGCATCCAATTCCAATGTGCACAGGGGGGTTTTCACACATCAAATACTTCTCTGACACCAGCTGAATTCAGCTCAATTCTGACACTGTCTACCTAGAGAGAGCTTCAGACCCCACAGGTGAAGGGCTCAGTTCTACAAGACTGTGCCTCCCTCCCCCCTACACACTTCATACACCAAGCACAAATTCAGGTTGTCACCTGTGTTTCTGACTCATCAGCTGTAAATTGGAGGTTCCAACAACTCCCTTAGTGGGTTCAATTGATTTGCTCAGGCAGCTCCCAGAACTCAGAGGACATTTTACTCACTAGATTACCAGGTTATTATGGAAAGATATAACCCAGGAACAGCCAAATGGAAGACATGCATGAGGCAAGGTATGGAAAAGGACTCAGAGCTTCCATGTCCTCTCCTAGTGAGCCACTCTCCAGCATCTCCATGTGTTTACTAATTTGGAAGCTTTTGGAATCCTCTCCTTTTGGGTTTTTGTGGAGGCTCCTTTACATAGGCATGACTTTGAACTCCAGACCTTCTCTACTCCCCAGGAATCAGAGTGGGGACTAAAAGTTCTAACTCTAATCGCTGTTGGTTCTCCTGACAACCAGCCCCCATCCTTAGGTGCAGTCAAAAATTATCCTTATTAATATAAGACACCTTTGTTACTATCTTCACTTAGAAATTCTGAGGGTTTTTAGGAGTTCTGTGTCAGAAATGGGGATAAAGATCAAATATGTTTTACTTATAATAAATCACATTATTATAGATATACTAAAACCATTTGGTATTAGGTAGAATGTAAATAAAGACATTTCAAGCTTTTAAAAATCCATGCTCCATGGTTCATTTAATCTGTGTTAGATGATTAGGCAACGAGTGCTTTATATACACATGTTAAAATTTGCACATATTTTTCAAGATCTTTAAATCCTCAAACACCTAAAATAAAAGAGAGACCTATTTTTCCCACATTACAGTATGGCTAATGTCTTACTGGTCCTCATCCCCAAATGCTGTCACATCAGAAACATGGGAATATCCACCTATTGGTTCATTATCTTCTGAAATCGAATCAAAGGAGACTCTAATTTATATAGCTGTTTTAGCAGGAATGTGTTTGGACACACGGCTTAGCTACCCACTTATATAGTGGATAATACTGACCAGCCCATTGTTAACCCTGAGTTACACATTCAACTAAAATATGCTGACCAGCTGATGCCCAAAGAGTATAGCAATACTCCTATTTTCAAGAGGAAATAAAACTCTCTAAAGATAAAATACTATATATACTGCTATCTAATTCAATTTCCTTCATTATGAAAAATATTAAATATTCACAATCTGAATCTACTAAATCTGAAATTTAAGAAATACACTATACAATCCTTAAAAATATTTTCAATGTATTCTCTGTCTGGAACCATGAATGTTTTAAAAGATTGACCCATAAGTGTGTGATCCTTTAACATAATGCCATCTCTCCCCCACCATTATCTTAAAGTATGTTGTTGGCAGGTTATCATTAGGGTAACTGAGATTGGTATAGCACAATTCAATCTTTGCTAATGTTTCTTCTAAATCTTTGATTTCCAAATCTACTTAGCTCACTGACCCCACAATAAGAGTCATAGACATATAAAAGTAATATAGACTTTTTTGGAATCTCATTTACTAGGACAAAATTGCTGCCCACATCATTCTGTTCCTGTTATGTTTTATTATATTTAAGCTTCAATAGTATACTTCAAATTCCTATTAATTAAAGTTTGATACAACCTTTTTTCTGATACAACTGTCTCGCCTTCTGAACATTATTACCCAACACAGTTCACCATCTAGAGAGATCTAATACTCAGTGGTTAAAACCAGGAAATTTGAAATCAAATAATCTAACTTCTCCATTTTATCCTACTAACTGAATTACTGTGCGAATTAAACCCGTGTTAAGTGCTTAAAATACTTGCAAATTGAACTGCTCAATAAAAATTGTTGTTTTATTATTTACAAAGAGGACTATTTAGGACCAACTATATTAAAGATAGCGTAGTCTTCCAATAGTTCAATTTCATTGAATTCCATATTGTTGCTTGATGCCAAAACCCCAGGTGGTAATAAAACATTAGTTTTGCTTCTCTTTCACTTCCTAATCATTTCCATATCCATATATTTATAGCTTCATTGTATGTCCTCTTTCAATGTAACACACATTTCATAAGAGCACAGACTTTTTGATCATTGCATTACCCTAAGCATGTGACAGAGTTTCTGCATATAATAGAATATTGATAAATGTTTCATTAAATAAGAAATAATGGTTTTCCATAGGAAATATGCATGTAGTATGAGTGGTCAGGCCGGAGGCCAAGAAAAAACTCAGGACACTCCTAGGTGAGAAAGAAGAAATTTGGATCTCCCTGTTTTTTCTTTGCAAAAGAGTATCATAAAACAATCTGATAATATTCCAACTCAACCTGATGGAGAGATATATAAATGGATATAGATGTTTGCTAAAATTCAACCAAGGTTTAATATTGGTTGGTAGAAATAAAAGTTAGTTTTTTTTTTTTTTTTTTGGTTTAGTGATGCTTTGTGTAGTTTCTACAACAGGCAAAAAGAAAAAATATTCTAATAAGTTAAAAGATAGAACTTATTATTTAATTATTTAACAGACTCTAAAATTTTAAAGAGAAAACATTGAACACCATAAAATGTGTTGCTACATTTTTTTTTTGGTCAGATATCTGGATTGAGATAATATTTGGTGTCCAGGATATTGAGAACATTCGGTAGTCTACATGTCTCACACTACAGATCCTCCAGGTGGAAAAAATATGCCCACATGGCAACATATCATTTCCTACCTGATGGAATTCTTTTCCCAAAGTCACTGAATTCTTTTCTAGAGTATATGTGAAACATCATTTGCTAAGGCTACACATGACTGAGCAACACCTGCCCTTTCCTTCCAGGCCCACATTCCATACTGCACAAATGACGGTTCCACGACTGAAAGGAAAACCAATATAAGGAAAGGGAAAACAAGTGAGAAAAAAAGAATACCTCTCTAAAACTTAGAACACAAGCAGCCAGTTTGCACAATGATTTCTTTCTACTTTGGGAAATCTTGTGAATTGAACAAGTCATGATTATTTAAACCCTTCTAACACACAAGAAGAAAGCATCCCAATATGGTAGAAATCCAAAGAAGAAAGAGAAATCATGGCACTGATGTAACATATCCTGCCTTTAATCATTTTCTTTCTTTAAAAGGAAAGAGATAGAAAATTGGAAGAAATTCAAATCTGCAATCCGTTGTTCTTTATATTTCTCTTAAAGCATTGAAATACAGCTTGTTTATTTGTGTTTGCTTGATTACTTTTTCACTAACTATAAGCACCTGAGGCAGAATATGACTTAAAATATGGTCAATAATGATTTGTTGAAAAAGCTTTTTCAATTAACAAGAATAACATGGATTTAATGATTAGTAAGCTTAAAGAGTTTATTATATGTACTTATATAAATAAATGTGTATGTATGTATAAACGACCCTCATAATTCAGCCTTCAGCGTAGCCTATGACAATGGACTGCATGACCATTCTTTCATTTGTCCTCTCATACTGATATTGCAGCTACAACCCTTCTAGAATTCTGTAAACTATATACCATACTTCTAGGCTTATGGTACAATGGCCACATGCTAGCTTACTGATTTCGTGATATTCATGGTCAAATATAACTTGCAGTAGTAACTGCAAGATGTTTCTTATATGTGTTGGATATAAATCTCTCTTGTTCTTTTTTTTAAGATTTATTTAATTTTTCATGACAGACACAGAAAGAGAGGCAGAGACCCAGGCAGAGGGAGAAGCAGGCTCCATGCAGGGAGCCTGATGAGGGACTTGATCCCAGGACCCCGGGACCACGACCTGAGCCAAAGAGAGATGCTCAACTACTGAGCCACCCAGGTGTCCCTCTCTTGTTCTTTATCTCCTTCTGCTTTCAACTAATCTAACCAGAGAGGTACCACACATCTGTGAAAGCTTTTTCTCTTTAGTCAATCTAGAATCCTTTGCTACCATTCTTTCCTATTGTAATAAAGATCTTTATGCTTTATTTTTAAAATTTTTGTTACTGCAGCCATTCTTTTATTTTAGATTTCATTCAGATAAATATAAAATATTCCTTTTCTTATTTTATGATCACTGTTATGATCTATTTTAACTTTGCAAGGAAACTTTCAATACCTTAGTATAGACAAAACTATAATAAACAACATTGTTTTTGTTCAACAGTAATAAAAGAAATTCTATTCAAGAGGGGTTTTATAAGTAGCAGGAGAACTTCAATGTATTGTAAATCATAAGCATAAAAATATAAACTTACAATTTCATCCATAAGGCAATCTAGACTAGAAAAATACTATATGGACATATCTACCTGATACCAGTAATTAACTTTGGGTAACTAAATAACTTGGATATAACTAGTAACCTGGATACTATACAATGAAAATACATCATGCTAAATTCTTTCTCTGACAAAACAATGTTATACTTTATTATTTGTAAATGTTATCTAATTACAGATAACACTGATATATGAATATCAAAGCTTAAAGCAGCACAATTTCAAATGACTTTCTGAGCACTTTATTTTTATTTTTTTTTAAGGATTTCATTCATTTATTCATGAGAGACACACAGAAAGAGAGAGACAGAGACAGAGGCAGAGGCAGAGGCAGAGGGAGAAGCAAGCTCCATGCAGGGAGCCTGATGTGGGACTCGATCCCGGGACTCCAGGATCACACCCTGGGCCAAAGGCAGGCGCTAAACCACTGAGCCACCCAGGGATCCCCTCTGAGCACTTTAAAATCAATTTATTTAAGTTATTTTTCTACCATGTTTACCAAGGCTACTTTTTTAATGTCTTAGGTTAAAAATACCCTATATTGCCTAGAAGTGTAGAGAGAGGCATAATGATTTTCAGAGATAGCCATGTAAAAACCAACATAATCAAATTAATGGTTTCAGAATAAAATATTAAGAAATAATGAACCCCGAAGAGATGATTTCTTAAAAGATTCTAAAGAATTGGATGAATAAGCATAACTGTGATTATACAGAGGCATTGGTATAACATTAATAATAAGCAAAATTATTTTATACTATTAACAAATAACATAATAACTTCAAAATTCAGTTTAATCTATTTTCCCAATGAGTTATTTTCATTTAAAATTTTTTAAAAAATTTATTTATGATAGTCACACAGAGAGAGAGAGAGAGAGAGAGAGAGAGGCAGAGACACAGGCAGAGGGAGAAGCAGGCTCCATGCACCGGGAGCCCGATGTGGGACTCGATCCCGGGTCTCCAGGATCGCGCCCTGGGCCAAAGGCAGGCGCCAAACCACTGCGCCACCCAGGGATCCCTTATTTTCATTTTAAATAGAAAAATGAATGAGTTTGGTATTTTGATATGTTTATTAACAAAAATTATAATGTAACATGATTAATGAGTGATTCAGTTAAATGTAAGCATTGTTAAAATTTTTTACAATATTACACAGCAAATATAAGTTCAATTTGAAAGTATATGTAAGCTTTGAATGACTTATTATATAGGCACTTTGTCATAACTGCTTTTGAACAATCTATGACCAAAAGTTTTTGCAAAATAGGCATTAGATTTACAGACCTAGTCAGCTGCACTTCTGTTCTTCAGTCTGTTTGAAGGAAGAATGTTGTTTTGGAGTAATATTAAATTATAATATCGGACTACATGTCTAAGCAGAATGTTGTTGTTGTTTGCAAAAACAAATAGTATTGATTTCTGGTTTTAGCTCTGACATGTAAAGACCTTTGAAGTCATCACTCCCCTCTTACAGTGAAGTAAAAGCTGAACAAACCAAAAATCAATTACTTTAATTAAACTCACTTGAGAATTGGTCACTGGATAAAGCCCAACCCAAAATCTGTAGAGATAGGAAAATACAGAGAAGCACAGGCTACATCAGCTTAACAGGATCAGAAATCATTATAACCATAAACTGGCAGAAATGCCTAAATGATAACAATTGCTAGAGGCAGAGTGCAGACTAGTATGAGAATTAAATTCCTAGGTTGCATAGTCTTAGTGATCCCCCACATTTTTTGTTTCAATGTCTAAGAACCCAACCAGATTTTCATGATGACAGGCAAGAAATACTCTTGTGTTTCTAGCAAGGATATGGGAAAAAAAAAAAAACATTTTGACATTTTATTTTTCATAACAAAGGACTACCCAGCAACAGAAAAGCCATGAGACTGCTCATCCATAATAAGTCATCCAATGAGGGAGGGAAATTCCCAGTTACCCAACTACAGTCCCTGTAGCCTGTCTGAACTAATGGAGAAAAAGAAAAAGCCAACAAACACTTGTGAGACACCATTAAAAGAATGAAACATTCAGAGGACTATAAAATACTTCTCCAATATTTTACCACCATATCAATAGGGATTCAGCATAATAACACTGGATTATAGTTTAAAAAACCACAAAGCTCAGACCCTATTAATGAAGGAATATTAGGGAAACCCCAAAACAAAAGGAGATTAAAAAACAAAAAACAAGGACACTAGAGGAATTTGAACACCCAAATCTATAACACTGAACAAAACCCAACTTTTAGCAAGATTAACATAAGGCCTCATAGTAACATGCCTCTTTACCTCAGTTTCTATTACCTAATATATCATTCTTGGTTTTCAACAAAAAAACTGCTAAGACCAGAAAAAAAAATAAAACCAAAAACAAAATGAGCATCAAAACCAGATTTAGATACTGGATCTATGAAACCTGTTACTTAAATAACTATGATTAATAGGTTAAGGATTCTTGTAGAAAAGCAGACAACTTGCAAGAAGAGGTGAGTAAGATAAGCTGAGAAATGGAAACCCAAAGAATCAAAAGAAAATACTGAAAATCAAAAACACTGTTACAGAAATGATGAGCTCATTAGGAAACTGTAAGTTTTAGGATAGATGAAAAAATAATTCCCAAACAAATATAGAGAAAAAATACCAAAAAAGGCCAACAATTGTGGGACAATTTCAAAATATTTAATAACATATTACTGGAATACTAGAAGGAAAAGAAAAAAAATGAAAAACAGAAAACGATGGAGCTAAAGAAGCATTCAAAGAAACAATTGAAAGAATTATTCCAACATAACTGCAAACACCAAACTATAAAACAGAAAGCTAGCTCAGAGAACACCAAACAGGATGAATAACAAAAATCTGACTTAGATGACCTACATTCAAACTGCAGAAAATGAAATATAAAGACAAAATTTTGGAAGCAATCAGAGAAAACATCTTATCTATAGAGAAACAACAGGAAGAATTACATCGATTCCTTGTTAGAAGCCATGCAAGTGGTAAGAAACAAATATTAGAGTTTAAAGAAAAAAAAAACTCCTACTAACCTGGAATTCTATGTATAGTGAAATTATCATTCAAAAGAGAAGAGGAAAAACTTTCTCAGAGAAATAAAAACAGAATTTACCACCAATATAACTACCCTAAAAGAAATGTTAAAAAAAATGTTCTTCAGGGAGAAGGAAAAGTGATATAGGTCAGAAACTCAGCTTGACATAAAGGAAGAACATCAGAGAAGGAATAAATTAAGGTAAAATAAAATATTTTATTTTTCTTATTCTTAGTTGATCATTTAATAGACCAGTATTTGTTCAAATAATAGTAAAAATATGTTAGGAGATTATAGCTCATTTATAAATGAAATAAATGAAAGCAATGTTATAAGGGACAGGAAGGAGTAATTAATAATACTCTAAGGTACTTGTACCATCCATAAAGCAGTAGTATTATTTGAGAATGGACTTAGATTAGTATAAAGATATACTTCAAATTATAAAGTGATGACGAAAATATTTTTAAAATAAGTATAATTGATATGCCAAAAGAAAATAGAATTGTATAAAATGGTCTATTAGGAAAAAAAACATAAAATAAAATGGTCTATTTCAACCAAAAATGCAGGAAAACGGGAAAAGATACAAATCAAGAATACAACAAATAGAAAGCTGTTACATGGGAGATAGAGATCAACTATTTCAATAATCATTTTATATGTGAATGGGCTAAAAATTTCAATAAAATGACAGAGATTGACAAAGTAGGTTTAAAAAAAAACAGATCCAATCATACGTTGTCTACAAGCAACTCATTTTAAAGATTCAGGTAGGTTAAAAGTAATTAGACAGAAAATGATATAACATGCTAACACTAATCCAAAGGAAGCTGCAGTAGCTACATTAATTTCTTAAAAAGCAAACTTTAGAATAGGGAAAATTATCAGGGACAGAGAGATGTGTTACATAGTGAAAAGGAGGTCAGTTCTTCAAGAAAACGTAGCAATCCTTAATGCGTGTGCATCTAACAATGGTGTCAAAATGTGTGAGGCTAAAACATCAAGAAGTAATAAACAAATCTGTTGTTAGAGTTAAAGATGTAGACACCCCTCTTCCAGTAATTGATAGATCAATTCGGTAGAAAACTAAGGATATGGTTGATAGAACAGTACCATCTACCAATTAGACCTAATTAACGTTTATAGTCTACTTCAACAAAACCAGCAGAATACACATTATTCTCAAGCTCACGTAGAACACTCAGTACTGTACAGTCATCTGGTGGCTCCATCAATTGAGTGTCAGATTCTCAGTTTTGGATCAGATCATGATCTCAAGGGCTCCATGCTCAGCAGGAAGTCTATTTGAGATTCTTTCTCTCCTTTTCCTTCTGCCCCTTCCTCCACTCACACAGTTGTGGCTCTCTCTCATAATAATTTTTTTAAAAGAACATTCACTACTGTAAACCATAGTTGGAGATATAAAACTCATTTGACAAATTTGAAAGAAGAGAAATCAGAGTACATCCTCAGACCACAGTGAAATTAAACTAGAATTCAATAACAGAAAGATAGCCAGAATTCATTGAAACATTTGGAGATGAAATAAAAAATCCACTATCAATCAAAGAAATCTCATGAGAAATTTTTAAAATGGTTTTTAATTAATTGAAAATGAAAATTTATCATTACTTATAGGGTGCAGTGAAAGCAGTGCTTAGAGGGAAATTTATAGTATTAAGTGCATATCTTAAAAATAAAGAAAGATATTAAATCAATATCCTAGCCTTAATAGTCAGCCTTAGGACACTACACCAACTGAAGCTTAAGGAAATCGCAAAATCATAAAAGTAAAGTAGAAATCAATGAAATTGAAACCAAGAAACAATAGAGAACAATGAACAAAACCCAAAGCTGATTCTTTGAAAGGACACATAAAATTGACAAACTCTTAGCCAGACTAACCAAAAGAAAAAGAGAGAAGGTCCAAATTACCAATATTAGAAATGAAAGATTGGCAATCACTACTGATTCATGGACATCAAAATGACAAAAAAGAAATATTATAAACAACTCTAGGGCAGCCCTGATGGCCCAGCAGTTTAGCGCCCCCTTCAGCCCAGGGTGTCCATCCTGGAGACCAGGGATCGAGTCCCTGCATGGAGCCTGCTTCTCCCTCTGCCTGTCTCTGCCTCTCTCTCTCTCTCTCTCTTTCTCTCTCTCTCCCTCTGTGTCTCTCATGAATAAATAAATAAAATCTTAAAAAAAAAAACTCTATGCTCACAAATTTGATAATTTGACAATTCTTGAAAGAAACAAACTACCAAAACTCATACAAGGACAATAGATAATCCGAATAGGCCTGACTATACTAAAGAAATAAAATCTGTAATTAGTATTCTTTTTTAAAAGGCCCATATGGTGTCACTGGTAAATACTACCAAATATTTAAGTACAATTTTCTACACTCTCTTCTAGCAAATAAAAGCAGAAGGTGCAATCCTTAATTCAATCAATTACCCAAGTATAAAACTCAGGTAAGGATATTACATACAAGAGTGAAAAACTACAGGCCTAAATATCTTACAAACATAGATACTAAATAAAATATTAGCAAATTGGATCCAATAATAAAGTTATATACCATGAACAAACACAATTTGTTCTAATTATGCAAAGCTATTTCAACATTTTTATTTATTTTTTTATTTTTTAACATTTTTAAATTAATTAATGTAATTCACAGTATCAACAGGTAAAAGGAAAAAAACAAGCATATCTTTCAACAGCCAAAAACATGAAAAGGCATTTGCTTTTGTTCCCTTCAAACTACTTAGTACATATGCTGTCTGTCCTTTTTCTTTCTTCTCTTCCTAATCGCTTAGAAGTAAAAGGGGTAAGCTTCTCCCCCTAACTTTAGCCTCCTAGCTAATGGCAAGAAAGCATGAAGGGGAAAGAGCAAAACCCTTATCCATAAATTCTCTTTCTGCCACCATTACTGCTAGTATTATAATTAATATTGATTTACTTAAGACATTTATGATTATGATTTAAAACTAGGTTTAGGTCCCAATAAATAATCTCATGTGAATAGATTCATCTTATAACCTTCCTATTCCAAGAGGTAGCACCAACCAATACCATATTCAGTATTTGTGTGTAAAATATATATATACACACACACACAACACTACATATAATACACACTCTTTCAGAAAGAATTGTGGGTTTGTGAGTGCATGGAGTAAAAGAAGGCCTTTGTAAACACTCAAAAATAATTCTCACTGATGAATTGAAACTCCAGCAATGTAAATGCTACCGTATCCCATCATTAAAGAAATCCCTGGAAGAAATCAAACACTTTATAGGAAATATTTTTCTTGAAAACTAAGCTGCTGACAACAAACTCCATTCCTGGTTTTTATCATTCATAAAATCTTAGAGAATGCATTCATTTCTTACTACCAATATATTTCTAGAATATATTTTGTGACTGAGTTTGAGGAAAATATCAGTTAATTGGGTTTGTGTTGTTTTGTTCCAGTGAATTCTATTTACTTGCCATTTTATCCTCCCTCATAAAGAATCACTCTGGTAAAGAGAAGTTTTCAAAATGTGATTTTTCAGAAGTGCTTAAGTCACTATCCTTTAATGTGACAGAATGACTACATAGTTCTGGGGATTTCCATCCCATAGCCCCGGTACAACTGGGCTGGTTCTGTTCCCGACACAGGAGAGCATGAGCGCTCAAATGTCCAGGAAGCAAACTATTTAATGCAATTTCTCACAAGTATCATCCATGTCAGGCCATAATCTCATTATAAGGACGGCAGAGGAAGACAATGTCCATGTGTGAAGACATAAATTAGAAAGATTAGATTAATTTAAGAGGCTGAAGAAGGTTTACAATAAAAGGTGGCATTTGATTTAAATGGTAAGGATGAACAAATTTCCAAAGATTGAAATGACAAATATTAAAAGCAAAAATCTACTTATCACTGTTCAAATGTATTTATTGACCAAAAAAAAAAAAAAAAAAAAAACCCACCATGAGTTCTGTGGTAGACACAGACAGGTGCTGCCCAGGGGCATCTCTTCAAGAATGAAGTCGCAGCTAAGCTACAGCATCTTCAGCCGGGAGCCTTCGGCCCTTCGCTCCTTCAGGGGCTGCCTCCGCTTCACAAGGGACAGCACTTCGGAGCCCTGGCCCGAGCAAGGTGAGTGTGCAAAGCTCCGGGATCCTGGCCTCATACACGGCCCTCTGGGGGGCATCCCTCACTCCAGAGCTGCTCGCCAAGTCGGCTGGGGCTTTGCAAGGCTCACGTTGCGATTCAATGACTTCCACAGCCAGGTTTTTCCTCTTCTCCCTTTCAAAGAATTTGATCCTTAATAGACACTTTGCACCCCGAGCCCTAGCTCAGCTCCTGGAGACCCCAGAAGTGGGGTCCAAGTCAGGCCATAAGATGGAGCACCAGTGCTGGGAGGATTCGGCGACCTGCAGACTCTGAGGACACGTCACTGGTGGCAAGCCAGGGTGCCCCGGGGAAAGGGGGGCTGCGTGGGCACAGGTGAAGGTGACATGCTACAACCTAGGGAGGAGCTGGCAAGTGTGAGGCTACCAGGGCGGGGTGACTATGGCTCAGGGCCACCATACCCCGTTCAGGAAGAAAACAAACAGCCAAGGTAACAGGCCACCAGAAGCCCACCACGAAAGCCAGAGGCCCAGCCAGAGGCCCGCTCGGTCTTTATTCTCCCCACTTTCCTGGTAACTCCCCCTATTAGCATCCCAATCAGTTTCAGTCATAAGCACTCACATCTTAATCCAAGGCAGTTTGTGACCTCCTAGCTTTGCAAAATGGCATGCTATGGTCTCCAAGTGATTATCCTGCTCTCCCAGTTTGTCTGCCAGCCCAGAAGCTACCGGTCATGGACAATCACATGTTCTTCTCTGACTTCAGCTCTTCTTCTACTTTTCTAACTTAACTTCAGCCTCTAGTTAGGCATCAGTGACCACCCTAGCTGCCACAGTAGAGGCCAGCCAACCCATCAGTCATTCTCTTCCCTTCTTTGCCCAAGTGCACTGTGCGCAGTTCCTCAAACAAGTGTATCAAAGCAGCTGGTGTTTTGGGGGTGTCCACATATACTCACACAGTAATCCATAAACATCTAAGATTCAGGCCACCCTTACTTACATAGAGGTTGATGGCCAACTCGAGATTTCTTTGATGAACACCTCATCCTCAAGACCCATTTCTTTGTCTGGCTTGCCAATTGTTAGGAGTTGCCCACATGAAATCCAAAATTGGCCCCTGTAAACAGAGGGCAGGAAGGTACTAAAGAAAGGTAGACCACTCCAGATTGGTAGGTGGTAGTTTCAATAACCAAGTGAAGTTACATATGAGGTTTGTCTTAGGTGGCCACAAGATGAGTAGATCTCTGCCTTCACTCGACAAAATCATAAGCATTTATGTCAAGACCTTAACAAGGTTCAGTTACATGTATAGTCCAGATATTCTCAGTTACATTTTATTCTCTCAAGACTGCATCCTTGAAGAGAACTCCTAGTGTGGGAATAGTGGGCAGAATGTATATTTCAGGGACAAAGAGGGGACGAAGAACCGGACGAGGAGCCTCTCATTGCCTGGGCCTGGCTTGTGGGACAACCAGAGGTCATGTTCTCTCAATGACCACCTCCAACATGCATGGAGTCTGATTGTCAAGGCTACGTGAGACAGTGATTACAAAATGCTTAGCACAATGCCTAGCACATGGGAGATACTCCAGACCAGTATCTCCCTTATTCAGGCTGTAATATCTATTGTCCTAATAGACTCATCCTAAAGGACTGGGCATAATTGACCAAAGCAAAGTACAAATTATTGTACTTTAACAATAATTAAAGAGGCATCCCAAAGCACACTAACTGGATTTGTAAGTACGGCTAATAATTACTCTTAACCAACGTAAGGACATAAAGCTATCTTAGACCAATAAATCTTAAAGCTAATCTGGTTATAGGAGCCAAAGAACTGACATAGTATTGATATAAAATTACCAAGTTTACCTGGAATTGACCAAAATCAAATATTTTTCTTAAAGACATTGCCAAATATTTAGATATCTGAAATTTGAGGCCTGCAACTGTGAATCTAGGTCACTAAATAATAATAATCATCATTAATTAATAGTCATGTCAGAAATCCAACAAAGCTTTTATTAAGCAGAGAGCACACATTTTTAGAATAATCTTATTTAGATATAACATCATTGTATCTTATCAACATCATTATGTCCTTTATATTGAAAAATTAGTAATCTCATTAGTCTGTCCACTCCCAGTGAACTCTGGCATGATGGAAGATCTACTCAAGAGCAGAGAACAGGATCATGTAGCATTAAGCAATCTAAGATCAAATTTAGCACTGCAATTAAGTAACAGAGCACTGATTGGTCCCGGGAGTATCATACACCCATAGATTATGTGTCAGGATTTGAAAAATTGGCAAACCTAAGAAGGTTTATACCACAATATAGCCACAGCTCCTAATATGCCAAAATTAGTTAACTTAAAAGGATCTGTGGTCAGAGTTAATTTATTTAAATTATTTCATGTCTCTCTTCATGCAAGTCATTCAATAACTAGAAAAATCTAATAAAATGGACAAAGATCTGACATAATGCATGAACTATTACAATAAATAAATTCTATACTTAATTATTTCATTTGCCTAATGATACTATATAGCAAGTACTATATTTTATTTCTGTGTTAATGATTTGTGAACTAGACAGATTATCAATAGTAAATTTTGAAGCAGAAATATCTTTCAGAGAATATATAGTACGTTATATATATTTAAAGGGTTGACTCTGTAGAGACTTGACTCCCATCAGCTGTGCTGCTTCAAGGACTGAATAACTAGTTACCACATCAAATGACAGCATAAAAACTATTTCCTAGTTGCTCCACACAAACTACACTCAACAATGTGTGTCTGTAGTCAGCTGCCACTTGGCCCTGATTTTGTGACCCAATAGGGAGTCTGGCTTATGTAAAATGAGATCTCTCTAGACCCTCCCTGACATTTCCTTATGTCACTCAATTCCTGGTTATCTGCTGTGCTGACTGATTTACTTTTCACTTCCTCATTTATCACTTCCTCATATATCAATATCTCATCATAAATACTTACACCACTCACAGGCTACATCTCACAGGACACAAATGATCATACCTGTGTAATCAGCTTTCTACTTGAGGTTTCAGCCAAACCATTATCTTAAAACATAGAGCCGGATTTTCTTACTGCATTTTGTGTGACTGTCCAGTACATATTAATTTTTCCTTGGTATGATCTCACATCACCCTAAATTATTTAATTCACAAATAGAGAAAATTTTGTTTTATGATTCATAAAAACATCAGTACTTACTGATTTTTATTCATTTTTAGATGACTTGAAGGAACAAAAAAGTCAAGTGCCTTAAACAATAAAGGGTGTTAACTGGCTTTGTTAACTAAAAAGACCAAGTATAGGTCAGATTTTAGACAAAGTTTGATCTGAGGTCTCCCTTAAATTCTCTGTGATAATGCCTATTCTGAATTTAGCATGGTGACAAGATAGGTGGTATTAGCCTAACTGACTTAGACCAATTAGGACCCAACTCTGAAGTTCAGAGTGGGGTTAACTCTATCCAACCAGTTAATTTAATAGAGAAGAGTAGAATGTTGGGGGTCTACCCAACATCTCTTCATAGCTCATAAATCTATGAAGGTTTGTGAAGGTATTAAGACATACAGAATTTATAGGAAGATAAATTTGCCTTTTGAAATGCCTGAGCTACTACAAAAGCAGTCTATTTTCTCTCCAAAATGTAGACAATACAAAGTTTTGAATACCTATGCTCAGGGCCAGACTTCCCAGGGATATTCCATCTTTTTCTCAGGCCTTCTTCATAAGCGTCTTTATGGTCTAGTGATATATGGTTAAATGAAGGTTTATCTTCCTACTACATTTGCATTATCCCATGACAATAATTACATAACTAATAACTCAACTTTGAGAAGATTTGTGGAGAATATATAGAGTCCATTGCATTATAACTAGACAGTCATATAAGGACTCTGCTCTGGAAGTTTAGTGAGTTCTTTGGTCAGCCTGACAGCTTCCAGTTTTGCTTTCTGGAAGAATAGTTCTTGTTCACTGTCTTCCATATCCATAGCTGGTATAGACACAGGCACAATGGCTTTCTGAGAACTGAATCAATTTAACAATACTCAAATTTAAAAAGTTCTTTAATCCAAGGAACAGAAATGATCATCCTGTTTGTATCACTTTTAGTTGAAGATTATTTTAGCAATGTAGTCTGCTATGATAAGATGAAATTGTTTTCTCCCTTTCTTTACTCCTTCTTTTACCTGCGCACTTTGTCATGTGACTCTGCGGGTCCTTCCACACAAGGCAGTGTCCATATATTCATGCCTCACTAATCTGGTACAGTCATATGACTTGATTGGCCAATGGTATGTTGGTAGACATGATTCAACTAGAGGATTGAAATGTGCCGAACTATTTGAACTTGCTTTCTGGTACTTTGTTAACTAAAAACCACCATCATGAGATCATACCCTAGAAAATCCATTGGTCACAGAAGAATAATCAAAACAGAAGCCTGTGGTTTGGAGACAACCAGCTGAACCCAGCTAATACCTGCCTTATCTAAGCCAAACCACAGAGATCTGAGTGAGAAATAATGACTTTTTATTGCATGCTACTGAGTTTGGAGGTGTTTTCTTACAAAGAATTATTGAAAATATAGATGGCAGTGACAAAATTGGTACCCAGAAATAGGGTGCTGTCGCACTAAAAGTGTTAAATAGATAGCACTCTCTGTGGGTATAGAAAAGGGGAAAGTAATGGTTATAGAAGACTAAAATCTTAGATAAAATCTTAAAAGATTTTTTAAATGTATTGTTGGATTCAGCTTGCTATATTTTGATGAGTATTTTCGCATCTATATTCATGAGAGATATTGGCCTGTAATTCTCTTTCTCTGCAGTATCTTTATCTGGGTTTTGATACCAGGATGATACTGGTCATAGAATGAATTTAGATGTTTTCCTTCCATTTCTGTTTCTTGGACTAGTTTGAGAAGGCTGGGTATTAACTCTATTTTCAATGTTTGATAGAATTTACCTGTGAAGTCATCTAGTCCTGAACTTTTGTGTTTTGGGGAGTTTTTTGATTACTGATTCAATTTCATTGCTAGTAATTGGTCTGTTCAAATTTTCTCTTTCTTCCTGCTTTAGTTTTGGTAGGTTATATGTTTCTAGGATCCTATACATGTCTGCTAAATTATCCAATTTATTGACATATAGGTTTTCATAATATTCTGTTATAATTATCTGTATTTCTGTGGTGTTGGTTGTTATTTCTCCTCTTTCATTAAATATTTTGTTAATTTGGGTTCTCTCTTTTTCTTTCTTCTTTCTTTCTTTCTTTCTTTCTTTCTTTCTTCTCTTTCTTCTTTCTTTCTTTCTTTCTTTTTTTATGAATCTTTCTAGAAGTTTATTCATGATCAAGTGGTACTTATTTCCAGGATGGAAGAGTGGTTCGATATTTGCAAAACCATCAATGTGATACATTACATCAATAAGAAAAAGGAGAGAAACCATATGATCATTTCAATAGATTCAGAAAAGGCTTTGACAAAGTACAACTTCCATTCATGATAAAACCTCCTGCAAAACAGATCTAGAGGGAATATACTTTTAACATAATAGATGCCTTATATGAAGAACTCACAGCCAATATCATACTCAATGGGGAAAAACCAAGAGCTTTTCCTCCAAGGTCAGGACCAAGACAAGGATGTCCAGTCTCACCAATTTTATTCAAAAATGGTGCTGGAAGTCCCAGCCATAACAGTTAGACAAAATAAAGGAATAAATAGCATTCAAATTGGTAGAGAAGAAGTAAAACTCTATTTGTAGATGACTGATACTATATATAGAAAATCTTAAAGACTCTGCCAAAAAACTACTAGATATATGAATTCAGTAAAGTTTCAGGATACAAAATCTGGTGCTTATCACTATTCCAGATTTCAAGTTATATTGCAAAGTCGTAGTAATTAGAACAGCATGGTACTGGTATAAAGATAGACACATAGATCAATGGAATAGAACAGAAAATGCAGAAATAAAGCCATAATTATATGGTCAATTAATCTTCGACAAAGGAGAAATGAATATGCAATTTGGAAAAAGTCTCTTCAACAAATGGCCCTGGGAAAACTGTGCCAGTCACATGCAAAAGAATGCAACGGGATCACTTTCTTACACCATACACAAAAATAAATTCAAAATAAGTTGAAGGTTAAATGTCACACCTGAAAAAATAAAAATCCTTGGAAAGAGCAGGGGCAGTAATCTCTCTGACACTGGCTGAAGCAACATTTTTTTTAGATACATCTCCTAACACAAGGGAAACAGAGGGGAGGGTGGTGTATGTGTGCGTGTGTGTGTGTGTGTGTGTGGTGGGGTGAAATAGGAGATGAGGATTAAAGAGTACACTTACCATGATAAATAAAATAAAATGATTTAAAAAATGTCAACTGGAAAAATAGAGACTTTATGTAATGGCCAAACATTTGTAACAACTATCATCTGCACCATTAGAAAACAAGAAATAGGGATCCCTGGGTGGCGCAGCGGTTTGGCGCCTGCCTTTGGCCCAGGGCGCGATCCTGGAGACCCGGGATCGAATCCCACATCGGGCTTCCGGTGCATGGAGCCTGCTTCTCCCTCTGCCTGTGTCTCTGCCTCTCTCTCTCTCTGTGTGACTATCATAAATAAATAAAAATTAAAAAAAAAAGAAAACAAGAAATATAGCTAAGGATCTTGTGGCCTTCAGAAAAAAGAATTACCAGGAAGAATGTTAAAAGGTAGCTCCTATAGCCACATTTGAATAAATAAATAAAATAGAACAAGCACTGGGGGAAAATGGCCAGTTTGCAAACAGAATTGAGAGAATGCAGAAATCTTAGAAAATGTGGAACCTAGCAGGTTGGAAAATAGAAGCATTTTCCAATTCTAATAAAAAAATTTCAATTTAATATAAATCCTAGGGCTATGTAAATGCAATAAATGCAACTAGCGGTATAGCTCAAATTAAAGGTGGTGTGGCTATCCCTTCTAAAAGAATTCAAGTGGCACTTCTTGGATCTGGTTCTCCAGAGCTGACTGAGTTAAGGTTTCAGGTGTAAGTAATTTGGCAAGAAGGTGTTTTCAGGAAAAACTAGCAAGGAAGTGTAGAGAGTAGGATAAGGAGATGGATGAACCCAAGCAGGATACAATTTTAAGTCTCTGATTTAGCTTGATATCATACTCTATGCATAAATCAGCCTTTTGAAGTTGGTCTCATTTCAAGGCAAGGAATTGGGCTTTTGTATGCCACTGAAATGCGAAAAAATCTGTTACACCACATAATTTTAGATTAGGCTGAGTAATGTATTTACTTCACAATTTGGTATCAGCTAGTTATCAATTCCATACCCCTGATACCCAAACCAAAACTAGTGCTTATGCTGATTTATTTCTGTGAATCTACTATTAACAAATTTCAATGTTCTGATAATCTCTCCTACAGTCATTTTAACCATTCTTGAAAAACTTAAGAGAAAGTACAGTATTTGGAATAGGAGAAGATTTTTCTTTCCCTGCCCCAAATCGTAAATTCCGCTATCTTTGTCTCCATGCTCTTGCTTTCATGTATCTTGTTTGAGGCAGAAACAATCTGGGTCATACCTACTCAACTCCAGAGTTCTGGGCTTGCAGCCATTTGGTGATTACAGTCCTCAAGCAGAAAGTGCTCTCTCGGTGATGTTAGAAATATTGCTTTGGGTGAGGCTGAATATATCTCTCCATTTAGACTTCACTAAAGTCTAAATCAAGTTACCCCAAGCCCTAATTTTTTGAGTTTTTCTGAGAGTCCTGCTCAATATTATGTTATATGATCCAACAAAATCCACAGACTATGGAAAAATAATAGCAACATAGCCATTGTGGCTTTAATAAAGTAGTAAAGTGATCAAAGGAGAGAATATTAAAAGGTAAAGTCAGATAAATGTGTTTTGGGGGGAGAATGGGGAGGAGTGTTGCCAAATAAGTGAAAGGCATCCAGTTAAATTTGAATTTCAGATAAATGAAAACTTTTTAGTATTAGTATATCCCAAATATATATATATATATACATATATATACATATACATATGTATATGTATGTATATATATTCTTGTTTAACCAAACTCAAATTTAACAGTCTATTTTCCTTGTTGTTTTATTTTATTTTTGCTAATTTAGCAACCCTGGGGAGGCAGGTAGGATTGTGATGAAAGGGCACGCTGTGTTGAGTATTATAGCCATGTCAAGGTCTTAGTCTTTTACTTTAAGTGAGATGAAAAACAATGAATGGTTTTAATCTAAGAAAAGACATAATCTGTCTTACATTTTTAAAGACTTTTTCTGGCTATAGTTAGGAGTAGCCTGAGAGGGAAAAATGATGGAAACAGGGAGAAACGTTGGCAATTCAGGCAATAAGTGCTGGAGACTTGTAAAATTATATGAGTGTCAATAGTGCTAAGTGGTGTGATTCTGGATTTATTTTGAAGTTGCTATAGTCAGAGTATGCTAATGGATTAATGAAGAAGTATAAAAGAAGCCAAGAATGGATACAGTGGGCTTTCCCGCCCCCTTGACAACTAGAAGAAACAAGTTCTCATATGCTGAGATGAGAAAGATTGCAGGAGAAACAAGTCTGGTGTATGAAATGAATAGTTCTATTCTGGACATGTTAAGCTTGAGAAATTTTATGTACATCCAAGTGGAGCACACAGTTGGATTTGAGGAGATATCCCCGGGATAAAAATAAAAATTTGTAAATAATATGCTATACAGATGATATTTTGATACCACCAAACTAAGTATGATCATATTCACAATTATTTTGGAGATTATGTCTAGTCCTCCTGAGTCAAAATTTATACTTGTTATCCTGAGGCATGCTGAGATCTGACATCAGTTATTGGTCAAAGTAGTTGGTTTGAAGACAAATATGTTTTCTCCTTGCTAAGAAACAGCCCTAGTGAGGATACTATAAAGTCTTCAACAAGGGAGGCTTAGTATCCTTAGAGCATTGTTATAAAAAAAATTCTGGTGAATTTATAAATTATCTAAGAAATAAAGAAATTCGGTACCTGGGAAACAGCAGATCTACCAAAACTGATAGTTCTAGCTAAGATCTCATTAATATATAATACCTTCATAAACTGAGCTTCAGGAAGACATCGATTTTACCTTAAAATGCTACTATGTTGTTTATAAATTTGAACCAGCAAATGTTTTAGAGTAGACAAAGTATATATAATTCATGCTATTACATTAACATAATTTTCACCTGTGGTTTAATGATTTGTAGATTTATACCCAGAGAACTATGATCCTTCTCTGATAACTTTTACCTGGTCCAAATGCCTCTAACTAAATTATATTTTCATATGCTAAAGAGCAAAAAAAGACATCTAAAAATGTAATTACATCATTAAAACTCAAAATTATGATTTTAACTACAAGCACTTAACAAATCAGTAATATTTAAGTAAATTCATGATGACAATATACCCCAGGTAACAAATATCTGAACCAACATTTTGTAAAGTACCATAGGTTATCTATCATGAAACTCTGAAACAGAATTAGGTTTAAGAAAAAAAAAAAAGAATTAGGTTTAAGAAATATTGAAACCAAAGAAACTAGATATTTCTTTTTTGCAGTACTTCTCAGAGTCTGCAGCATGGTAAAGTTCCTTGTGAATCTGAAAAGTTTCTGAGATTTATTTGGATATTATTTGTAGTGTACACTTAGGGAATGAAACCTCTCTGGATATATACTCTTGATTATGTATATTTTGCAACAGATTACTAAAACAAAATATCAAAAACAAAGGAGAGGAAGTTATTTTTTAAAATATTGCTCTGTCGGCCATACTAATACTCAACTATGACATGTAAAGAGACAAGATACAGATAGATAAGTAGATAAATATAGAGACAGACAACTATATATGGATATAGTGATTATTAAAACAATAGAGTTTGATCATAGCTATAATATCAGATAAAAAAGAACAGTATTTAACTATTAGCATAGAAAATTTATACACTGTGTTTATATTTTGAAAATATTAAATAACTTGATCTATAGTATACATGAAATTGAGTTATGGCAATAGAATTTTAATGTTCAAAAAAACTCACAGGTGATTCTCAATCTACCTTGCAATAAGGAAATGATCCTCATGATATCTCTAACAATTATTATTCACTCTTTATCATAATAATATACTACATTAAGCATATATTAACATGCTTAAGTACCTATATTTTTAATAAGACAAATCTGAACTTAAATTTCAGATACATCATAAACTCAGTAATATAAGCATTAGTTTCTTTAGTAAAATACAAATAATAGTATCTAACTCATAAAGCATTTTGAAAGATTAAATAACAAACTATATAAAGTATAGAACTTTAAACAAGTTCTAACACATATATTTAATAATATTATGACCCTTATTAGAATTTCTATGAAATGATAGGGTTGGTAACTAGATTTGTTACCATTTTCCCCAAATCTCTCAAATTGGAAAACCACTTTACAAAGATTAATATCAAATAACCAGAAATAAATGTAGCTAACACTATCAACTTACAGTTTTATACCCTATTCTAGGGACTTATGTATATCAACTCATTTAATTACTGCATACTATTGATATGTCCATTTTACCTGTGAGAAAACCAAGGTACAAACATATTACTAAACTCCAAAAAAGTAGTAAAGGACAGAGTTAAAAATCGAACCAGCAGCTATTAGGTTTCAGGACATCTGCTCTTTACTCCTATCATATGCTGCCTCTCCAGCTATAGACGGACAACAGGTAGATCAAAGAGGTTACTAAAAAATAAATGAACTAGAGTATGAGATGAAACAGATGAGAGAACAGGGGTGGGGGAGACTTGGACAAGAAACATGAGTGTGAAACTCATCTAGTATACAGTGATAATGATAATAGACCTAAACAAACCCTTTACCAACAGAGGGGTGATTAGTAAGTACGGTTGGGGGGTAAGGAGGTAGTCAGAGAAAAGATGTATAACTAGTGCTCAGAATTTCATAGTGGGGCAGATTTCATGGTTTTCATGCTCTACCTGACATGTATCTCTTTAACAGAGTAATACTGGGTTACCTCAATAAGATACCAATAAATATTTCAATTAAGTAATACTTTCTCTTAAGACTGATTCCATTAATTCATCTCTTTAACACTCAGTGCCTATTGTAACCAGGTATTAATGCATATACTTGAAATACAGTGATAAAGCAGAGAAGTTGATTTTCTAAAATATCTTAGAGTTTGTACAACTTTTGGAAATAGTCTATTTTTCTACCCTTGAGCCCACTTGGCAGACATCAAATATGTACTTAGAGGTATTTATCCAGATAGGAAGAAGAACATTTCTGATCATTTGGAACATGAATATAAGGTGGGGGTTGCCAGATATGTGGGAAAGTGCCAGAAATCAGTCCTTTTATCCCCAAATGCCCTCAACAACCATCCCTTCATTTCCAGAAAGGCCACTACAACTCCTGAAAGCTCAAAAGAGACTGAGATTTTACTCATATTCCCATCAGAGTTAAGAGATCATGACATAATTAAAAATTAACATTTCTTCCTGAAGCCTATTTGTGAAGGGCTGGTTCCTATGAGAGTAGGGGGTTATGAACCAAGAGGAAAGAAAGATATGAAAGCCATCTTACATCTCAACTCACTTATAATGACCCCAGGATTTCTGGGGAAGATTTTAAATACCTATACATAAAACCTGTCCCTATTAAAGAGATGTTACATATCCTCGTTTAAAACACTACTCGATTCTACACTACTACACTACTCGATTGAAAGTATTTTCAACCTCAAATGTATTTTATATAGAGCAGGGCAAGAGTATAACCTTGATGTGGATAAAGATTGAACTGTCTTCCTACTTGATGCAGACGTAAACAGAAGCAAGAGGTAACCTAACTGTGATTGGCATGAAAATCTCTGGATGTTTCACTTAACTCACAGGGAAAAACAGGAGCTGTCACACCCCTGGACTGATCTAATAGAGCTGGAAACTAGAGAAAGGGAGATGAATGGTCAGGATGCCCATTTCATGCTTGACACAAGGGGAAAGACAAATTATCTTCAGCATAATCGACATTGAACAGGACTAAAACTGTGGAGAGGAGCTTTTCATCTTGGTAAGAGTTTGGTCGTAATCAAAGCATCACTGTGGGAAGCATCAGCATGAGAGATAGTGACTTGAACATACCATAACAACCTCCAGCAGAATTCTCTAGGGCCAATGGCTGTGCAAGCATCTGCTGAGTATTTATTAAAGTATTCGAGTAAAGGACACCCTGGTGACACTTTTATAGCACTCATGAAGCAAAAATATAAAGCCTGTAATATTTATCTAGTGCGATTTATAAATACTTTTTTTTATAATCCAAGCAATTGAGAAGCTTGGCAGTTAGTAAGCTCAATTTGAAAAAGATAGTTTTAGTTAAGAAATGCTTTTAATCATTAAAAAAGTATATGACTTCATAAATTCAAGCTCCTTATCTAAATCATCTGAACTTTTTGCAAGAAAGTATGGCTTCTCTAAAAATAAAATATTCTTCCCACTACTTGACTTTATCTCATTAAGGAAACTGGAAATGCATTTTATTTTATAAGAACAAGCATTTTATCTATACCAACACCATGAAACAATCTTGACTCCTGTATTGAATTTATAACATGTTTTTCATTCTTTGTAATTGATAGAAACTTTAAAAATCACAGCCTTGTTTATATTTTACACCCAATAGAATGTGTACAGAAAGTCGAGAGTTCTGCAGTCTTGTTAACTCTCAAAATCTAGATCACAAATGTTAGCTTAATTAGTGAGTTTAACAAATCTTACTATAGTTACTGTAGTAGAAAATGTCTTAAACATATGATATGTGGGCCTAATAGATATCATTTTTAAAATGACAAAATATCTAATAAAAGAAACATTTCCATAATCTGAAAAAATGACCCTTTCTGATTTAAGCACAAATATATTCATTCACTCATCTGGGCATTCAATTTACATACAGACATTAATTTTAACACATATCTATTGAGCGGATAAAGTGTTTTAATGTGTCCTGGATAAAGAAGGTAAATAATAGATGGTAATTGCTCTTCTGAACTCAGTGTGGAAAACAGAGAAACATAACCCTCCTGTTGAAATTCCGTGGTTTCATACTAGCCAACAGTCACGAAGCAAGAAAAACTTGGTTTAAGTCATGATTCAGACATTTACTAATTGTGTGGCTCTGGTTAGGTTACCCAAACTTTCTAAATTTTAGTTTCCTCTTCTATTAGAGAAGCTTCCTCTGCTTTTAAATAGTTAAATTATTTTACTTTGGTATTATAAAGATTAGATGAGATAATTTGTGTGAACTGTAACAACACTAGCCTAATATTCTATTTTTATTAATTTAGACACAATGAGAATCCAGGAGTACAGTGAAAAATTTGAATTTAGTGATTATTCTGCTCATCTATACTTTTGTTACCATGGAATAAAAATACACACATTTACTGCTACTTCATTGTTTTGCTTCCCATTCTGTAAAAAGTAAGATTGATAAACATTATTAAAAGCTAAAATTAAAGTAGCAACTAATTGAAAAATTAGCACATTTTATATGTGAAACATTAGATGCTCTGAAGAAGGAAGACCTGTCCTTAAGCAAGATAGCATGAGGTGTCTGTGGCTGATGCTGTTCATTAGACCTTATGGCTTTGGAATCTTTTCACATCACACTTATTTCCATAAACATCGATCTTATAATGATGCAGTGGTCATTTTAATTGAAAGAAATTATAATTTCTTGGGTGGTCCCATAATTGAAAGAAAAATCATATATACAGTCACAAAATATTATCCTCATCTTTTTGTTGTAAGGATGATGTTTAAACTAGTCCCGTTAGGGATCCCTGGGTGGCGCAGCGGTTTGGCACCTGCCTTTGGCCCAGGGCGTGATCCTGGAGACCTGGGATCGAATTCCATGTCGGGCTCCTGGTGCATGGAGCCTGCTTCTCCCTCTGCCTATGTCTCTGCCTCTCTCTCTCTCTCTCTCTCTGTGACTATCATAAATTAAAAAATAATAATAAAAAAATAAACTAGTCCCATTAATGTACCAGATATTTGATTTCTTCTTCTTCTTTTTTTTAATGAGGTAGGTGAATGTATTTGGGTTTATTTTTGTTTCTTCAAATGTATTCACTTACATATAGTGATTTATAGCCTAAGATTAAAAACATGTTATATTTCATGTCATGAAACTATTATACTGAAAGTTAAAAATATGTGTTCTTTCATACTGTTTTTCAAGAAACATCAATGTCCATTTAAAAAAAAAAAAAACCTTGTAAGATAGATAAAGACACCTAAAAGGGGAGCATGGAGGGAGAAAGAAAGAAAAAATGACAATAGTCATAATCCCCTTCATGATGAAGGAATGCAGAAGAATGTAAACATAGCTGGGTACTTGTTTGAACAAGCTTCTTTTTTCTCTTAGGATATGGAATCTGAGAGTACTAAAGGTTCATCACCATCGTTACAGAAAACACACATTATGCAAAGAGCTAGGATGTCCTAAGCATCATGAAGCATAGAATTAGGTCTTGAAAATCTTAACATTTATGTGGTTGCAAGTTGCTCAAACCAAGAAAGTTGGTTGGAGATGACACACTTAGTTCACTAATCCAAGGAAATACTGCACAAACCAAGCTTCAACACCTCTGTATTCAGATCTCTATTCAAAATTTCAAATTAAAAAAAAATTCAAATTACCAGAAACTAGACTGAAGGAGGCTGTGGTAGGAGTTCTCTGTTGGGTCATTCTTGTATCTTGTTGTACCTCGAGGATGGGTCACCTTAACATAGATGTAGCTGCCAGAGACATCATGAGTGTTTGTCAAAGGAAGAAGAAGGAATTGTTAAAAGCCTAGAAGCTATCCTGAATGGCAGTTACTAGTGCCATTACTATAGAACTGGCAATGTTTAATCAATTGATCAATTTTACAATCTTCAGACAAGAGCAAGGATAAGAAAAGATGGTGTATACAGAAAAATAGTTTCCTCTCTGTAACTCAGATATTCCCAGGATGTATGCCATGAAGTTCTACTCAAGTACTGAAATAGTCATAGTTTAATATTTATTTGGAACATTAGAGTGCTGGTTAGGTTGCTTTAAACAGGGGTGATAGATACTAATCACTTCAATTAAATAGTTTATTTCTAATGTTATAGTATTTTTTTTATTTTTAGTTTTTCTTTGAGAGAGAGAAAGTACACCCAAGGAGGGGTGAAGGGAGGGCAAAGGAGAGAGAGAGAGAGAGAGAGAGAGAGAGAGAGAGAGAGAGAAACTTTAGCAGGTTCCACACCCAGTGAAGAGCCCAACATGGGGCTCCATCTCATGACCCCATGATCATGACCTGAGCTAAAATCAAGAGTCAGATGCTTAACCCACTGACTCTAGTCACCCAGGCACTTCATTATAGTATTGTAGTATTATTTTTAATGTTAGAGTAAGTGACCTAACGTAGTAGAGTAGCACTGTCATCGTCAACGTAACTTACACATCTGGATCCAAATAAGCTACTTCTTTTTTGTCACCTGTTAACCAAGGAGAAGGGAGCAAGGAATTAAGCACATGTTTATTCCTTTTAAGGAAACTTGATGATGGCTGAAAGCACTTAGGTTCATTTCTCCTGATCAAAACTTAGTGAAATGTCCATACCTAAAATTCATGAGAAGCTGAAAAAACAGTGTTTAATTTGGTTGACCGTGTGGTCTGTTTATGATTGTGGAAAAATGGAGAAATGGAAGACTAGATGTTGATGACAATAAACAATCTGTCACAAAGTTTTAAGACTAAGAGTGGAGGCCAGCAAAATAAATTAAGAATTGAAAATGTAACAAAATGTAACAAGAAGTATGAAAACTTGTAATTCTCAAATAACCAAAGTTGCATGTGACTTACAAAAACAGATCCCCCAAGTTACAACAGAGATTTTGAGAGTTTGTTGAGACTCAGATTCCTAGAGTGAACCTAAAAATATCTCGTTTCTTTTGACTCTGAAAAATAGTAAAAAAAAAAAAAAAAGAAAAGAAAAAAAAGAAAAGAAAGAAAGAAAGAAGAAAGAAAGAAAAGAAGACCCACAGCATATGATTTTGACCTAGTTGTGATGCTTGCTTTTACTATAACAGTTACAATACAGATACAGATTTTCTAAGTACTTTTTAAAAAAAATTGGTTTTAAATGATAATATTTTCTAAATCTTATTATTACAGGATTGATTTTATTTTTGTTAAAAAATACTATTGATAGTATTTTAAGTTTCATTAAGAACCCAAGACAATGCCGGTTTCTTAGGCCTTTATGTCCATATAGCTCCTCCCCATCTAGTGGCAGCTTTTTGAATTACATGGAGTGTCCTTTAGAAAAGCAATATTCAAGTCATGTGGTACACAAAACATAACTGTTTCAGAATTATATTCATTTATTATAGAATAATATCAGACACCTCTGGAAATAGAAGTTCCATATGTCTCATTGACTAAATGGCAATAGTTAGTTTGCTTTTGGAGTTACCTGTTGGTACATGTGTACGCATTCCATAATTGTCCATGTTAAAGGAAATATGCCTAGGTATTTCAGTCATATATTGAAAACCAAATATTCCACACTGGATACAGAATGTTACCTCCAATACACCTCCACTATTTCAAGCAGATGTGACCACTGGAAACAATAATCAACAAAGATTATCTCCAAAGGGAAAAAAATAAGGAAAACTTAATTGTCCGTCAGAAATACCTGATTCACTTACGTATCCAATTATTTATTTTTATCATTATACATAAATACTGATGATATTTTACAATAGCTTCGTGGTGTTCATTTTGTTTTATCTGTTAAAATCAAATTCCATCATTGTGTACTTATTGTTCAAATTGTTCCAGCTTTAATCATGAGGAGCTCCTTGTGGTTGGCTCCTGTGTTCCATCAACAGGTATCCATCTCTTATTAAAAGTTTCCATACTCTCTGGCCAAGATATTCCAAGATTATATATATTTCCCTGCCTGAGCCCTGGAATCAGCTAGTTCTTAAAAAAGTCCATGGTTTCTTTTATTGGAGAATGGTGTTTAAAACCAAAATCTGGGAGCCAGGTATGCTCATTACTAGGACGCCATTGCTTCTATGTCCGTTTAGTGGATATAGCCAGGAAATGCATCTACACTTCTTTATCTACCTGCCTCCCCATCTACCTACCTACATACTAACTAGGTATACAGCATACATGCAATATATGCAACACTTGCAAGGTGAACTGGGCTAAACGACCTTACAAACTAACAATGGGGGGAACTAAGTACGTAATCACATTTAAAAATGCTTGTCAAGACATTAAAAACTCAAAAATAGTAAAGCTAATATCCATTTTGTACACTAGCATTTATGCTGTATGTAATTACTAACCAGATTACAGCATTTATGTTCAGTTCTTTCTGTATTTAGTTTTGCAGTCAAAATACTGCTTTCCAAGTTCATAAAGTTACTTGTCTTCTTTCCCACCTACTTCAGTATGGTCTTATTTTTACTTTTTGATTTAGTTAGGTTTATTTTTTTAGTGTTCCTATTCTGTCTTTATTCCCCCAATATGCTGGTTTTGCTTTTGCTTATTTATTTGGGAAGATAGAGTTATGAGATACTTACTATGGTTCTAAGATTCAGAGCCGCACAAAATGATATACTCAGAGAGATGTCACTTCCTCCTTACTGCTATTACCCTGATCCTATTTCCTTTAAAAAAAAAAAAAAACCCTTTCCATACAAATTCTAATAGAACGTTTGTATAGAAATGACCTGAAATGTTCATTGCTTTAAAGAAAATTTAAAGGAATTTAAAGAAAATTGATACTTTTAGTTCCTACTTACGTTGTATTATTGTACACATATACACACTTAGAGAGAGAGAGGGCTCCTGTGTCTTTATTTCATTTCAAATTTACCACAGTTTGCACTTTTGTGTTTTCAAATGAGCAAGCTGATCAGAAAGCTAAAAACAGGAAGCATGAGTCTGTTTTACTCGAATAATCTAGAGTTTGGTGAGTACAAACCCAAAACATAGTAGAAGTATATCCTAAATATTTCATAAGACATATTTATACTTACAATAATTTGTTGCTTATCTGGAATTTAAATTTAACTAGGTATTTTTCATTGCATGTGATGGCCTTATCTTAGGATAGAACTGAATCAGGTCATAAGGTGACATTTCATGCACACCTAAAAGTACAGAGGGAGAGCAAAGATTCTCCACAAACAGGGAGCTTGATCAAATTCTAATGAATAAATGCATGGAAATGCAGTTTTCTTCTATTGCTATAAACTCATAAATATCTTAAAGTTTCAACATAGTTTCTGGCAAAGCCGATCATTATCCCAGAAGCATGAAGATGTCTCCCTGAATGGTTCCTATGACCAATCATGTGCTTTGTAGTAAGACTGAGCTCAGAGATCAGGAACAATTGTAAGAGGCAGTGTGGAAGCTGCTTTAGTTGCCTACAGGATCACAACCCTCATTCTAGACGTTCTTGTCTTCCCATCACGGGAGTCGGGGTTGGAATCGGGGAGAAAGAAAAGCAGTGTCTGGTGCTGGTTAACAGGATTTGAGTTGCTGATCTCAGCTCCTTTCCTCTGTGGAGAAAGGGGTTCAGGGTTTCATAGTGGGGAAAGTTTTGGAATCAGAAAAACCCTTGCTTCTTTGGCTATTTAAATTGAAATTTAGGAAAAGAATGAACAGAATCCAGGGGCGTGTTCATGAAGTTTTTCTTTGACCTTTTTGGTTTGGAATTTTTTTGTGTGTGTGTGATTGTTTTAATGCTCCTATCATGGAGGGAGAAAAACCTGAATTATCCACCATTTGAGAAACAGAATAGCTGCAGTAATGGTATAAGAATGGCGGTATTACTAAAAGTCATAGAATAGGATAATTTTCAGAGGGCAACAAAAGTTGCTACTTTTGTAGCCATCCCTCAATTATATCTTGCCACTAGAGCTTGTGTTACAATACAAATGGAAAAATATTACTAAGTGCATTCATTTGTTGTCCTAGTTTAAGAAAGATCATCAGTGTTTTCAAACTCTGCGTAAGTAAAAGTAAATTATTTAACCAAATTGTGTTGGGAAATAGGAAAGAAAAAAAGAGGCATAATTATGTTTAATGTACTCTCCAAGGTAAAGCATAGTAATTTGTTTCTGTACTTGTAGTACATGAGGCTATTTCTAATAGGTTTTCTTCCAGATATTTATCTGCCAATCTCCAACTCATGAACACCAGTTATTAACATTTGGTTTGGAAGCAAAAGCTTTAATTTGTAATATAATTTAAACCAGATATTTAGCCAGTATATACATTTTAAAAAGTATCAGCTAAATGTAAAATTGCAGTACACGCAACACCTGCAAGGTAAACTGGACTAAGCAACCTTATTAACAATGGGGAAAACTATAATACATACTCGCATGATCTTTAAAAATGCTTGTCAAAATATTAAAAACTCTTAAAAATAGTAAAATTATATCTATTTTGTACACTATAAAACAGTGGAAACGTTAAGGATTAAAGTGTTTTTATTTCTTTGTAAAAAAATAGGTCAGGTATTTTTAATTTTTTTTTTATTTATTTATGATAGTCACAGAGAGAGAGAGAGAGAGAGAGAGAGGCAGAGACACAGGCAGAGGGAGAAGCAGGCTCCATGCACCGGGAGCCCGATGTGGGATTCGATCTCGGGTCTCCAGGATTGCGCCCTGGGCCGAAGGCAGGCGCCAAACCGCTGCCCCACCAGGGATCCCTAGGTCAGGTGTTTTGGACAGTGCTTGCCTTCTTATCATGTATCTTACATGTAGCAAGTATTTTTTTCTATAACTTGGAAAACTGCCTTTCTTCCTTCTAAATTTTGATCAGCTTCCAGCATTTATCCTGTTTTCCATGTCATGAAATATCTCCAAAGTTCCTTTAAATGTGAAGGTTTTGGCCAATGTCAGTTCCTCTGAGATCAGTTTGATCTTTTTCATCACAAACACTTCCCTCATTTACACCGATATGTTTTTGCCACACTAAATCCTTCTGGAGGCTCTTAAGCTTTTCTAGAATTTCATTTACACAAGATTCTAACCCTACCTCCAGCATTACCACTTCTTTTGTTTGTTTGCTTGCTGCATTTTTATCTTTGTTGGCTGGTTCCCTCTTTTGATTATCCATCTTTATAAAATGCTATCTATTTCGGAAAACAAAGAGGTAATGTGTCTATAGCTTTGCTTTCTGTGTGTGAACTGAATGACACACACACAGTGGCCAGTCACTGACAGACCCCGAAGGAAGGCACAGGATTGATCACTGATTCTGATGCATACCCATATTTCCATAGAGATTCGAGAGCTAAAAAGGTAGGACCAAAATTTATACTTTATGCGATGACTCACATTAATATACTGCAGTAGCTGAAATTCGAATCATGTTTTTAAGGGGCTTGGGTTACTTAACTAAAGTGTGGTGAATGAAATTTGTTCATATCAAAACTGGAAAGCTCAGATTGTCTGTATCTACGGCAACCAGAACTAGGCTGGTTGTTAAATTTAGTTAGCAGGGAATGCTTCCCTCATTGTCCGATTAGGTGGTTCAGCAGAGTTAACAACAAAAGGCTGACTCAGAAAGGACTTAGCTTTGGTCAGGAGACTCAAAAGCACCCCCAAACATACACTAGTACCCAAGCCAATACAGAATATAAGTAAAAATTGCATGCTTGTATGTAAATATGTCAATCTTCAATCAGCACGCGTCATCTTCTCATATACAGAAATTCCACTATATCAGATGCTATCAGTGAGAGGGCCCCGTATGGGAAAATTTATATAGAGACCAGCATGCAACTGGAACTCTGTGTGTGTGTGTGTGTGTGTGTGTTTAAGATTTTCTTCATTTATTCATGAGAGACACACACAGAGAGAGAGAGAGAGGCAGAGACACAGGCAGAGGGAGAAGCAGGCTCCATGCACCGGGAGCCCGACGTGGGATTCGATCCCAGGACCCTAGGATCACACCCTGAGCCAAAGGCAGACACTCAACCACTGAGCCACCCAGGTGCCCCTCAACTAGAACTTTGAGTTCATTAGTCTCTCAATGATTATTAGCCAAACAGTACTTCCACGTCCTCTCCACAAAACTATTGGTCTGAGTCTTGCAGCTCATGCCCCTTAATATTATCATTATCCATAGTAACTGGAACTTGGCACAACATCTAATCCCATCAGACCATAGCGTACTTTGGTCCCATAGAGATCATATCCATTTCTCCAACTCAGAGTTCTCTCTTACCTAGCTAATTGCTCATGCTCTGCCACATGGGTTCTCTGTTCCAAAATACCAAGGAATTTGCCAAATTGTGTGTGAATATTATGTTCACATTATGTACAGTTGTGTGCATTTCTTCTATCAGTTCATTCTCCTTCCATGGAGAAGAGAATTCATTTTTAACTTAAAAATGAAAAAAATACTATATAAACCACTTTATAAATATCTATATACAGTGTATTTTATATATAAATATACATAATATTATGTATATTCCAAAAATTTATAAAGAATTTACAAGGCCTGAAAGAAAGTTCTTAGCAATAAAGAAAGAGAAAGAAGAAAGAAAGAAAGAAAGAAAGAAAGAAAGAAAGAAAGAAAGAGAAAGAAAGAAAGAAAGAAAGAAAGAGAAAGAAAGAAAGAAAGAAAGAAAAAGAAAGAAAGAAAGAAAGAAAGAAAGAAAGAAAGAAAGAAAGAAAGAAAGAAAGAAAGAAAAAGAAAGAAAGAAAGAAAGAAAGGTTTTAATGGGGGAGAGATAAAAGACATCTTTCCCCAAAACTGGATCCTTTAAATGTTTTCTTTTCTATAAAGTCTTGAGGCAGATACTAAAACTTTGTGGTTATGACCTATAGGAAAAGAAAGCCCTAGAAAACTTATTCTCAGTACTCAGGAGCTAATGTTAAACTCCTTTATCTGACATTATCAGAGTTCAAAGATTGTTGTAAATGTCAGTAATCAAATCTACAAAGGATGTCTCTGAGGATGGGATTAGGATGCAAACACATCCTGAAGCCAACTGTTAACCTCATATTATCTTTCAATACTCCAGCAAAACATCAAGGAGATTAGAATCAAGGAAAAACCACACTAATTGATACTTACTAATAAAGGTCAGCCACAAGAAGTAATTAGACCTCTATGAAAGCCCAGGGGGCCTAATCCTCTGCCTGTATTGCAGTCTCTTCAATGAGAAGCTTTTATTTATTTTTATTTATTTATTTATTTATTATTTATTTATTTTTTAATGAGAAGCTTTTAGAAGACACTGTAGTACCGTGAGTGAGGGGCATCCACAGGCTGTTAGACCATGAAAATGTTGGAGATTAGTGAGGACAAGCATTAGGACATGGAACTAGGGATAGAAGCAAATAGGACATAAAAGGAAAGAATCAGCAAGTGCACCAGAGTATCACTTTCAAGCTAAGATCAATGTCATAGTCAGATGGGAATAGGCAAAGTTTTAGAACCAAATGATTCATTTGGAGTAATTTTGAGTTAACATGCAGAGCCAGGTAATCATGGGATATATGTAAGAGAACCATCTGACCAAAGCTTAGATATTAAGCAATAAGACTAAGCCAGTGTTAGACATCGAGGGCATGTATTTTCCCACAGCATGTCTCTTCTAAAGACCTACGATTCCTACTCTTTACTTTTCCTTATTTCCCCTCAAATGATAAGTAATCAAATACCACATGTAAAATAGAGGTGTGTTCTGGTCGCCAACTGCTTTGGAAACCCTCTGAGCTTGGGCAGTGCAATATTTGACTTCCAAAGATGATGCCTCCATGAGATCAGAGGCTTGGTGGTGGACATTTGGTAAACTGAGTAATGAAAATTACTCAGTTTCCTAACATTCTTGAGTATTTGGAGTTTAATAACGCCTAAACAATTTACTTGGCCATGGTGAAATTTCTACTTCACTCAAGTAATATAGATCATTATCCTTCCTTCAATCCTTTATTCAAATAGTTATTAGTGACCTACAATGTGGCAAGAGATTTATTTTCTATTTATTAGAAATACAAATATAAATAATAAAGAGTTCTACTTTTAAGAGTTTAGTTTTCCAGGGAATCTTACAAGATGGGGGGTGCGTTGATAAGGAACCTGAAGATTCTAAGATCTACTTTGGAGTATAATAAGGTATAGACTCAAACATTTATTGTCTTTTGAGAGAAATAACTCCAATAGAAGTCGGTAAATATGCATAGCCTCACACAGGCAAAAACTTTTTGCAAAGCATGTCAATCAGCACATAACATTTTTAGATATGGGGCTAAGAGAAGATAGTATTTAGAATATTGTACAAAATTGTCTGGGGTGAATATTAATCTTCACAACGGCACTATATGGTAATGATATTGTATAAAATCAAGGTTGGCATCCATTTTATTTATATTTATTTTTTATATTTTATTATATATATTTATGTGACCATATTTATGCTTATATGTATTATATTTTATAATGTATTTTATTCATTTGATTACAATGATTCATTCATTGATTTATATTTCTTGTGGTCTAATTATTTAATGGATGTAAGTTTTCCAATCAAAGGCAGGCATTTTTTCAGCTTTATCCTTTGCTATATTGCTATGCTTGTAACATAATAGATGCACAGTAAGTATTTGTTGACCGTAGGAAGCAGGAGTAGGGTTCTACTATCAGGTTTTTCTTGCCTTCTACCTGAAAAATGCATTCAGAGAAGTTCATCTCTAAAGGGTAAAATCAGAAGCACTATCTATGATTTGACACCACTTATATTGTTAGCTCATGGAAAATTATCATGTGTCGAGTAGCCATGTGGGTTATAAGCATTAAAGGAAAATACACCGTTTTGTGGAGAGATTAAAGTTTTACCATGTTATTATTGCTTTATAGTGACAGTTACCCTATACAAAAGTGGTTTTTTTTTTGCAATGAGAGACGTGCATAAGATTGACATGCATTAAATAATACTGAAATACATAGAAGTTATCCTAGAAGCATCAGTCTTCTGATTAAATCAAAGATAATGTCAATGTGATGTTATTATGCTTTTATATCTCATTTATACTTGCTAATCTCCTTTTTTAAAAAAAGGTTTTATTTTTTTATGAGAGAGAGAGAAAAAAAAACATGAATTGGGGGAGGGGCAGACTCCCTGTTGAGCAGGGAGCCTGATGTAGGGCTTGATCCCAGGACCCTGGAATCATGATCTGAGCTGACTAAGCCACCTAGGAGCCCTGCCAATCTCCTTTTATGGAAGAGAAAGCAGGCTTTGTTATTATAGCATTTGTTAGGCAACAATATTTGACTAGAATTTTAAAATCTTGTTTGCTTCGAATTTATGTTGCAGTTATTTTCTATTATAGTAAGTGATAATATTTTTATTCATTTTTACTTTTAACTATTGTTTTTTAAAGATTTTATTTTATTTATTCACAAGAGACACAGAGAGGCAGAGACACAGGCAGCAAACTCCTCATAGGGAGCCTGATGCGGGATTCAATCCCAGGACCCTGGGATCATGCCCTGAGCTCAAGACAGACGTTCAACTGCTGAGCCACCTAGGTTCCCCAATGTCTTTAAAAAATAGTAATACAAAGTTTTTAAAAACTTCTTATTTATGTTTTAAAAAGTTAATTTAGTCAAAATTAAACAGTCTGACAGGAAGTACTTGGACATGGTTAAAGTTGTAAAGGTGACATGAAAAAGACTGAAATTTGGCAAACACCAATTAAAGTTCAAGGAGATAAAATTGGTTCATTATTTGCTTGAAGCATGATGGAGATATCAAGACTAGAGCTTGGCCTGACCTTATGATCAGGGTCTTCATGATGGTATATAAAGATCACAAAGGGATTGTCCTAGAAGGAATTTCTAATTACCCTTCCCCCAATCTCGGCAGCTCACACGGCTTGCTCAAATAAATGTATTTTCTTCACCTTTCTTAAGATGGTCTTATCTTGATTGCCTGCCTAGCCTGACCTGTGGCCATTGTTATTATCAACTGGTTTTCATCCTTCAATTCTGACCCCAAGACCAATACACTCCAATTGCTCCTGAATTCCAGTTTTACCATAGTTTTTCTACATCTTTGTAATACCTTGGATTAACTTCCTCCCAAGGCTAATATAGGTCCTGTGTTTCCAAATGTACTACATTCTCCCTAGGCAGAGCTCTTCACTCTGTGTTTATAAAGTTTAACCAGGGGGATAATTCTAGCTGTAATGTTCTATAACTCTACTCAGAAATGGATTTATCCTGACAGTAATGAAATCTAAATATCACCAGTCAAGACAACTTTCAAAGCCACATGCCTAATTATTTCCCAGAATTTTGTATTCTTTTCTAATAACAGAGTAAGCAACATTATATAAGCTTCAGGCCACAGAAAATGTGGCTTGATGGCAGCTTCAACGATAACAATAAGAGTGATTGAGGCATTTCTGAAACTAATGTATAATATGTCAACTACATTTCAAATAAATAAATAAGTACATAAATACAAACTTTAAAAAGAATTACTCAGGCGTATTAGGAAAATGATGAAACATTTGTCAAGAAATAATGGGAACAATTATAGCTTGGACACTGAGGATTGAAAGTACCTACCCTCTTGCACAGCATATTTTCTATAATAACGTGATTTTATTATCTCATTACATGTATTAACATAATTTTACTATTCTGTAAGACTCTTATCCAGGCAAATATATTTACTGTTTATCAGAGGATATTCATGAAAGACCCATAAATGCTTCAATATAAATCATCAATAGTTTATATTTTTAAGATTCTTTGCACCCTTAGCCCCCAAAGCCTTACTTTGCTGGTACTACCAATCCTAGACTGATATATTGTATTGTATCCTCATATAACTCTAATCAATCCCCCTCACTCTTCACATTGAAATACCACCTTAATCAAACCAAAAGTACTCAGGAAAATAGAACCTTGCCTATCTATTCTATGGGACATTTGCAAAGTTCTGTTGAGATGGTTTTCTTTCTTACCAAGGTAAGGAATGAATTCAAATCTGTCTTTTCCCCCCCAAATCTGTCTTATGAACAGATTGTGTTGGTGATACTTGGCGGGAGGCAGCATACAACAGTTTACAAGCCCTTTTACATACTCATATACCTGCAAAGAATCATTTTAGCTGTAAACTTTCCTAAATTATCACACTAATGCACTAATGGTTAAGAGGATATAATTTGCAGATATAGATAGATAGATAGATAGATAGATAGATAGATAGATGATAGATGATTTGTCTAACCTGGTGGCATCCAGGGTTATCTTCACTGATAGTTTTTCATTGTCCCTTGGCAGACAGAAATCAGAATTTTAACATTTAAGCACTGAATCTGAGTTTTGAACAATTTTTGAAATTCCTTCTGAAAATATGTGGTCTTCTGACAGTAACATTTGATTATTTTCTATGGGAAACAAATGGAGCAGAGTGAATTTTTAGAATTGATTAAATGTGATTATAGTATTTCCTTTTTTTTTTATCAGATGTCAAGTAAGAGTCTTAAACCATTGAATTTGAATTGCAGAGATGAGGAAACAGAAGGTCAAGTAAAGAATTCCTTGGTCCCCATTTTCAATTTATTCAATCTAATTTCTGAACATTTGGGATACCTTCTCCTTATTTTCCCTATCAAATGCAATGCTAGATCCAATACCAATGGCTCAGGTCTGCATAAAAGGGAGAGGAAACAGCATGATGACGCTACAAAGATAAATAATGATTATTTGAAAATAATTCACTCATCCTCATTGCCACAGAGACAGAGCAGAAACCCCCACCCCTTTTTCACTCCTGAAGCCACAGTATCCTGCTTCTTCTTTTTCCACTTCTTTTGGTCCTGATGTTCATTTAAGCCAATTTCATTTTTTCAACAATGCGTTTGATGATTACCTGGGGAGGTAAGAAAGAGGATGCATGAAAATCAAGGGCCCTACCCTTGAACAGGGACCCTGCGTTCAGGATGCAGGGGATGCGTGCAAGAGTAATAAGCTTGATCATAGTTCATATTTGTACTATTTGCTTTCACGACTGCAAATGTTACTGGGGGTGTAGAAAGAAAAGACAGATAAAGGGTAAGGGTCAATTCTGGGGGGGGAGGAATGGGGAATGGGAAGAATGTCAGGTTATGTCAAGAATATTGTCCTGAATCTTCTTATTAGTAGGTCTTTATGAGTTAACCATTTACTTTTGACCTTTCCTGAAAAGAGAAATACAACCTTTGCTTAAAGAAATGTGGAGACCGGCATCCTCCTGGCTAACCTGCACCCACAGCTGGACAAGCATGGCCTCTTCCAAACTAGAAGCCATGTCAGACATGACTGCAAGGGGCATCCTTGGATTCAGAGCGCACAACACAAGGATCAAATAAGGGCATCCTCGCCACCCAGGGGGTGGCGCTGACCCTACTGATGGCCGTCAGGACCATTTTGAGTGCTTTGAGTTCAGCAACTCAGAGGTGTTCTAGGCTCCACTGGTGTACCTGGTCTGTCTTAGAGTCATCTTCACCATCACCAGTTCGACTTGCAGGAAATCTCCTTCTCCTCAATCCTGAAAGAGGTTCTTGACAACCTGGTCAGCACCTGAAGAGATCTGAATACTTCTGCTTCCTCTAGTTCCTGCACCGTGAGAACGTCAGCATCATCTCCCACACCAACAAGGCACCCTCCTCTTCGGCCAACTGGTTTTGGGACTCTGCCATCAAATTCTATTTACTGGAGTTCTTGCTCTGAATCAGCTCCTTCCTGCTGGGCCTCGTTGGCTGATTCAATGGCTTTTTCTGCTGGCTCCTGTTCATCAGGAAGGAGAGTAACAACTTCAGCTACAAGATCTCCACCTATGAGTGTGGCTTCAAGCAGCACATCAACGACGGGGCCATCCCCAGAGAGAAGACCACGGAGACCCTGTTGGAGCTGAAGGCCTTGCTGGAGACCCATCCCAAGATGGTGGCCCACTACCCTGTGGAGGTGCTTCATCTCCCTGGGATGACATCTTGCTGAGCTCCTGCTTCCAAAGGGACAGCTTCTAGATGAACATCATTATGCACAGGCCCTGTGGCAAGGAAGTGCCACAGCTGGACTACTGGCAGGCCTAGGAGACCACCATGAAGATGGGCAGGGGCAGGCCCCACTGGGCCCAGGCCCACAACTGTGCCACAAAGGACTTTAAAAATGTACCTAGCCTTTTTGAAATTCTGTGCCAGAGGCACCTGGATGGCTCGATGGTTGAGCATCTGCCTTCAGCTCAGGGCGTGATCCTGGGGTTCTGGGATCCAGTCCCACATCAGGCTCCCCAGAAGGAGCCTGCTTCTCCCTCTGCCTGTGTCTCTGCCTGCCTCTCTCTCTCTCTTTCTCTCTCTCTCTCTCTCTCTCTGTCATAAATAAATAAATAAAATATTAAAAAAAGAAAGAAAGAAGAAAGAAAGAAAGAAGAAAAGAAAGAAAGAAAGAAAGAAAGAAAGAAAGAAAGAAAGAAAGAAAGAAAGAAAGAAAGAAAGAAAGAAAGAAAGAAAGAATTTCTGTGCCATCCGAGAAAAGCTGGACCCCTCTGGGACATTCCTGAATGGTACCTGGAGGTGTTCTACTGAAGCAGAACTTGAACGTAATTTGAACCCGCCCCATTCTTCCCCCAGGCCCACCTCCAATTAGGCTAAAGGCTCAGCATCCCGCTGGCCTGATGGGTAACATCCCATCCTTCTCTGGGCCCTCTGCTGCGGCACCCACAGCTGCTCCTACCCACAGCTACGAGCCTGGATCTGGGCAGGTCTCTCTGTTCTCCTACTTTCCTTCTCCTCACAAGCATCCCATGCAAGGAAGAGCACCAAAATCCCTAATTACATCTCCATGTGGCAGCCCCTTTTCCTGAATTGATAATCACCACATTTTGTTTTCCCAGGAAGTAGAGAAACCCCAAGATGTTCTGTTTCTTCAGGAGCCCAGGGATTGGGTCATTCACAGGTTCCACCTGCCAGCTGGTGTCTGTAGCTCTGCAGCTCTTGGGCCAGGTGGTCGTACTGGGTTCTGTCTGCTTTCACCTTCGAGGGTTTTTCCAAAGCTCGGGTGAGTGCCCACCTGCCCCGACTGCTCATTCCGTTTCTACCTGTTCATGTGACCTCTTGTAGCCTCACCTTCAAATGTGCCTATTTCAGGGGAATGTTTGGATTGTGGGGCTCTCTTTGCCTTCTTTTTAATAAAGACCAAGATGTGAAAAAAATTAGACTTTTAATATCAAAAATTTCAATATAAATAAAACAGGTTTGTATAGCAAAAAATAAAAAGGTGGGCAGCCCAGTGGCCCAGCGGTTTAGCGCCTGCCTTCAGCCCAGGGCATGATCCTGGAGTCCCGGGATCGAGTCCCGCCGGGCTCCCTGCATGGGGCCTGCTTCTCCCTCTGCCTGTGCCTCTGCCTCTCTCTCTCTCTCTCTCTCTCTCTCTCTCTCTCTCTGTGTCTCTCATGAATAAATAAAAGTAAAATTAAAAAAAATAAAAGAAAAAGAAAAAGAAAAAATAATAGAGGAAAATGATTTTTCTAGATTCTTTTCCAAAGAAAGGAGTAAGCACACATCACGTGATTACACCTTCATGTAAGTATGCTAATATGTAAAAAAAATCCAGTGCGAAACACCAACATGTGTATGTGTGATATAAATAGAAAACATATTTCTGCTAATGTTAATATTTTTTCTATAGTCTGAATTATTTTTACATATGTTTCTACTATTTTAGTCTGTTTTAGATGGTAAGTTCTAAGAAGTCAAAATCTTTGAATTGTCCAAGTCAGTTCAACATGCACTAGAATTTTGAAACTCTGGGACAAAAGCATGAGCTAAGATACCAGTTTTCAACCAGAGACATTTATCCCACCTTTTGCTCTTTTAGAGGGCCATGCCATTCAAATACATGTATTTGTATTTATTTGTATCCCGCATGTGCGCTTCACTCTGAGTTAGGCATTTGAAATTCCAAATTTACTTCTTTACCTCTTGTTATTACTAAAATCAAAGGACATTCATTAGCATGATCACAAGTCCAACATAAGAGAAAAATGATTTTTTAAGAACGAGTTGGTTCCTTGTTGGAGGGATCTATAAGTCATATTCCAAATGCTTAAAACCACCTCTGCTCCCCCCACCCAGCCAGAGCATCATTGCATGGCATTATCACTCTGCTTTTATCATATTTAGAAAAAAAATAAATGGTGCCCAGGTGACAAAAATTAACGAAACAAATCTTGTCAGCTGTCTCCACAAAAGATAAAAATCAGGAAATAATTGTCTCTTAAGTGCTTTTTCCTCATAGTCTTGATGCATCTCCCAGAATTGTGTGTAATATCAATATTTTCCCTCTTCACAAAAGTTGAGGGATAGATGATATCACCACTGCTTCTCTCCTTGCTTGCAAACATTTTAGGGAGGGAATATAACTCATTTTGAAAGTCTTCTGGATGGCAGCCCTTCTATTTCAAAGAAAATATTGGAGTCACCAAACCTGAGACTATGGATTTGAGTTTCAACTTACAATTAGAGAACCATTCGCTTCTTGATTCCACTATAGCAGCCAGATATCATATCCCAGAAGGCTTTGCAGCAATGCTGAAAGAAAGAAAATGCTATACTCTCAGTCTGCAAAGACCAACAAAAATTGAGACTGTATATTCAACAATATATAAAGTTATTCCTGCTGAAACAAGGTCCTTTTCACTAAAAAAGAAAATCACAATTCTCTCTTTTGACATGTTTGGAATTGTTACTTTGCTTTTAGGAACTCATGAAAGGGAAAAAATATTAGTCCCTGTGTCCTGGAACAGAGGCGATAAGTCAAATAAAAACACCTCTCCTAGGATCACACAAATGTTTTCATTTACATAAATCAATATCATTCTATCAATGTCTCATTTGGAAAGGATCAAAAGAACTCTTTTGCTAATGTCAAAGGAGTGACTTAGGACAAAATTTTTTACGCTGGATTTTCCGTCAAACATCAACACCATGCAAAGAGGGAAGGAACGCTGATTTGTCCAGCCACAACCCACATGAAATTAATTCACATCTTGGGAAAGAGCATAGGACACCCTGGAATCACTTGGACACCTCCCACCTTGGAGCAAATGAATGTGCCCGAAAGGGATATGGCTTTGCAAGCAGTGAGCTACATGTCAGCCTTTGCTAGTTCTTTCCACCAGATGCCTTTGTGCTATCAACCAACTGTATGACCATATGTGATAGCCTTGGACCCAACAAGCAGCTTTGCATCATCTGTGCTGATGAAACTATTATTGTGTGTGTTTGATCTGGGGCCATTGCATCACAGAGTCGTGTTAGTTAGGTACAGGATGTATGGACTATATTCCCCATAGACCAAGCTTTAATATCATGGTAACTTTCATTCATGTCACTTTCCTCATGAAGAATTGCATTAGTGTAAATCTATTTCTTTTTTTTTAATAGATTAATTTTTATTGGTGTTCAATTTACCAACATACAGAATAACACCCAGTGCTCATCCCGTCAAGTGTCCCCCTCAGTACCCGTCACCCATTCACCCCCACCCCCCGCCCTCCTCCCCTTCCACCACCCCTAGTTCGTTTCCCAGAGTTAGGAGTCTTTATGTTCTGTGTCCCTTTCTGATATTTCCCACACATTTCTTCTCCCTTCCCTTATATTCCCTTTCACTATTATTCATATTCCCCAAATGAATGAGAACATACACTGTTTGTCCTTCTCCGATTGACTTACTTCACTCAGCATAATACCCTCCAGGTCCATCCACGTTGAAGCAAATGGTGGGCATTAGTGTAAATCTAGATGTAAGTCATGACTACAGTATTTCTCTCCTATTAAATTATATAAATTTAATATTGACTCACAAGATTAATATGAGCCCCTCAATAGTTATTAAGACAAAAATAGTCTACAGAAATGGACAATATAATAAAATAGTAAATGGCGTCAATCAGGTATGCTCGCTTACAAAATTATATTGGTCTATACTTTAACATGATAAACCGTCACTTTCTCTTGCCTCAACATCCAGATAAGTGATCCATTCACGATGTCAGACCTCATGAAGATAACCAGCTGCTGTGTGCCACCAACACAAATGGTAGGTAGTATCAAGAAGACAATTCTAGACCTATATAATGTGGTATCCTTCAGAACATAATGTCAATGGTCTGAATTACTTAGGTGGCAAAAGCCTCTTTTCTGATACATCTGTAATCAAGGGACCTCTATCACTTGCACCCACTCTCAACCAATGTTTTTGAAAGAATCCAAAAGCTCTATAGTTTATTTGTCCACATACTCCTCCTTTCCACTTGACGGCAGCCAGAGCATGACAAGGCCCTCAGATAAAATTCCCAGGAATTTATATATTGAGGAAATAATGCATAACACACACACAAAAATGATAGTCAAAAAATGACTCAATATGGTGACTGTGGCAAGATTATGGCCAGCCTGGAGTCGAGACTTTGACAACCTTCACTGCCCACCCGGCCAAGCATCCAAAATTAGATTGAGAGATTCTGGTGGTTTTCTGAGCCCAATCCTCTTGGTTTTCCTTTGATTCCTTGAGCTTTTGGATATCCCCTCAATAAATTATTTTTTTTTTCTGAATTCAAATAGAATTGGTTTCTGTTGTTCTGAACCAAGAATTCTGAGTGATAGAGGCACACGGGAGGAATTATATCAGTGAGTGACTGTTATTCCCTGGGACATTTTTATTCACAGTGCTGCTCTAATAACTATATAGCTTTATAAAAATGTCTTGAATAGTCATAATGAAATTTTCAGGTTGGGAGAATTTGCTAATGGTCAATATTTGCTGAAATCCTGAGAGAGTTCTCCAAGGTCCTGTCTCTTCAATCTTAGAAGCCTAGCTACATTTCTATTCTCAATTCTGAAGTGATAGACAGCTATGCCAGAGTAATGCATGTTTAAAATTATAACATTTTCCAATGTAGTATTCTGTATGTTTTTATTCAAAAGTTAGTTTTGATTTTTATGAATGTAGTATAACTTACACAAGCATGGTTTTTTTTTTAATTTTTATTTCTTTATGATAGAGAGAGAGAGAGAGAGAGAGAGAGAGAGAGAGAGAGAGAGAGGCAGAGACACAGGCAGAGGGAGAAGCAGGCTCCATGCACCGGGAGCCCGACGTGGGATTCGATCCCGGGTCTCCAGGATCACGCCCTGGGCCAAAGGCAGGCGCCAAACCGCTGCGCCACCCAGGGATCCCCACAAGCATGTTTTTGACAAATAATCCATTTTCCAACTAACCACCAAATACTATTATTTACCATTAATTTATAACACATGGCTTAAGTACAATAATAATGAATGTTTTTAATAGGCTAAATGTGAGTTCAGATCAACATAATTATTTTGAAGGTTGCTTTATCATTTCTGATAAACTTATCATTTCAACTAGTGATAGTCCATCAGCAGGGACCTGGTCCCTGTGGTTTTCTCAGGAGTCCTAACACTGAATTAAAATTCTTATGAGGGATTCCTTCTTTAAATAATTGAGAGTAGCACCTACATCCTTTAAATTTCTTAATGTGCCATATACTTTTCTGCTTCTACTTGGTTTCTTATTCACTATCTTCTCCATGGGGAAACAGTCACATGCTTCTTCTCAGGCTTCCCTTCTGTAATAGCTCTTACTTTACAAGGAAGAGAACCAGTGCGAGTAGCCTGCCAGCCAATAGTGTATGCAGTCCGACTTTATATTTTGGAATTGAGCAAGTGACCACAATAAGGATCTGCGTCCTGTAAGCCTAATCTGATATGAACTGAGGCCAGGTTGTCACTAATCATGCAGACTTTTTACAACCTCACTTTAACAAGGGGCTATGACTGCATTTTGTGTTCTCTGTTGTCAATGTTAACTAACATCCAGGATCCAATGACCTTAAAAAGATATTGGGGATCTTTCTTTCCCTTATATATTTCTAGTTTTTCCTATAAATATATGTAGGTCCATTTAGCAAAGCATTGGGTAGATAACTACTAATATATGGCATTTCAGGCTTCTAGCTCAATTATCACAGCTTCCCTTCTAATCAATGGGCTTTATGTCTAAGAATTGACTCAATTCTGGAAACTAAGAGATTGTGATTTTCTATTTTGCGTCTGACATCAATCTTCTGCTTGTCTTGATCACTTTGGGTTACTTAAGTCAAGCAACATACTTCATGACTTCTCATCTATCTTGTCCTTAGGAACTCTTAGCTAATGTCAAGGCCTTTCTGACCTTATAGCCATTATGCAATTATGTTCACTTTGCCACCAAATTAAATGCTGTCATATGGTCTCTGCTATTCTGTAAACTTACAGCCCACAACGACAATGGAGAGCCCCACTCCATATAGCATTTCTTAACCTCAACCCTGGCCTACAAAAGAAATATACCACTGAGTTCCTGAACAATGCAGGTGTTCCCCTCCATTCACACATTCTTTATCATTTTATTCTTTTTAATTTATTTTTATTTTTATTTATTTATTCATGAGAGACACACAGAGAGAGGCAGAGATACAGGCAGAGGGAGAAGCAGGCTCCCCACAGGGAACCAGATGCGGGACTCGATCCTGGGCTCTGGGATCATGCCCTGAGCTGAAGGCAGATGCTCAAACGCTGAGCCACCCAACCATCCCCATTCTTTATCATTTTAGACAAGGCCATATTCTTTGGGCCTTCCTACAGAATACAATCAAATGGTATATTCTTTGGTGTTATATAATAAATCAATTCCATCAAGTCTAATTTTCCGAACTTGTTGAGCCCTTCCTCAGTATACTACTAAGGCAGTTCTGCAATCCACCTACTTAACCACATATTTTTTGTTTCCAATCTAAATTTCCAATTGTCCATTTCAACAGCCAACACCATATAAACAGACAACATGGGGCAGCCCAGGTGGTTCAGTGGTTTATTGCCGCCTTCAGCCCAGGGCCTGATCCTGGAGACCCAGGATCGAGTCCCACATCGGGCTCCCTGCACGAAGCCTGCTTCTTCCGCTGCCTGTGTCTCTGCCTCTCTTTCTCTCTGTGTCTGTCATGAATAAATAAATGAAATCTTTAAAAAAAGACAACATGTTCCTTTGCCAGAGCTTTTGGAGACTGCTCTCATTTTTAAAAATCTGTGTCTTATCCAGCTATATATTCTTTCCTCTCTGGTCCAGTATCTACAAGGCAAATATGTTATGTTGGTTATTGCCAGTATGTTAGCTAGATGCAGCAGTGCTTTTTCACTGAATAAAAGATCATTTTCTTTCAGCAGCAGTGATAGCACTTCTCTCTTTAGGCTTTACAAAGATTTAACCTAGTTATTGCACTAGAAGCAAAGCAAACAGTCTGAAGTAACATATGAGGAACACAAGCATCATCATGTAAAGTATCCACTTCATGTGAAGCCTTTGCTTAATTTCAGTCATTGAGCAGATTTTCCTTAATTAGCAAGAATTTATGATCTCATGCCTTAAGAGGCATTAAAAGCTTCCATTCACCTCTCTTGTATATATCTTGGGTAGTATTGGTCCCAGTGGAATCAGATGCACATGGAACAGACTTGAACCCAACTCATAGCTTGGAGCTGAGTTAGTCAAGCCTAGATCAGATGAGCTGCAAGCAACTCATAGACAACTGTGTGTAAAATTAAATGATTAGTACCCAAATCTCCTGAGTTTGGGAATGGCTTGTCATGCAGCAATACTGTTGCAACAGCTGACTGTTACAGAATAGTATTCACTTCAGAAACTGAGCCACTGAATTAGCATATATCATTTCATATTTTTTCCCCAATAGTCTGGTTATGTTCTTACTTTAATATTTGCCAAACTAATGTGTCTATAAATCTTGGACACAGCATCTGTAGTTGTTGTTTATAAGAAGTACTAGTCCCATAAAAATTAATTTTCAACCAGCATGTATTAAAACAGAATGAGAACGTGGAAGTTGTTTTTCCTAACTTGTTTTCGATTCTGACCAAGTTAGCTGACCAACCAAAAAAATAACTAAATAGATGAATTAGTGAATGAATGGCTGGATGGAATTTAAAAGAACTTTGGTTTTCTATGGACTTGCTTTTAAATGTTGATCTACAGATACTTAGTTTGTTCATTTTATCAGACTATGTAACTCACTGAAATATAATTTTTCAACTGTATAACAGGAATAATCATACCAACTTCCACAAAACTGGTGTGATGTAATAAGAAGATATATATAAATTTGCATGGCACTTTACATAACACAGGATCTGGAAAGCAACAGGCATTCAGTTCAGTGCAGGATTTTCTTCCCTTCACCTAACCCTCCTATCACTATATTTAAAGAAGAATAGTACTAAACACTAGTATTTGTATTATGACTATCTTCATAACTTTTGTTCCATTAGGAAGAGGGGAACATACCTAGTCAGTTTGATACTTCCATCTTAATTTTTGTTAGACTTCTCTGGATATATTTTTAGTATGATTATGCTGGCTTATCTCATATGTATGAATAATTTGGGAAATCAAGATTCATAAGAAAGTTACAAGAAAACCATCCCTGTATTTAAATGCCAACATGATAGACATTCTAGAAATGTGCACATGGCTGTTTATTTTGAAGTATTGAGTTTTTCAGTCACTTTACATTGTGAAATATTAATTCATTTTGAATGTTTTTAAGGAAATTTTGAATAAACAATGGGTATAAAACTGAAATGGAAACTCCAGTCAGAAGTCTAGAAGCACATTTTAAAAGTGATTATCCATTAATTTAGCTTTTATGAGTGTTGAAACTAGAAAAAAATTTAAAACAAGCAAAATTGTTGGTGTAGTCAGTTGTTGGTTCTTCCCTGACATATGTTTCTCTCCTCTCCCACCACTGATATTCGAATTTCCTGTTGACAAACTCACTTTTTCATACTCAGCTACCAGGTTTGAAAGATTGTCCTGACCCTCAACTCCAGAGAGTGGAGAGAATGAGGTTCTGGAGTGACTTTAACCTATCAGCGGGTCATGCTACTAATGCAAGCAAGGAAATCTTTGCTTCTAGGAGAGAAAAGGTTTCTTCTTTTTAGGAAGTCATTGGAATCAACTCTCACTACTTGGAAAAAAAGTATATGACCTGGAGTGTTCCTTTGTGATCCCAGGATAAACCTGCATGAAAATAGAATGATCCCAGAGAAAACAGCCAAGAAGTTGAGAAGAAGAGACTGAGCCCTGATTGTATCTCTTGAATCTGTTCTGGTCTTACCTGAAGTCAGAGGTTTCCCTGGACTTTTAAATTTTCTAAGCCAATAAATCTGAGGCTTGTTTTCTATATCTTGCCACATAAAGGATACTGACTGATTTTTTTCAATGAAGCAACATTTTTATTTCTTAAATTGTTAAGTAAGCTTTTTTGGTAGTCATTTTTAGGAACTCAGCATAACTTATGAATCTTATTTTCTGGAATCTTTTCTGTGTGTGAATTCTGCTTTTGGTGTTTAAAGGTTGACCTTGGATAAATATCTCAGTTGAGGTGCTATACCAAAATAAACAGCCCGAATGGCTTAGAAACAAGAAAAATTTGTTTCTCACATTATTTCTAAAGGCTGGAAATGGAGATCAGGGTACTAGCACAGTCAGGTTCTGATGAAGGTCTTCTTCTAGACTGCAGACTGCTGACCTTTGGTTGTATCCTCAGATGGTAGAAAGAGAGCAAGTTAGCTCTCTGGCCTCTTCTTATAAAGGCACTGATCACAATCATGAGAGATCTGTCCTCATGATATGATTAACTTCCAAAGACTCTACCTCTAATAGCTCTAATACTTTTACACTAGGGATTAGATTTCAAGATATGAATTTTGGGGGAACACAAATATTCAGTACATAACAGTAAGTAAATGAATATTTGTGGTTCTCAGTTTCCCCATGTATATCATAGAGGTAATAGTACCTATATCACAGACAGGGTTAAATGAGCTAGTATATGTAAAGCACTAATAGAATTTGGCACATAGCATATTCAAAAAATGATAGCTATTACGGTTATCATTGCTTTTAATTAATCAGAAAAATTTTATGCCATATATATTGAGAATCTTTTGATCCCACTTTTACACAATATAAGCATAAGATATCCCCTCTAAGTAATATAAAATGTTAAAATAGATATCAATCCAAATAATATTCAAAAATTTCAACTATAAAAATTCAGTGAGCCACCCAAGGGATTTAATAAAGTTTTCTTGGCTTAATTACTGTATCACAGTATGTTAACAAAAAATTGGAAGAAACAATGAACTTTACTGGGTTGCACATATATAAATCTCAATATAAGGAAAAAGTGAATTCCTGAAAGGTTATTAGTGATTCTATATATTGCATCGACTTACATATTAGTAAAAGGTAGGCTAGGGTATATTGAAACAATTTCAAAATATCACAGGATAAAGCAAACGAAAGTTAGATTCTTGAATTTTCAGCAAGTTTTTACTGGCCCACACAACTTTTGAGGTCAATTGTCCTCTATTAGGTGACTCAGCAAATTAGTTTGTTATGATATAATAGCTTGAGAATTTCAATGAAAGTCTAACACATTGTGAGGAAAAAGAAAAATTGGGGAAATGTTACTTTTACTTTTGTATGTATTTCATAACTAAGCACATGATCCTACCTAATAGCAATAGAAATTCAGTCTCCTTTATGCCATAGAAAGAAGGGAAACTGAGATAGTTTCAAGTACTAATTAACATTTATAAATTAAAAAGTAAAAATGAAATTATTTATAATCTCTAGTGGAAACATGTTTTATACATTTAAAAAAGTTCATAATTTTAAAATTACAAGTTAAACAGTATCAATATAAATATGAATAAATAATACTATATGAGCTTAGTTGTCTAAACTGTACTCAATATTGTTTAGACATTTGTTATCATCTTTCCACCCTTAATCTTTTTTGATTAACCATTGCATAATCCCTTTCACAATTATCTTATTTCTTGTAAGAGGCTTCCTTCAAAACCTTTGAGCCAAGATATCTGATAAAATTGATTTAATTTTTTTATTAGAACCTCTATGGGAAGGTATCAACACTACAGATTAAATCAGTAAATTCTAAGACACAGTAAAAAATGTTTAGCTCATTATCATAACCGAGAAACAAGAACAAGAATTGTTGGATTGGCCTGGAGCAAAAGTGGTCATGCTCAGAACTCCTTGGAATCTAAGTCTTTATAGGAAAAAGTACTTGTTCTGTTGGTCTCAAACATACAATTAGCAACAATCACAATCAAGGAGGTTTATTGCTTCTGACCATGGCTCCAACTTCTAATTTGGCCTAGAACAAGTCGATAAGAAGGCTAAAGACTCTTAGCTGGAGGTTTCCATTTCCATTTCATATTCATTATTTACTCAGAATCCCTTTAAAAACATTTATTTCAGTGCCAAAATGATTGAGTCCCAAAATGCGACAAAGTCACTGAAAAGTCTACTAACTTTGATTATAGGCAACAGATTTAAAAATCTACTTACGAATTCACATGTTCAACCACAATGAAATTACACGTTATTTTACAATAATTGAAACATCTATAATGTCATTTCAGTTCAAAGAATAAAAAGTACACCAGAATAATGTCTTTAATATTCTTTTTAAGATCCATACTCAAAAATATATATTTTTACCCTACGGCTTTCTAGAAGAGACAATTATGACACAATTATTTTCCTTTTTATTTACTTATTTATTTTTTAAATAGAATGAATACATAATCTAAATTTGTCCTCAGACAAATGTAGGACAGAGTCAATGTTTGAATGATGAAATCTTCCTTCATCAATTGACAGTGTGACTCTAAAAAACTAAAGCAGAGACGGGAACATTGACTCTGTATAGTTATTGTTACCTGGCAATGACAGGAAGGTATATAATACAGAATATATATTTTTATATTTAAAGTAATAAAACACTAGAATTTTTTTCAGAAAGATGGAGGCTTGAATTTGACATGACTGAGCAATCCTCCCTCTGTAACATAAAACAGTAGCCAGAGGAGGAAAGCTAATAAAACAGGAATGCTTTTTTATAATAATAAAAAATATCGCAAATGACAGAAAATCAAGATTTTAAAAGCCTTTAATGAAAATACCAGTGTTAGCAAAACTGGGAAAGAAACAGAATGCTAATCTATTGCTGCTAAAAGTGCGGAATGTTACAACCATTAGAGAAAATCGTCAGTATCTACTAAAACTGAGTATGTACCTATCTTTTGACCTGGTGATTACATGCCTAGGTGTGCTCCCAACAGAAGTGCATACATATGCTCACTGAAAAACAAGTTCCAGTGTGTTCAGAGCATTACTATAAATAATAGCCTCCACAGAAGCTACCCAAATGCTTATCAGAAGAAAAGTAGATAAATTGTGGTATATTCACACAATGGAATCCAGAATATCAACAAGAATAAACAAACTATAGCCACACAGGACAATATTAATGCAGCTCAGAAATAAAATCCTGAGTCAAAGAATCCAGACCAAAAAAATCATATGCATTCCATTTACATAAATAATTACTAATCTACACTGTTAGACTAGAGGACAGTGGTTACCCTTGGATGTTACTGATTACTTACTAGTTAGTAAGCATAAGAGAAGCTTCTGGAGTAATAAATTTTCTTTTTCTTGATCTAGGCAAGATGAGTAAATCTCCACACCTGCCTGTCAGAATCTTAAATTTAGTTTTTTTGTTTTTTTTTGTTTGTTTGTTTGTTTGAGACACAGAGAGAGAGACAGAGAGACAGAGACAGAGGCAGAGACACAGGCTCATGCAGAAGCAGGCTCTTTGCAGGGACCCCAGTGTGGGACTCCATCCGGGTCTCCAGGATCAAGCCCTAAGCCCAAGGCAGGCACTAAACCCCTGAGTCACCCAGGGATCCCCTAAGAATCTTAAGTTTATATAGGCACACATACCATTCGGAGGGTCTCAGCAATATTTTACTATTCGGAGTCTGGGTCCTTGGAAACAATTCCTGCTGTGGGATTGGTGGACAGCACATATATTCCCATGATGGGGGAGAGGTGGGAGGAGCTTCTGCATGTGTTATCTGGATTGGCTCACGGGTCAACCGGCAGTCAAGAGGCATTTATTGTCTCACATAATCAAAAACTTCAGATGTAACACAGGCTTCAGACGACCTGTTTCTCCAGCACGCAAAGTGTGCCAGTTTTTAGTTCTTTTCTTCTCTATGTTGATTTGTGAGGCTATACATGATGTGAAGAGGACTTTCAGCCATTCTAGGTCTTTCCTTTCAAATCTAAACTCAGTGGCAAAATAAATTTCTCATTCCACAAATGCCTTGTGCCTAAACAGACTGTACTCAGCTCTGTGACCATTCTATGAGCCAATCAATAGTTACCCTGGGGGTCTGGGTAGCTCAGTCAGTTACTTGGCCTGCTTAGGTCATGATCTCAGGGTTGTGAAATCAAGCCCCCATGTGCAGCTCTGCCCTGGGTGTGGAGCCTGCTCAAGATTTTCTCTCTCCCTCTCCTACTGCCCTGCCCCCCACCAAAATAGAGCTACCCCAAATAGAATGTGCTGATAACTATTGCTTTAGTCAAATACCCACCAAAGTTTGGTGTGGGGTTATTTTTTTTCCAAATTACTTGGACTCAAAAGTGGAAAAGAGATTTTTCTATCTGTAAAAACAAACAAATGCATTTCTGATTTCTTACCAGAAATAGAGTGGATGCTGTGCATCAGAAGTCAAGATAATTATCAAACAATACAGAGGTTTGGTTTGGTTTGGTTTGGTCTGACCTTGAGGAACTGGGAGGACCATGAATAGCTGCTCCGGTGGGCTGAGTTATTCCCAATTCCAGTGGTGGCTGACGAAAGCTAGCAAGGATGATTGTTGCCTCTGATGGTCACTGTGTTTGAAAGCATGAGCAAACAAAGAAACCAGTGAGAAAATTAAAAACAAAACAAACAAAACAGAGGAGGAAACAAAAAAGAGCCATCTCACAAGAAGTGGAACTAATGGAAGTGTCAAATGAGATAAACTAATAGAGTCTGTTAAGGATACCAAATATAAAACAATTTGCAGAGAAACAAAAACAAAACAAAATGGATTTTTGATTTAAAATTTTCAATAAACTAAAAAAAAATAGTTATGGTTGGAAGTTAATTTGACCAGAAAGATCTGCTGAAAGAAATACAAAATATAGAAAGAGTATAAATGATGAAAATCAGTAATGAAAAGATGAGTTATTAAGGGAATAGATAAGAGAATTCTCACCTATATAAAAAGAGTCCTGAATTTTTTTTTAAAAAGGATGTTATAGAAGAGAGGCAATATTTAAACGAATCAAGAAATTTTCATTTATTTAAAGAAAGATTTATGCCTGAAGATTGACAAGACTCCCTAGGTCCCAGGTAGGATTTATTAAAAAGGTCATTTACTTAGGTATAACCTAGCGAAAAATTTGAATTCCAACAGTAAATATAAAATCTTATAAGCTTCTAGAAGAGCAAGTAACTTTTAAAGGAAAGAGAACCTGACTAAATCTGACTTATATATAACATTAAAACTTAGCAGTCAATGAAATATAATCTACAGAGACCAAAGCAGTTATACTCAACTTACTATTCACCTGTCAGGGAAAAGGAATGACATTTTCAGGTATAAATGGCTCCAGAATATATATCACATATGTGTTGTGAAGAAAATAATTATGAAAATACAACAACCAAACAACAATAAAATCAGAACAAAGATATTATAAAAGATGAGGATCATGTTGAGGAAAGAGTGGTAAGTGATGACTTGCAATTTACATAATTGACTCTAAATGGATAATGTTATGATGATTGGGAAATTGTAATTGTGCTGTAAAATAAGGTTTCTTAAAGAAATGAGACAAATTGTGAGGGGAAACCCTAAAACTAAATCAACAAAATCCAGGACCTTGAAGCTATAAAGAATGGAAAAGGAATAAGAGCATTTTAGCTGTCACATCTAGAAAAAGGATATGCGACAGAAACTGTTTGAAGCTACCCAATACCCATTTTACTTCTCTTCCTTAGTATATAGAAATCCAATGTTACTCATGGCATGATGTATCCAAATAAAACCGGAGATTTTCTGCCATGTGTTACAGATGGAAGAGCTCTGTGACCAAGTCCCAAGCAACAGATACATGTGGGGCCCTCGGTATAATGGCTAGAAGGCTGCTGAATGGTGTCTGACTGAACTCAGATGGAGGAAGGCCTAATTTGCCACCTCCCTGGAACATGAATTTAATGGCTATAAGTCCTTGAAACAAAACACTGGAGAGTCAAGTTAAAGATGCACACCCATGAGCACACATGTACATGTGTGTATAGAAGGAGAAAGAAAATATTAGCAGAAATATGAAAGAGGAACTTATACAAGTTAAGAAAAACTAATGCAGGGGATCCCTGGGTGGCTCAGCGGTTTGGTGCCTGCCTTCGGCCCAGGGCGTGACCCTGGAGTCCTGGGATCAAGTCCCGTGTGGGGCTCCCTGCATGGAGCCTGCTTCTCCCTCTGCCTGTGTCTCTGCCTCTCTCTCTCTCTCTCTCTCTCTCTCTGTCTCCCATGAATAAATAAATAAAATCTTAAAAAAAAGATAAAGTCAATTTCTATCAAATCATTGGCACACAATATACTTTTTTTTGCAAATCTTAATAATTATTTATATAATTTAAAATATATTATTTATTCATTTGTAATCCAGTGGGAAATTTTGAAAAATCTCATTCAGATGTAATGCATAATAAATTGAATGAACTAACAATTGATATAGCAACACATAGCTGTCAAGGACAAAATACATACACTGGAATGTATTTGTAAAAGCTTGTCCCTGCAATAAATTCAGATGTATTGTACTTCTTATAAAGTGATCTGAGAAGTGAATCTATCCCGCCCTGCTTTATGGCTCCCTCTCTTTAAGCAATGATTCCTCATTACTGTGCCTCCCAAAGCTACCGATTTCTGTATCTCTAAAATGAATTGGACAATAGTTCCTATTTCAGGGGGAGTTATAAAGATTAAATAAGTCATGTGTATGAAGCACTTAGCATCATATATTATAGCGATGATCTATTTAATAATTCTTTTCTATTTTAATACTTAAGAATAAATTCAGCTCTTTGTATATTTTCTGAGGTTACTAGACATTTGAAATTTCATTAGCCCGTGTAATGATGTGAAAAATATACCCAATTACAACAATGAATAAACATATGTAAACCCATAGATAGATGATTGATGGGCAGAGAGACTTGGGCTTTGCCCAAATGGGCTATGCTATTTCTTATGAAATATAATCTACAGAGACTTATGTGTCTTAGAGATGCTCTATCAAACATAGAAATGGCATTAGCAACTCAGCATCCATTAACGTAATATAACTCTTCTTCTTAAAGTTTATAGGAAATATTTCTCTTGTTTTATTGTCCTATTGTAACTTTTTAAGTGAACAACTTTTCATTTTCCTATAGCTTTTTTATAATGAACTGAAAATAAAACAGGAATAATATAGAAAATTTCTTTACATTTAAATCATTGAGAGCTCAAATGTTTTTTTTAAAAAAGACTTTTATATTCAAATTTATTTTCTAAGGGAATCCCTTTAAATTCAAGAGTATTCTATAAGTCTGTTGTGTTAGCCTTCTCTTAAGAATACCCCGAAGCAAAAATGTTTGAATAATTTTAATAATTGGCATTGATTTCCTTTTAGAAAGCAATGTTAAAAAGATTTATTTCAACTAGAGTTCTCAGGTTTGGGACAATTCAATGCACAGAAAGTGTAACATCTTTGATCTTGAAGGATTCTAAACCCTAAAAGAGTGAATTCAATTTTCAAAAGTTCTTAGTTAATGGTCCTGGGGAGTATTGGGAAGAAATTATATTACTGAAGTTTTATAGCTGGTCAATTTTTAAATAAATATTTTTAGGAACAGTTTTAGATTTATAGAAGAATTGTAAAGATTGTACAGATGGATCTTAAATACTCCACACCCAGTTTTTCCTATTATCAACATCTTCCATTAACATGGTACATTTATTACAATTAAGAAACCAATATTGATAAATAGATATATTATTTGTTTATTTTAAAGAAATATTTATTTATTTTAGAGAGAGTGAGGGAGAGAGAACATGAGTGGGAGTAGGGTCAGAGGGAGAGAAACTGAGGCAGATTCTCCACTGAGTATGGAGCCTGATAGAGGGCTCCATCCCAGGACCCTGATATCATGACCTGAGCCAAAATAGTCAGATGCTTAATCAACTGAGCCACTCAGATGCCCCAATAAATAGGGATTTTTTTTAATAGGGATTTTTTTTAACCAAAGTCTATATGTTTTCAGATTTCCTTAATTTTTATTTATTTATTTATTTTTAATTCCAGGATCCATCCAGGATGCCACACTACAGTTAATTGTTTTGTCTCCCCAGGTTCCTCCTGGCTGTGACAGCTCATACTTATTTTTTTAAAAGATTTTATTTATTTATTTATTCATGAAAGACACAGAGAGAGACAGAGACATTGTTAGGTTTTCTATTGTTCTTTGTTTTGTGTGAGACTGAGAGAGTTGTAGTCTTCCAGAGCTGAAACCTGTGTTCTGCTATGTTCTAGGAATGTAGTTTGATATAAATGGAGTAGAACTTGAAGAAGTAATAAGAGGACCAGATTCTTTGGGAATCAAAAAAGCCTTAGGAGAGTTTTTATCTGGGTCAGGAATAAAGCAACAATTCACATTTCGACTTCACAGAAATTTACAGAGAATAATTCTCTTGTCAGCGTACTCTGAATAGTGGTCCAAGTAGAGAAGAGCACTCCAAAGACTATCCATGAAAATTAGGAATGGGAAGAAAATTGTTGGTTGGTTGGTTGGTTTATTAAGTGTCACTTTTTGCTATTAAATGTCAGATTTCTCAAATTCACAGGCAAAACAAGCATAAACGTATGATATTTTTAAAAAGATTTTATTTATTTATTCATGAGAGACAGAGGGAGGCAGAGGCAGAAGCAGACTCCCTGCAGGAGCCTGCTGTGGGACTCAATCGCAGGACCCCAGGGTCATACCTGAGCTGAAGGCAGATGCTCAACTACGAAGCAACCCAGGCATCCCAACTTATGAAATGTTTTGATCTAACTTTCAAAATAGCTTTTTAAAAGATAAAAATAAAATAAAATAAAAATAAAAAAAACATTGAGATATAATTGGCATGTAACATCATATTAGTTTAGGTGCACAGTGTTATGATTTGATATTTGAGTATATGGTGAAATGATCACTAAATAGGTCTCATTAACATCCATCACAACACAGTTATAACTTTTTTCTTATGATGAGAACATTTAGAATCTACTCTATTAGCAACTACTGTTTGTTTTTTATTTTTGTTTTTAGCCGTTACTGCCATTTGACAATTTAAAGCAGATATATCTATTACACTGATAAAGTAAATTAATACAAAATAAAGTTTAAAAGGAAAAACAAATGCTTTTTATGTGGGTCCTTTGTTTTGTTTTAATGCCTTTTCCCTATTTAATTGGCTACTCAGAAACATAAACCAAAAAAGAAGTTACAGAAAATAATCAGCCTCACAATATTAAGAATATTTTAATTTTTCCCTCATTAACTACACTGAAAAAGTAACATACACACAACTTTTTTTTCTTTCTTTCTTTTTTTTTTTTTCCAGAAAACTTGTAGTAAGTCCAGCAACTGTTTTTGCACTTCAAAATATTTTTCTAGGGCAGCCCGGGTGGCTCAGCGGTTTAGCGCCACCTTTAGCCCAGGGCCTGATCAGTCCCACATCAGGCTCTCTGCATGGAGCCTGCTTCTCCCTCTGCCTGTGTCTGTGCCTCTCTCTCTTTTTCTCTCTCTCATGAATAAATAGAATCTTAAAAAAAAATATTTTCTAGCTAAGTAAACTACACTTTTTGCATCATTTCTGTTTATTTTTTAGCAATTTGCACGTTACCAATCAACTATCTCATATGCCATGCCATCTCCTTCCTTTAAGCTTTCCTGGATCTTCCAAATACATAATTAATCACTTGTTTTGTAAACCCCTAAAGAACATTGCTTACACCTATACTTGGGTGTACGTTGATACTTCAACGTATCATCACAAAAGCAATTTAGTCTTTATTCCTTTGCTGAATACTCTCCCTTTGTCCCTGTAGATTCACCGTCTTCCACCCTGAGGTCTGCCCTGAAGACTGCTCCATCCATGAGTTACATAATGGGAAGCGCCCACAGATAAGGAGAGAAAAGAGGTATTATCCCTTCTGGTTTCCTCCATGGGGTGTCGCCTTTAGCTGGCTATATTTCTTGACCTTAGATCACTGCTCATCTCTAGGTGGTCTCCTTCACAGGACTCTATCCTTCCTTAATTGCTTCTTCTCTTCCTCATTGCAGGGTTACTGGATTACTCACCCTGAGGTTCTCCTATATGAGGCCCACTACATTCTTTAAAATAGCTTTGCAAATTAAACCTCAATGTATCCTAATTTGACTATGTCATCTCTTCTTCCAGTGCAAAATGAATGACTTCAATGTAGTAAATGCTTAATAAATATGAAATCAGTTGTTTTGACTATCATCCTGAGATGAACATATTCCTGAGATTTCCACGCATTGCCTATAATCTTAACAAAACCACTGATTTAATTTTCATTTAACCTACTTTAGAAATATGGTAAGAGTTTATTTTGACATCATAGTGCCTCCAAACTGAAAAAATAAGGCTAGCACCCTAAAACATTTAAAAGAGTCACACTTTTTTAAAAATTTTTATTTATTTATGATAATCACAGAGAGAGAGAGAGAGAGAGAGAAAGAGAGAGGCAGAGACACAGGCAGAGGGAGAAGCAGGCTCCATGCACCGGGAGCCCGACGTGGGATTCGATCCCGGGTCTCCAGGATTGCGCCCTGGGCCAAAGGCAGGCGCCAAACCGCTGCGCCACCCAGGGATCCCAAGAGTCATACTTTTAACAACAGATCATACACAATACAAACTATTGAAGGATTATTTTTAATACATTATTTTTAATTACCTAAAATTGAATATGAGGTGTAATAATTCTAAATGGTACATTAAATGCCAATTATTGTGAAATAAAGTCTATAGAAGTAAGATGAATCAATGCAGGAAAATAGTTTTTATTTTTCATAAAACGTTGAAATTCTAAATCCAGAAATCATTACCTGGTATTTTCACTTTAATACATCTTCCTTTTACATTTTCTGCTGATGCTTCTGAAAGACACTTCTGATAATACTAGTCCCTCTAGTGGCATCTGCAGTGAAATTTGTAATATAAGAAAAAAGTCATTTTTCTTAGTGCTTAGAGAATACATTAAGAAATTTAGAAATGTATTTATAAAATTGACATTTAGAAGTCAGGGTGCCATTAGTTATTTATTTGTTGCAATGTTCATTAATGATGATATATAATATATGTGCATTCTTTGTATTAATTTTTAAATTGATAAATAAGACAGTCACGTTTTTTTCTAACTTCAAAGGGACAGTTTGATATGCAGTGGAAGGGAATGTATTTCTTGAGCAACTAATCTGTGCTAGGCTTTCATTCACTAATTCATCTAATTTGATCATCTAATAGATTTTATTATTTTTACTTTCAATGTAATAAAATAAAATTCAGAAAATAATGGTAGGTGTCTAATTACTGACAAAACATGGGGTTCAAACATAGGTTTATCTAAGGCTTTTTCTTACACATCTTCCCTTTAAAATAAAATGGTTTAAAAATGAAGAGAAAGATTGACATGTAACTAAAAAAAATTTGACAGCTAATTCTAAACTGACAAGTAGAAGGGCAATACTAAGCTGTGAGAAGATGAATGGGTCAAAAAGGGGTTTTTAAATCTCTGGAATTCTGATGTAATTACATTGACTCTCTCTGTCACATATATTTCTCTTTAACCAGATCATAATGTCTCACTGAAAAGTAAATTGGTAAATATCTTGTTTCATTTTTAAATGAAAATTTAAATTTGATCACTTAGCTTATTGTATTTATGATGATTATTCCCTCCCTGATTTCTGTTGAAATTATATAAGATACTTCATAGTAAGCAATATCAGTCCATGTCAAGATTGTATACAAAATTTATACATTAGAACATATCTTACCATAATCTTGATTTTTAGTCTAAGAAGCCAATAGAAAAAAGCATAGTTGCATAGGAGATGGGGAACACCTATTTTGGAACTTTCCCCCAAAATTTTCCCAGAGAAAACGACAAAATATCAAAATGTTGACAATTCTATTTCTATTTTAATTAAGCTGTAATCGCTGAACTGTAATTGTGGTATTATTTTAGTACTCATATCTCTAATCTGGTTAACATTTTAATATTATGTGTTTATAAAAGCAAATTTAATATTTGCCCATTGCCAGTCATTACCAATATGACCCCAAATTGGCACATCTTTTAGGCAATAAAAATAATTCTAGTATTTCCATGTTATTACCTAATTTAATCTACCCTTGTGATGCTAGCTCTTTCTCTATGCTTGGGGTGAAATCTCAGACAACAGAGTTAGCAACTATGGACAAAAACATTCTCGTTTGACTGGAAGAAAGTGATGTAGATTGTCCCTGGAAGTGGCAGATGCTTAAAGCTGACTTTCTCCTTGAGGGTATTTTTCACGGACATAGAGAATATAGGGCATAGAGATCCTGTAGTGCTGGTGATCTCTCCCGAAAGTGTTGTTGATGTGATGTGCATCGTCTCTGGCTGTTACCAGGTAATTCCTACCTTCTGCTCTGGACTTTCAGCATTTCTGGACTTCCAGCATTACAAATCCAACGTCTCAGCAGTCATCTCCCAGGCCATCTAGGGGCCCTTTAATTTCTGTGGGAAATGCTCACCTTAGCCTGCTCTCCTTGGAAGTGCAGAGATTCTCAAACCCCAGCCTTTTTTCGGCTGACCCAAACTGCTTCAGCAGGCCTCTCTACCTTTAGATACGAGGCTACTGTTTTCAATAAGACCACAATCAGTCTCTCTATTTGTAAAGCCCACACTCATTTCCTTGAAAGGAAAGGAAAGCATACATTTGACAGAATACAGTGATGACAACCTCCTGTTCCTTACTTTTTCCTCCCTTATATTCCTCAAACTATTTGTGTTAAAAACCACCACTTGTATTGACCAGAAACTGTGTAATCTGGAAAAATAAAGACTATCAGCCTCCAGTTTAAACAAGCCCACCCTGGGGGAGAAGGAATACTTTAACTTGAGATGAATTTTGAAGATTTTCAAAATAATTCTAAGCTTATTATTCACTCATATATCTTTTGAGAAGAGCCCGTTTGAATGTTTATTCATATTCAATTATTGGATTGTCTTCTTATAACTGAGTTTTTCATATATCCTGGATTCAATTCCTTTGTTCTATATATGACAGTATTTTCTTTCACTTGATGGCTTGCTTACCTTTTCAATCCTTAAGGATGGTTTTCAAAGAACAAAAGTTTTTTCTTTTTTTTGATGATGTCCAATTTATCAGAATTTTTCTCTTTCATGTTGTGTTCATTGTGTCTGCTATAAAATTCTTTATGTTTTCAAATCTTGTCCCTAGACATAAAATCTTTAGGATGTCAGCCAGAGGCTTTATAAGTTTATTTTTTATTTTCATGCGTGTGACCTATTAAAATTAAGTTTTGTATATAAAGTTTAGGACAAGGTTTACTTATTTTCATATGAGTATTTGGTTGTTTTTGCACTAATTTTTGAAAAAAAGTATCTTTTCTCATTGAGTTACCTTGGTAACTTTGTCAAAATTCAATTGTTCGTATATGTTTGGGTCTATTTTTTGATCATTCACCTTATTTCATTAATGCCATTTACACTTATGCCAATATCATACTCTCTTGGCTTAAGTCACTCTTAGAAATAGACACTATCCCTGCCCATGACTCCAGAGCTTTAGAGCAGAGATTTTGCTCAATGAGAAAGGCAGCCTATATAAACAGAGTTTAAATCTGTCCCCAAAGAAACTGACTTTATTTGGAATATAGTGTGGGGAATTTCAAGCCTAAAGTTGGTCTCAAAAATCAATGTATATTTTGAAAATAAGTAATTATGAGGTGTCTTAGTAGATTCCTGAGAGCAACATGGTAAACTGTAGGTAGGCCAGCTAGTTTATCAGAAAAAAACAGAGAATGAGACATCTAAGAAAATCCTTCCTGATATCAGAACAAACCTCAAAGACTTACTTCTAGAACCACCCTGTCAAAATAACCTATATTTAAATGGATCACATTGTAGAATAATGTATGTATGTACCAGGACACTTTTGAAAATAATACATCAATCAGCAACTATTAGTATAGCCAAACAGCTGGGTGTGATAGCAACCCAGGCAGGGAAAGGAACAAAGAGCCCAGCAAAAGCCATTGTCATTTCAGGGTGATAGGGTACATGCTAAGTCTGGGTACAAGCCATTGTCATCTCAGGGTGACAGGGTACATGCCAGGGTACATGCCAAGTCTGAGCCTTCTAAGGAGTGACATCAGAAGCTTCATACTAAAGGGAAAATAAACTTCGCTATAATAGTCCAGCTAAGTTACTAAAAACAAATCAACAAAGTCCCAAAGTAAGATACTCAGTAGCCAGAGTTGCTACAATATATCAACCATTGATATATAAAATGGTTATATAAAATATATAAAATTATATATATATATATATATATATATATATATATATATATATATATAATGTTCGTTGTGGGCCAATGGTCCAATTATGGGCCAAACAAGAACAGAAAAATGTGGCCCCTATACAGGGGGATAAAAACAGGCAACAGAAACCATCTAGGAAAGGGACACGATGTTTGAATTAGAAGATGAGGACTTCAAAGCAGCTATTCCAATTGTGTTAAAAAAAAAAACTATGCTTAAAGAAGCAAAGGAGGATATGATGGTGCTATTTCATCAATAGAGAATAACAATAAAAACATAGAAATTATTTTTTAAAAAGTACTCAATGAAAATTCAGGAGTTGAAAAGTAAAATAATTTAAATAAAAAATTCAGGATGCCTGGGTGGCTCAGTGGTGGAGTGTCTGCTTTTGCTCAGGGAGTGGTCCCAGCTTTTCCCTCTGCCCGTGTCTCTGCCTCTCTCATGAATAGATAAATAAAATCTTTTTAAAAAATCCACCAGGGGAGTATCTGGATCAGCTGGTGGAGTATGCAGCTCTTGTTGTCATGGGTTCAAGACCCACGTTGGATTTAGAGATTACTTAGAAAAATTCACTGGGAAGATCAACAATAGATTTTAACTGAAGAAGAATAATCAAACATGCAGATTGACTGATAAAGATGAAGAACAGAGAAAAAAGAATTAAGAAAAATGAAAAAAACCCACAGAGAACTGTGGGACCTTATTAAGTACACCACATGAATACTAGGAGAGAGTAGAGAGCAGAAAAAAATGGTCAAAGAAATGACTGACACACCTCAAATCTGATGAAAATCATTAATCGACATACCCAAGATTTTCAACAAATTCTGAGTAGGATAGGTACAAAGAAATCTACACTCAGACAAATCTTAGTAAACATTTTAAAAGACAGAGAAAATCTTGAAAGCAGCAGGAGAAAAATGACTCATTACATACCAAAGAACTGCAATAAGATTAACAGCTGATTTATCACAAACCCTGGAGATCAGAGATAAGGAATGATATATTTAAAGTGCCCCCCCAAAAAAAAAACCCTGTCTACCAGCAATCTTATATGCAGCAAAACTATCTTTCAAAAAAATGAAGGCAATATATAGACATTTCCACATAAATTAAAACATGGACTATCCATTACTAGCAAACTCTCCTTGCAAGAAATAATAAAGGGAGTTTTTTTGGCTGCAGGAATCATTAGACAGAATTTGAATCCACACACAAAATAGAAAAGCACCTTGAAAAGTAATTAAGTAATTAGAAAAGACAATATTAATGCATATTTCTTCCTTTTTCTTTAAACTGTTTTAAAAGCAATTGTGTGAAATAATATGTATTGTTATGTCTATAACACATAAAAATGTAATAAATTTGACAATAATAGCAGGCAAGTGTGAGAAAAATTGTATTAGAGTAAGAGGAAGATGCCAGGTTATAATTTGGACCCACAAAAGTATGTGGGAATAATGACGCTGTATTTCACTGTAATTAAATTATAGCAAATATAAAGATTCTAATAAGATTATATGTGGGTCCTAGAACAACCACTAATAAAATAGCTCAAAAATATTTTTTAAAAAATCATTACAAGAATAAAAATATTATACTATAAAATATTCATTCCATGCAAAAGAAGAGCAACAAAGGTATAAAAAAAGACATGAGACACGTAGTAAACAAAATATAAATTAGTGGCTGTAAATCCAACTGTATAAATTATAAAATTAAATGAGTATATTAAACAATCCAAACAAAACACAGATTGTCATACTGGATAAAAAAGAAAGATCCAACTATATGCTGTTTACCAGAGAGATTCTTTATTTTTTAAAAAATTTTAAAAGATTTTATTTATTTACTCATGAGAGATACGCAGAAAGACACAGGCAGAGGGAGAAGCAGGCTCCCCCTGAGCCCGATGTGGCACTCGATCCAGGACCCTGGGATTATGCCCTGAGCTGAAGGCAGATGCTCAACCACTGAGCCACCCAGGCATCTCCAGAGGGATCCTTTAGATTCAAAGCTACAAACAGTTGAAAGTAAAGATGTATATGCAAACAACTATAACAAAATTGGAGTGGCTATACTAATATCAAACAAAATAAAATTTAAGTTGAAAACTGTTAATATATATAAAAAGGAATATTTCATAATGGTAAAAGTGTCAATCCATTGGGAAGATAAAACAATGACAAATATATATGCACTAATAATAGAGCCCCAAAATACCTGAAGCCAAAAGCAAAACTGACAGATGTGTAGGAAGAAACATACATTTCAACAATAACAATTAGAGACTTTAGTACACCACTTTCAATAAAAGCCAGAAAAATTATGTAGATCAATAATAGCAACTCTATAAACCAATTAGACCTAATAGACATCTAATAACAGCAACAGCAGAATACACAGCTTCTCATGTTAACATGAAATATTTTCCAGGACAGACAATACACTAGATCATAAAACAAGCCTCAATAAATTTAAAATAATTGAAAACATATAAAATATGTTCTCTAACCACAGTGAGATTAAATTCAAAACAATAACAGAAACAATTGGGGAAATTCCAAATATGTGGGAATTAACACACTCCTAAATGTCAAATGCATTAAAGAAAAGAAATCAAAATAGAAATTAGAAGACGCATTGATATGAAGGAAAATGAAGACAACATATCAAAATTTATGGGATGTGGCTAAAATAGTACTTAAAATAAAAATTGTAGCTGAAATGCCTGTATTAAAGGACTTTAAAATGTGTTTTACCTCAACATGATGCAAAAAGAATAGCAAACTAAAACTAATGCATGTAGATGAAGGAAATAATAATTTAAGATAAGAGCAGATATTAATAAACTAGAAGATAGAAAAATAGTAGATACAACAATAAACCCAAAAGTTGGTTCTTTGAAAAGATCACTAAAATTGACAAAGTTTTAAATTAAAAAAAAAAATTGACGAAGTTTTAAATAGACTTAAAAAAAACTAAAAAAAAAAACCTAAAAAATAAAAAAATAAATAGACTTACTAAGAGAAAAGGAGAGAAAACTCAAATTACTAAGAACAGGAATAAAAATAGAGAATACTTTAATCAATTTTTACAGAAACAAAAATTATGAAGAATTATATGATCTACTGTATGACAATTTAGATAGATTAAGTAAGCAAATTCCTAGAAAGACTCAAACTGCAGAAAAGGACTCAAGAAGTAAATTATGTGAATCAACCTAAAATAAGTAAAGATATTGAACGAGTAACTTAAAAAATTTCCCACAAGACAAGCCCAGGCACAGATGGCTTCACTCAAGAATTCTGCCAAAGTTTTAAAGAAGAATTAATAACAGTCCTTCACAAACTCTTCCAGTAAATACAAGTGGGAACACTTCCCAACTCATATACTATGAGACCACTATTTCCCTGAAACCCAAAGCAAACAAAGACAACCCAAGGAAATAAAACTACGAATCAATACCTCTGATGAATATAGATGCAGAATTCCCCAATAAAATATTTGTAAACTAAATCCAACAACATATAAAAAGAATTATACACCATGACTGGTGTGATTTATCCCAGGAATACCAGGTTGATTTAAAAATCTGAAAATCGGTTAGTCCAATCCACTATTTTAGTAGAAGATATACACCACGTGCCGTTTTAATAGACGCAAGATGCAAGATCATTTTAGGATTAAAACAGTCTGTATTGTATAGGGTACCCCTTTCCTTGTGTCAGGGAGAAATCCCAGGATTTCGGCCTAGGATGTCGACTGCCCACAATTTCAGCCTCCACCTCCTCTCTTGGCTGGGCACCTTTGGGTGGTGCAAAATCTATACAGAGCTAGAAGACTATGACGTCTGTAGTCTGGTTAGAGACCTAAACATGTCGGAAAGATTCAACTGAAGCAAAAGAGGCTCGCTTTGCATGGTATACATTCCCTGCTGTGTGGTATGCCTAAGGCACTGGCTGAATTAAGATCTCCTTGGAGAATTTTCCATGTCCCAGAGTAGACTTGGATAACAGAATGAGTTCCATGCACAAAGGAGTAAAGGAAATGGTTCAGAGAGCCGCCATCACCTAGAGGACCTTCAGGAAAACAAGAGATTGGATTATCTCAAATCATAATGGACAAATGAGAAAAACACGAGATAAAGGGTGCCTCGTCAGAGCTGGCATGAACTGATACTACTGAAAATAGAACCCCTCACCCTAACCCTGAGATTTGACGTCCCTGGCAACTACCAACATTGATAACGAGATCTCTTGACAAGTAAGGGTCACAACCGTGGAGGAAAGCGTGTGGAGATCCCCCCTAAGTGAAACATGGGATGCTGTTTCTGACAAAATGGAATGCTGAAATTAAGATTAATTTGAGTTATAAGAAATGATGTATTTCTTGAACTTGAGTTTGTAGACTTGGATGCATATTTGCTAACTTAGAATAACCAATGTCATAAGTGCCCTGAAAAGAATTGATGACATAAGCCAGGCCCTGAAAGAATTCAAAAGCCTCTTGAAAATTACCTTTGCTTAACTTACATTTCTACCTCTCAGCAAAGGAATATTTGAGATACTGACATACAGTTGAGTATGATATATCTGAAACTCTTTTATATAGCTCTGTAAAGACTAACAAGATAACACTGGTATTGATTTGAATAAACTTTGAGGGAAAAACTGAATAACTGGATAGGTCTTAACTTTAACGTTTTGAACATTATTGACAATATTTTAACCATCCAGACTTCACAATACATAGGATCATTCTGTTCAACTTTCACTTGATTACCCAGACAGTGGCCAATGCTTACTTCTCTCTAGAGAAGTTAGAGAACATCATTGCCAGTATTCACTTTCCTAATTCTTTGTAAATCTCTTCCCTAAGGCATCCCAGTCTGTTGTTGGTGCTTTCACCTCACCTGATCCTAATCTCATCATTCATGAATTATCATTCTTTACAGCCTTATGTCATTCAATTACCCCTTTTTCAAATGTACCATGAAGACTCCATATTTTCCTCATTCTAGGGACAAATAAGCTAAATCATTATCTTTATGAGTTAAGATTGTCCTAACTTGGTAATATTAATTTAAAAAATCACTGTGGGATCACACGACCTAAAGATTCAAAAGCAAAATGTTGCATTTTATGATCCCAGTGGGTTTGTTTTTTCTTCAATTTACCAATAATTAAGCTCCTTACCTGAAATGCAGCACAGGGAAAAACAAAACAAAACAAAAATCTGACCTTTTAAATTTCCACTCATGCTTTTTAATTTTTTTTAAGATTTTATTTATATATTCATGAGAGACACAGAGACATAAGCAGAGGGAAAAGCAGACTCCTCTCAGGGAGCCTGATGCAGGATTCGATCCCAAGACCCCAGGATCATGACTTGAGCCAAAGGCAGATGCTCAACTGCTGAGCCACCCAGGTGTTCCCCATTCATGCTTTTTCAAGCTGTCTACAATGACCAAGGCTTTAATATTATGAAGTTTTCTATGTGTAAGATCTAATATTTTGTTTACATTCAAACTTGGAGCAACCAGGCACAAAGATAAAGACAAATATACTAATTTCCGTTGTTATTAAAAGTCAATTCTGAAATATTTGGTTTAAATAACAGTATGTATTCTTCTCAAGCCTGAAGAAACTTCCTGACACGTCTGCCTGGTTATATATTCTATACCCATTATCTACAAGAGGGTTGTTTACTCCACTAATGAGCACAGAGAGCCAGCAGATGTCTAGAACCATTTGGCAGCTTCTAAACTTTATATCCATATTCCAAGAATCCATTAGCTGAAAATAGTTTTTAGAAACTTAAATGTCAGAATCCTGCCAATGCAACATCCATAGGAAATCTAGAATTGGAGGATCACATTGTTATAAAATATTTCTCCCTGAAAAGCAGCTGAAGAGATTAAGCACCATCTGAAATATTCACATGGCACCGTCAATATCATAGTTAATATCTTTAAATTTTGCCAACATTCTTTAACTTAAAACATTGAATAATTTCACCTGTGCATCAGCTATTTCAGTGACTAGAGGTGGGAGTGACAGAGAGGAAGGGTTGTAGCATATATATCTTTGTAGGCCTTATCATAATTAGGTTTTCTATGGAAGTCACAGTGTGGCAAGCTGTAGCCAATTGATGACATCTATGCTCAATTTTCTGCTCCTGACCCAAACTTATCTTAATCCACTATTCCTTTAAGTGCTTGGGAATGTTTTAAACTATTTTCTAGGAAAATTTCTGTTTCAAGCACTCTCCTGATCCAACTCGATAAAGAAGAAGACAGGCCCCCACTTGAGAGATAATATGGGTTATATGTCAGACTTCTACACTGGTCCGGTAAGACGTGAACTGTGACACCTGAATCTTATTTTAAATCATATTTATAGTCAATTGTGTAAAATATGGCACTCCAATTACTAGTGTTAATTCTTTTGTGTTTTTTTTGTTTTTTTTTTCTTTTTTTTAATTCTTTTGGACTGACTGAAAACTGGTCATTGTCATAAACTCACATGGAATATTCATAATGAAGAAAATGCTCATTAAGGGGCAACTTGTTCTTTGTTTCGTGCTAGGATCTTCATAATACTGTAAGGCCAACACAAAGCTACTTACCTAACTGCATTATCATAGTTATACAGACCTACCTTTCCTAAATTATAACTTAATTATATGGCTTTGGTGTCTTTTATGTGATGAGACAAGAAATATCCATTTGAAGATCAATTCAGTACCTCTTTAGTCTACAAAAGCTTATTGAGGGCCGATTGAATGCTCCATACACTGTATAGGGGCTGGGAATAAAAATTCAAACAACTCCAGGTCAGATGCCCCTAAGAAATTTCAGTTTAATTAGACAAATAGATACAGAAATTATTAAAATATGTAAATATACAAGTTGGTGAATGCAGGGATTGTGATATGTCTGTGGTGCTATGGGAGTAGAGAGACAGGTCCCTTAATATGTAACAGAATACAGGTTCAATTATATTACCCAATATCCCATATACATGGGAATCATGTTTATTTCTCCTAGAAGTCAATGAAGAAAACGGAATTTATTTCCACAGAGAAATTTTGTGCTTTATTGTATTATGGGAACTAGATAGCCTGAAGTAATTTGTCTTTTTATTCTGACTTCAATTCATTGCAGTAAGTAACTCATACTAAGTGTCTGATACATTTTTAAAATATCTTGTCCAAATTAGCTTTTGATGTTTACCTTGTAATTACCTTGTATTACACGTTTTTGATTATATAATTTTAAAGCAGCATGGGTAAGTCTTAAAAGGTAATCTATTTTAATCCCCTAAAGTTTCAAAGGGATTAATTTAGGCCTGTAGACTGTGAACCAAGATTACATATCTGGTTACTTGTGGAATTTAGATAGAAACATGATTACCTGAATCCTAGTATCTTGTTTTAGTTATGTCATCTTTCTAGAAGATGAAATACAAATAGATGGTGATAAATCAGAAAATGAGAAATGGAAGAAAGGAGGAGGGAAAGAAACAAAGGAAGGAGGAAAAGAGAAGGTAAGAAATTAGGAAAGGTTTAGAATTTAGTTCTCTTAAATGAGTGAAAATATCAGTGAGGGTGACAGACCATGAGAGACTCCTAACTCTGGGAAATGAAAAAGGGGTAGTGGAAGGGGAGGTGGGCGGGGGGTTGGGGTGACTGGGTGATGGGCACTGAGGGGGCCACTTGGCAGGATGAGCACTGTGTGTTTGTTATCTCAAAATTTAGATATAAATTTTCAAAAACGCAATAGTCAAAAATCTCACCATAAAATATCATTCTCTTGGCAATTTTTTCTGGGATAACTAAACATAATATTCTCTTGGTAATTTTCCTGGGATAATAAACATAACCCCAAATTCAAATCCATAAAATGAAGCAAAACATTTTTCCTTCTTCAGGATCATTGGTATAGGATGTATTTTAAGTTGTAAGCATGAACAAGTCTAATTGTTCAGACTCTTTTGAGAATCGCTCTTACCGTCTTTGCTACATTTCCTAAAAGAGATTGGTGTTTTAAGACCCAAACGCTAACAGCACAGGCCTCCACACTAGCAACCTAACATCCAACTCAGGATGGATTCTTGATTCATGAGGGGAAACAATATATTAATACAATTTTAATTCCTCCCTAAAATATTTATAAACTGAAAAACATATGATTTTGTGTGTTTGTCCCTCTGATTTGTAAAATTAGGAAACTAGCATCATCCATTCACACTTAAATAGGGGCAAACCTGTCATGTATGTCATGATTGTTTGACCAAAACGCTACCTCAATTTTATATCAGTTGGCTAGTGATTGGAAGAAAAATCACATAGCTTGGATACCAAACACTGTGATCATTGAGAATTGTTTCCGTTTTCTACTGCAACATAACAAACTGCCAAAGATTAGTGACATGAGATAATTTATCTTTCCACTTATTGAAACAACAATTTTATGGATGGTTATTGTCTATTGTTACCCATGATCTTATGGGTTGACTGGGCTCAGCTGGCAACTTTTCTCTCGGGGTCTCTCATGCAGCTGGGGCTGGAATCTTCTGAGAGATTAGCTGGGGCCAGACAACCAGGATGACTCACCCCCAGGCCGGGCGGTGGGGGCTGCTCTCCGGGAGCTCTGCTGGAGCAACCAGCACACTCTGCAATGGTCTCTCCGGGTGACCTGGGCTTCTTACACAGCCTGGCGGGCCATGTTCCAAGAGGTGGAATCCCACGCATTCCAAGAGGCCCAGGCGGGAACCAAAGGGTCTCCACCCCACCAGCCTAGATTCATGGGGATGGAGAATTAAATTCTACCTTTTGATGTGAGGAAGAACATGCATATTCCAGGAGGAAGGAATTGATGGCAGCCCTCTTTGACTATTATGTTCCCAGAGAGGTCTCCCCCAGATGAAGACACCACCGGTGAGTGCTTGGGATGGGCTACAGGGGACACATGTCACCAAAACATTCTTCAATCAGCAGTTGTAGATCTGTCCAAGTGTGTAAAAAATTTAGGATTCAAATGCACACCTGCCCACACATTTTGCTCTGAAGAATTCAGTAAAATATGAATTTACCCTTTATATTTTAATAGTAAATTATAACATGCTGTTTACTTTCTCTTTAAAGTATTACTTTTTTTTTTAAACGATGGAAATGAAACAGAAATCAGTTAATCATTAACTTTTTTCTTTGTCATTATATCTTTTTTAACTACCTTGGCATTTTCATTATTGACCACTTATTTTCAATAACAAGAAGATTGTCAAGATAACTATTAGCAGACATAAAACTGTCATTGAGAAAAGATATATTAAGCATATATTCTATACAATGTGGATATTAAAAATAGATTGGTGAACATATGGTTTTTATTTACCATATTCTGCTAAGTTTATCTGGGTGTTTTCTCAGGTACAAAGCTAGAAATAACATGAAGTATAATCATATTGTATATCCCAGAGAGCTTTTGTTACATGAGTATTTTAAGAACAACCTATCATATTTTACACAGCTGCCCAGCAAACAGTAATATAATAATGCTTCCTTTGCTGAGTTATCTTGAAGATCTGCTGTCCATATTAATATTTTTATCTTTCAAACATTGATGGAAAATCACAATACCTTGTGGTTCACATTATTTGGATCCAAGGGTCTTATCAGTTATTGTTAAGAACAGCATAAGTCTCTGTACAAGAAAATGTTTTTTGGTGAGCAATTCTATTAGAATTCTCTTTCAGAATATTTTCAGCGTGCTTCCTGTCTCACACACCTACAAATATTCTCACTTGGACATGCTGATAGTTTCCCTTTTATTAACTATCAGCAAATGTATCTACTCTTAAAATGAAAATTAGCATGGCTATTACTATTAAATTATGAAACTGATTTATGAAATTTTATCTTATTGTTTTATTGGCATATTACCAGGGTTATTGTTTTTCATTAAATGTTTATAACAACAATGATGTCCATCGAAAGATGAATGGATAAGGAAGCTGTGGTCTTTATATACAATGGAATATTACTCAGCCATTAGAAACAACGAATACCCACCATTTGCTTCAACGTGGATGGAACTGGAGGGTATTATGCTGAGTGAAGTAAGTCAGTTGGAGAAGGACAAACATTATATGGTCTCATTCATTTGGGGAATATAAAAAATAGTGAAAGGGAATAAAGGGGAAGGAGAGAATGAGTAGGGAATATCAGCGAGGGAGACAGAACATGAGAGACCCCTAACTCTGGGAAACTAACAAGGGGTAGTGGAAGGGGAGGTGGGCGGGGGGTGGGGGTGACCGGGTGATGGGCACTAAGGGGGGCACTTGATGGGATGAACACTGGATGTTATGCTATATGTTGGCAAATCGAACTCCAATAAAAATATATACAAAAAAAAAGAATGCCTAAAAAAAAAAATCAAAGTATTCCTACAAATGCCAAACAACTTACCCCCGAAGTCAGGAATTTTCATTTTGCAAACCATTTGCGTGAATCCCAGAAAGAAGTAACTTTTAGATTGCTTTGGATAGCCTCCTAACGCTTCTGTTGTGGTCAAGTAACCATCTGAGGAATATTGTTCCAGTTCTTCAACAGGATAGTGTCACCCCCATGGACCTGTAACTCAAACAGCCATGAGTAGGTCATATAACCTCAGTTGCAGCTTCCAGGGCTTATCATGGTCCATTCCATATTTCCTAGATCAACTCTAGTATACAGTGAGGTCTTGAATACATGTAAACCAGTTACCCCTGAAAGAAGTTATTATTTTCCTTCAAGGCATTACCTAACCTGGAAGGAGATGGTGAGGCAAGGATTTCAACAGAAGATCAGCAAGCTCAGAGTGGAAATTCCATTTCTTTAAAAAGAAATGACAGGACTTGGAACACATTGGTTGGGAAGTCGGGTGTTCAATATTCTGTATTAATCTGACTGGGTATTTTTGGTTAGGATTGAAGTTTATCGGAGGATGCATGTTTTCTGTCCTTGCTAGCAGAAAAGAATAAAAGTGTGTAATTTCACAGAAGTATTATTGTCGTACTGTTAACTGGATAGAAATATGGATGGATTTCTGGAAGACTAAGAGGCCAGAAACAAAATAAGCCACATGTAAGTGGTATGTTAAACATATGATTCATGTGCTGCCATCTAAACAAAAATCTACTTTGATTCCCTCCTGTTTCTTTCATTCTTTTTTTCCAGTAGGGAAGGAAATCTTTCCCAGCACTACAAATTTGGACATGTCCCATGAGTATTCTGTTTTAGACAAGGGATGACTGGCTAACCTCGTAATTGTAGACTCCATTCAGAGTAGAGAATATCCATCCAAATACTAATTAAACACTGATTAATTCAAGAGTATGCTTTCTTAAAATATTTTTCTCCTCAAGTCTGCTTTTTTTAAATCCTGAGAGGCTACCTGTTTTTAGGTTGAGTAATATTGTTGATTTCTACTTTCTCTTCATATTCAAGGCTTTCCACATTGGCTGTGGCTTGATCTTTGAGGGAAAAGATTTAAAGGGATAGGAAAATTTTTACTTGCATTGGTGATTTCTTTGTTTCTGCCTTAGGCAGGGGTTTAACACCGATTTTCCCCCCTCTCTCATGAGCTGTATTGTAAATTTTTAAGATTTTCATATCTGTGGCCATCTTTCTCATGAAGTTCCTTTGAACTGAGAAGGGGCAGCTCTATTCTGTTTGGATCCTTATGACTTAGCATTCTCTATAAACCTAGTGTTTATCTCCCATTTTTAAAAGACTTTATTATTTTTTTAAGATTTTAATTATTTTCTCATGAGAGACATGGAGAGAGTCAGAGACACAGGCAGAAGGAGAAGCAGGCTCCCTGCAGGGGACTCAATCCCAGGACCCTGCGATCACACCCTGAGCCAAAGGCAGACGCTCAACCACTGAGCCACCTAAGTGCCCCCAAGACTTTATGTTTTAAAAGTTTTAGATTCACAATAAAATTGAAGGGAAGGTTCAGAGATTTTCCATATACCTTTCCCCCCACACGTGTATAGTCTCCCCCATGTTATCAACATCCTCTACCAGTGAACCTTTATGATAATTAGTGAACCTACACTGACATATCATTAACACCCAAAGTTCATATTTTACTCTGTGGTTCGTTCTTGGTGTTGCACATTTTGTGGGTTTGGACAAATGTACAATGACACGTATCCATTATTACAGTATCAGAAAGAGTATTTTCACTGCTCTAAAAATTCTCTGTGCCCCATCTACATATTCCTTCCCATCCAGTAACCCCTGGTAGCCACTGATCTTGCCACAGTTTTGCCTTTTCCAGAATGTCATGTAGCTGGAATCATACACTATGTAGACTTTTCAGATCGGATCCCATGTCCATATCTGTTTGTGACTTGATAGCTCATTTCTTTTTAGTCTTCAGTAATATTCCATTGTCTGGATATACCAAAATTTATTTATTCATTCATTTACCTAAGGAAATCTTGGTTGCTTCTCAGTTTTGGCACATAAAAATAAAGCTGCTACAAACTGGGTGTAGGTTTTTGTGAGGACATACATTTTCAACTACTCTGAGTAAATATCAAGGAGCAAAATTGCTGGATCATTGCTTAAGAGTTTTCTTAGTTTTGTAAGAAACCACCAAACTATTTCTTCCAAGTGTACCATTGCATTGCCACCACCTGTCCCTGTTGTTCCACATCTTTATCAGTTTTTGGTGTTTTCAATGTTTTGGATTTCGGTGATTCCGACAGGTGTGTAATAGTATCTCATTGTTGTTGTAATTTGCATTTTCTTGATGACATACCTCCTGTATTTTACTGCTGGAGTTCTCTAGGCTTTTACTATCCCTCTAAGACTGAATTCAAAATGACCTGATTGAATATTCATTCTCATATGTCCCATTCATTCCTTGCTCAACAAATTGAGGTTCAGGCTGCTCTCATGATAGCCACCACCCCTATCTTATTTTCAAAAATTACTTAGGCTTTCTCAGGCATGGTATATTTTCCAAAATGACCACGAGATCTTCCAGCACACGTGCTCTTCTTCCAATGTTATATTCATATTCCTTTCACTGAGATGTGGGGCCTACATTCTCTGAAGAAGCCGGAACCATGTGGAAAGGTCACATGTAGAAGTTTTGATCAACATTCCCAGCTGAGGTACCAGCCAGCATCAAGTGCCAGATGTGTGAGGGAAGATGCCTGAATCACACACAGCCATTGAGTCTCCTGAGCTGAGGCCTTAGACGTTGTGAAACAGAGACTAGCCCTGTTCCCTGCCGTGTCCTATTTGAATTCCTGTCCCACTGAGTTCATGAATGTAATAGAATGATTGTTTTATGCTACTAAGGTACAAGCGATGAAAAAGTAGGACAATAGGAGTGAACTATGCACCAGCTTTCTAAGTCTCCCACATGCAGCAAATACATCATGAGCTGGAAGTGGTCTGATGGATCTCTCGCCACTCATACCACCATTTCATCTTTGCAATAAAACTACAGATATTTTCAAAGAAGTTTCTTCATAAGCCTCCTTCTCTAAACCCTAATCTTTTTTCTAGCAGATGGGTTCCAGGGACATGGAGTGGGTTCAAAGTTCCTTTGTAAATGCACATAATAATCTGGCTTTGCTGTATCTTGGTATCTATTCACTGTCAAAATGTCAATTTTAATGTTTATTACACACAGTATAAAGCTTCCGTAGAAATTTGAGGCGAAGATGAGAGATGTTCTTCTGTGAGGCTCCTGGGACAGGTTTTATACCATGCCCATGGATGGCCAACAATAGCAATATATGTCCCAGGACAAACTCAGGGACCCAGCTCTAAAAAAATAGAATTGAATTTCTGGAGAGGAAAAGCATCCTAAATGTTTTTTTTTTTTTTTTTTTTTTTTGCTTTTGTTCCCCCCCCCCGCCGAGTAAAGAGTTAATTATACCGGCATGAGGATGGATTAAAGTCGAAGCAGCCTGACTGCTTCGCCCAAAGTAAATTTTCAGTCAACCCTCCAATACTGAGGAGAGACCTGATTTACAAAGAGATTTGACAGATACCCACACTAGCTGATTTTATTAATTATTCCTTTATTTAGAAATATGAATGAGAGTGAAAATAACTAGATTCTTAAAAAAGTTTTTTTAAGTTCCAGTAATTTAACATATAGTGTATATTAGTTTCAAAGTGTACAATATAGTGATTCAACACTTCCATGCAACACCTGGTACTCATCACAACAGGTGCCCTCCTTAATCCTCATCACCTATCTAATCCATCTCCCCACCTACCTCCCCCCCTGGGAACCATCAGTTTGCTCTCTGTAGTTAAGATTCTATTTCTTGTTTTGCCTCTCTCTTTTCTTTTCCTTTGTTCCTTTGTTTTGTTTCTTAAATTCTACATATGAAATCATATGGTAATTTGTCTTTCTCTGATTTCTTTTGCTTATCATACTACTCTCTAGCTCCATCCAAGTCATTGCAAATGGCAAGATTTCATTCTTTCTTATGGCTGAGTGATATTCCATTGTGTATATTTACCACATCTTCTTTATCCATTCACCTGTTGTTGGACACTTGGGCTGTTTCCATAATTTGGCTATTGGGGACAATGCTGCTATAAACATTGAGGTGCATGTTATCCCTTTGAATTAGTATTTTCATATCCTTTGGGTAAATACCCAGTAGTTCAATTGCTGGATTATAGGGTAGCTCTATTTTTAACTTTTTGAAGAACCTCCAAACTGTTTGTGCAGCTTGCATTCCCACCAACAGTGCAGGGTTCCCCTTTCTCCACATCCTCACCAAATCAGGATTTGTTTCTTGTATTGTTGACTTTAGGCATTTTGACAAGTGCGAGGTGACTTCTCTCTCTTTCTGAAGATTTTATTTATTTGAGAGAAAGAGTGAGTGAAGAAGCACAAGAGAGAGCACATGAGCAGGGGTAGAAGAGAGGGAAAAGCAGACTCCTCTGTTGAGCAGGGAGCTGGATGTGGGGCTCGATCCCAGGGCCCCAGGATCATGATCCTAGCCAAAGGCAGAAACATAGCTGACTGAGCCACCCAGATGCCCCTTGTTGTAGTTTTGACTTGCAATTCCCTGATAAGTGATGATGAGTAGCTTTTTATGGGTCTGTTGGGCATGTGTATGTCTTCTTTGGAGAAATGTCTATTCATGTCTTCTGCTCATTTTTTTAATTGGATTATTTGCTTTTGGCATATTGGGTTTGATAGGTTCTTTATATATTTTGGTATCAACCCTTTATTAGATAAGTCATTTGAAAGTATTTTCTCCCAGTCTGTAGGCTGCCTTTTAGTTTTGTTGACTGTTTCCTTTGCTGTGCAGAAGCTTTTTATGTTGATGGAGTCCCAATAGTTTGTTTTTGCTTTTGTTTCCCTTACCTCAAGAGACCTATCTAAAAAGAAGTTGCTACCAACTAGTCTTTTATGGAGAATGAATCTCTACTTCTATACTGTCCTTCTCAAAGAGTAAATTGATTAAACAAACAAAGCTGCTGACCTTGGAAAATGGAGATACTTTAAGATTGTACAATAGTTATTCTTTTTATGAACTGTTCTTGGCGACCAGCATCCATTTTTTTTTTCTTCTTGAAGACCATCTCTCAATTGCTTTCAATTTGCATGATTCTCATAGTGATTAACCTATTCCCTGGTATTAGGAATAAACATGTGACCCAGTTCTGAGCAGTGAGAATTCTGATTCCTCTGGCAATGTTAATTTGTTAAAATTTGTTCATACGAAAAAAGTTGAGCTGGTAATAGCCAAAGAGTGTTCTCCTTTTCTGCTTAAATCAGCTGGAAACAGGTTTCTGTTATTTGAAACCAAAGAGGTCTGATTCATAGATGATTCATCAGTACCAGAGAAAATATTGCTGTATGAAACAAAAAACAACCAAACTGAACTTTTATTAAACGTTGGTAATCAGATACTTAGAATTTTGAAAATTAAAAATATTATTTTTTAAAAGATTTTATTTATTTATTCATGAGAGACAGAGAGGGGGGGGGCATAGACTACAGGCAGAGGGAGAAGCAGGCTCCATGCAGAGAACCTGATGTGGGACTCGATCCCTGGACTCCAGGATCACGCGCTGGGCCGAAGGCAGGCGCCAAACCGCTGAGTCACCCAGGTGTCCCTAATTTTTTCAATTAATAGGAAGTACAATCAGTAAGTTCTCCAAAATTTGGCCAACTAGGAAAAGGATTGGAAAACATGAAAGAAAAATTAGTAGACATAACTAAGCAAACCAGGACATCCAAAATCTATATGACAGCATACTGAAGATAGAAAACACATAAGAGTGTGCCTGAATATAAATAATGAAATAATATTTCCCAAAGACAACATATGTTATTAAAAATATAGTTTTTAAAAATAGACTTTATTTTTTAGAGCAGTTTTAAGTTTACAGAAAAATTGTGCAGAAAGTACAGTGTTCCCACCCACTTATCTCCTTCCCCTGGCACACAGTTTCTCCTATTATTAACATCTTGCATTAGTATAATACATCTACTGCAATTGAGCCAATATTGATACATTGCTATTAAATAAAACTCATAGTTCATATTAAAGTTCACTTTTTTGTTGTACAGTTCTATGGGTTTTGACAAATGCATACAGGAGCCATTATTATATTTTTGTATTTTGAAAGTCTCATAAAAGCTGAGGAGGAAGAATAATTAAGAAGAATAATCCAACTCTAAATAGACTATTTTGAATTTAAGCACACCAAATATAAATGGAAGATCTTCAGAGTTTTCGGAAAGACAGAAAAATGGAGGTCAGATTCCTTGAAATGAAAATCGCTAACATCAAATATCTTATTAGCAATCATAGGTGGCAATGGAGCATGATTTCCAAATTCTGCCAAGAAATAATTTTAGATCTAGAATTATACACTCAAAACGTAAGAGACTAATAAACATTTTCTGATATGTTAGAGTATAATAGTTTTTTTTAAAAAAAACATAGTCTGAGTTTATATCTCATAGGCTCTTTCTAAAGAAGTAAGCTAAATTGGTGATGGACTGCAGGAAAAAATATTTTAGGCCAAATGGAAATATTATGATTAAATTTAAATATCAAAACAAAGGATTGAAATATTTATTTATTTATTGATTGATTTATGTTTTATGATTGTCACAGAGAGAGAGAGAGAGAGGCAGAAGACACAGGCAGAGGGAGAAGCAGGCTCCATGCACCGGGAGCCCGACGTGGGACTTGATCCTGGATCTCCAGGATTGTGCCCTGGCCAAAGGCAGGTGCCAAACCGCTGCGCCACCCAGGGATCCCTGAAATATTTTTTAAAAGCCCAACTTAACAATTGTTTTCCTACTCCAGAAAGAGGTCAGTGCTAGGTAAATCTTACTGATGATTTAAATAATGATTTAATGAACACGGTTTATTAGCACAACCGACACAGAAAATATGGAAGACTTAATCATAGTTACTAAATGGAACGTATATGTTTTAATTAAATCTTTGTGTTGTAAAACAATAATAGTAGTGGTAATGATCATCATCATCATCATATTTGACAAGGTTATGGTAGAGAGAGAAATGTGAAGGGATATAGACTGCTCATTTCAAAACCTCAACCTTTGGGAAGCCAAGAGGTACTGTAAATAAAGAAGAATTAAAGCTCAATGAAGAATTAAATAATTTAACAGCATATGGAGACAGAAAAATAGCAAAGAAGTTAGTGTGAATAGCTTAATTCCACATTTTCACAGTGGAGAGTTAGAAGATACTTTTTTTTTAAAAAAAGTATTATTTATTTGAGACAGAGAAAGAGAGAGAGCACAGAAGAAGGAGAGGCAGACTCCCTACTGAGCAGAGAGCCCAACGTGGGGCTTGATCCCAGGATCCTGGGGTTAGGACCCAAGCAGACGGCAGATGCTTAAGTGACTGAGCCACCCAGGCTCCCCAGAAGGTACTTTTTAAAATTTGATAAATAAAAAAATAAAAAGTACTGACATTTTACCTAGAGCTGCACTACCCATTACAGTAGTTACTAAGCTGTGTGTATCCAATAAATTTATTTTTTTAAAGATTTTATTTGTTTATTCATGAGAGACACAGAGAGAGAGGGAGAGAGGCAGAGACAGGCAGAGGGAGAAGGAGGCTCCATGCAGGGAGCCCGACGTGGTACTCGATCCCAGGTCTCCAGGATCACGCCCCGGGCTGAAGGCAGCGCCAAACCTCTGAGCCACCCGGGCTGCCCACCCAATAAGTTTATATTGGTTAAAATTAAATGAAATAAAAATGTATTTCCATATTACATATTTCATGTGTTCAATAGTCAAATATGGCCAGTGGCTACCCTATTTGGGCAATGCAGAAAAGAACATTTTTCTCACTTTGGAAAATTCTATTGGAAAACACTGATCTAGAGTAATGAAATTAAATACTAGAAAACTAAAACAGAAATAGGTGAGTTAATCCCAAGGATTGGGCTTTAGAGTGGAAAATTATTAGGGATTTTTAAAATTTTCTGCATAACTGGGAAGTTTAGATTTGTATTTCTATATGGCTATATTACTTTTAAAATAACAAAAGGACTATAATACAAAAATGAATAATCAACACTACAATTCTCACAAAAATGCTTGTTAGTTTTTAATAACTTAAATTTCACTTACAGCCACACAAATAAGTAATAATAGATATAATTTTTCAGGATATACTCAGTTCAGCAAAAAAAAAAAAAAAGTTTGAAAAAAGGAATCGGAGCAAATACTGTGCTACTTATTACCTGTGTAACTCTGGATAGTTTGTCTTTCAAGCTTCACATTTTCAAATGCATATCATTGGTACTGCTATTTTTGAATTGTTGGCTGTTGATAAACTAGAACAGCATGGCTCCAATTGCTTCCATTTCACATATCATAAAGAAGATTCTTTTACATTGTTTTTTGTAAGGCAACTAACGTTAAAAATTGACGTTATCAGATTAGTTGTGTGTCTGAAAGGAGGGATGGTACACAAAGGAAATATTTAAAGACAGGGTAAAAGAAATGGATTCCCTTAAATTATTTTGCATTTTTGCCTAGAATTGACAATTCAGGCAACCATTTACTTATTTCTGTCATTGTAACCTATTAAGACTTTCTTTTTTTTAATTAATTTATTTATTTATGATAGTCACACACACACACAGAGAGAGAGAGAGAGAGAGAGAGAGAGAGAGGCAGAGACACAGGCAGAGAGAGAAGCAGGCTCCATGCACCGGGAGCCCGACGTGGGATTCGATCCCGGGTCTCCAGGATCGCGCCCCGGGCCAAAGGCAGGCACCAAACCGCTGCGCCACCCAGGGATCCCTATTAAGACTTTCTTTAGGAAAAGTATTGTACTTCTTTCCCCGCTAGGTAATATTACAAAATAATTTTATTCATTAAAAAAAACAGCTCATTTCAACACTTTGAAATTCTGCATCAATATTATACATGCTAATAATATTAAACGCTTGTCTGAAAATCATGCAACCTACAAAAATCCTAGTTGGCTTACAACATTTGCATCATCTATCTCATGTAGCAGGGCCTTCCTTTCCTAGTGATTTTCATACCATTTTATGTAATCCACATCATAAGACAATTTGTGTATCAATAAATGCTAAATCCTTTAAAATCAAGCAACCAGTGGAGAGATTGAAATGCAACACAAATTTGAATGAATGACTCAGCTTCAACCATGTCAGAGTATGTATTTGGGACGGCGAAGGTTAGGACCCTTGAAATATATTAGAACAACAATAGTCATTATATTAGAGTAGTACAATAAAAGTGTTGTTTTTTCTTCTCAATTTCCACATACTCTATTATATTGTTATGCTACTTTAAAAATTTTAAAGGATAAAAAGAAAAATATATTCTAAATCTGCAAAAAAAGTGTATCAGTCGACTCAAATGTCTTCTCATTTTTGGCATAAGCAGGTAACCGTTTTCGTAATGGCAAGAGGGTAAAATACTCATAGGTACTTTATCCCCGAGGTTTTATTTTTTTAAAAAGCTTCTCAGTCACATATACTACATTTGTGAAATAGTCTTTACACTCACACAGAATATTAGCATTTCATATAATCCTCCTATTTGTTTTCTCTGACTGAAAATTGAGGAATATTTTCAATGAGGATTTGAGTTCCTCATTTTTGGTAGTGTCTAAAGTATATCGAATGTAGATTACTCAGCCCCTGCCTAGTTGATAAACACATGACACACTCATATCTGGCTTTAGACTTGATAATTCTTTCAGTAAGACAGTTGATGTTGGGCTAAGATAAACACAGTAATATAGACGGTGAATATGTTTTGATGACTCATAAGACATATGACTAATTTATGTAAGATTCAAAGTTAGTTTTTCTAATTTTCATGAAGATAAATGCTGTATTCTAAACTGATTCTTGAATTAACAACTTCATTATGCCTTGTGTATAGCTTCAGAACATAGACTAAATGATGCATTTTAAATATAAAGATTTGGAGTGATCTGATCTGATTTTCTGGAAGAGGAATGAGGACAGAATTCTAGATAGGATTTGAGAAAAGATAAAATTACTTCTCCAGAAAATATGCAGTTCAAAAGCTAGAAATACTGCTCCAAAGCCTTCTTCTATAGCTCAGTTTATGGCTTGAATAGGCTTTTAAAAAATGTAAATTTATTTTTGTCTAATTAGGCTCTTCAGCCATTTCCCGTCACTAACGAGATAGCATGAACCACCATCCAAATCATTAGGAAGTCCTATCCTTTCTACCTTCAAAGTATATGGGAAATCCATCCACTTCTTCCTCTCTGTCCCATGCTAAGACAAACTGCAATTATCTCACTGCCGAATTACTGCCAAAACCTCCTATTTCTTCTCACCGCTAATGTTCTTGCTGGCATTGCAATTACTTTAAAATGTAATAATTATTGCTCTGCCTCTTATTAGCTTGTAATCTATTATGTTTTGGCTTCATCACTTGTAAAATAGGTACATTAAAAGTACCTACCTCATAGGGTTATGAATATTAATGGTCTAGTGTATAATGTATTTAGAACAGCACGAAACATATAAGCATTTAGTTCATACTAACCTTAGAATGTAAGCCCTGTGTGAGCAAACCTTTTTGTCCGTTTTGTTCGTCACTTTAATAATCAGTGCCTAGAGAAAGATACACTTTGTGGAATGCAAAACATAATAGCTGAATATATGTGAATTAGTAGCATTGGGAGACAGGTGTGATTTAAGGGAAGGATTTTAAGAAAAAAAGAAAAATTATCCTGCAAGAGTCAACCAAGTGTAATAAATGTTGGGTCATGAGAAAGAAGAATGAGGTCATTTGGGAACAGAAAAAATTGGGAAGAAGAATCACTGAAAATACTCCATGACCTGGGCTTAATTTCATAGAATTAGATAAATTTTACGTAGATAAATGCAAATGAGTATGTGCATGCTTGTGTATATTTGGGTGAACATGCTAAGACATGAGAGAGGCAGCAGAGCAACGAAAGTCATAGCTTTCAGAGCCACATTGCTTGGATTCACACCCTTGCTTTACCACTTACTGGCGAGGTGACTATGGGCAAGTTCAGCTTTCTAATTTATAAAATGATCATAATAAAAGCAACAACTTCAGAGTGTTGTTTTGAGGATTAATGGAATCCCTATTTATAATTAGGATTTGTAATCATTATCTGAAATTAATATTTGTACTTGGATAGTATCTGGTACATAGGAAATACTATGTAACTGCTTTCTAAGTAATAGAAAAATTCATACCTTTTATATTTCAAGATTTCTTTAGGAGATAACATTCTTATTGGCTTTTTCTTTTTTTAACTTTGAAGCTTATGACAAATTAAAGTCATAGAAAGACAGCATCAAGTGGTAAGCTCTATATGATATAAACGAAACAGTGGTAAACAGATACTCAGGCTTTCCTAAGAATCCTCATATTTTCAAAAATCTACTAACGTGAAAATGGGATTCTGCCAATATTTTTACACGCAAACCTAAAATTAAAGAGGTAAAAAAAAAAAAAAAGACCTAAAACACAAAAACCCACTATGGCACCTAAAGGCAAAAATCTTGCTGTTTCTTGAATAAATCTCTGGGTAAGGTTACTGGTTTTGGAAACTCCACTACTGTTACTGAGTCTCTCGGTCAGGTCACTAATTCTGTGAAACCCTGACAGTGTAACAGTTACAGTAGGCAGAGCAGGGTTGATGGCAGCTTCTGAGACATTTTTTTTTAACAGTAGCATCCAAGATTAGGCACATTGAGCAAGTAATTCTATTCAGAATTGAAATAATTTTAAATAATGCCATGGGTTTCTATCAGGGTGACTATTTTTAGTGTCTTCTGACCAACTCAATGTAACACACAAAAAAAGCACATTGTGTCAGGCTAGCTTCCAAGACAGTCTAAACACATGTACCAGCACAGTTATTGTTCAAAGTGTGCTTCATTTTTGTTCATGACAAACATGACTGTGTGTGATAGAATTGCTGTAGGAAGAATAGGGTATTCTTGTAAAAAGGTATACTGTGCGCATTCAATGTTTACATGGTTTTCAAATTCCTTTCTCATTTTTTCCCATCATAAACATGGAAGTATTGAAACAAAACTATATGTAGAGGGAATAAAACTATATTTATATTCATATGTGTGTGTGTGTGTGTGTGTATAATATGTGCTACCAAATGTAGCCGCTACCACATATGGCTACTTAATTTTAAACTTATTAAGGTCAAGGAAAACTGAAAATTCATTTCCTCAGTCATCCTAGACTACCTTCAAACACTGAAAACCTATATGTGGATGTGGCCAGCGACTACTGTATTGAATAACACAGATACATAATAAATATCACTAATATTGCACTATGTTCTATTTGGCAGCATTAATATAGCATTTGTTCTGGATAACTCACATAAAACCTTCATGTTTTATTTGAAAATTGTACATATTCTCAATGAACAAGAAACTTAATTTTTTCCCATTGGATACAAATACTCAAAAACAAGCATGAATATGCTTCCAGATTTCTTACATATTTTAAACTATGATGTAAAATAAGACAGGAAGAAATAAAGCAAGAATAGTCTTTGACTATATATTAGTAATAATCAAAGGTAACCCGGTGTTTATGCTTCTTCTCATTAATATATAAAATTTTATTTTTACCTCTAAAAATAGCAAAGACATTACAATTGAATTCCAAATGCTATGAATATCAATATATTTCTAATACTATGGACTATGAATAGAATTTAACAGTGGGGGAAAAAAAGAGAATTTAACAGTGGGATGCTTGAGGAGTCTCACATGGGCTCATATACTGGGGTTTACTTGCACAAGTCCATTTTCATAACAACTCAGAATGGGCACGTCGTACATGTAATACAAAGATTAATAAAGAGGTAAATTTGACTAAAAATTTAATCAATATTTAAACATAGTTATTCACTTTCATTTGTTTATTTTTTTGGTAGAGCTATAAAAGAAATATCCTCTTTTAAAAACTTCTCGAGGTTCTTGGAAAGGTTGTATATGTGTATCAAAGTTTGGCAAAAATGTGAAGAACCATCCATTTTCAAATCGTTGATATAAGTGAGTTACATAGAATTTTTAATCATATAATATTATAAGGTGATACTGAAAAATGCTTATAGTCCATGTAAACATTGACAGCCACACTAAAAAAAAACACACTATGATTAAAATGATGTGGAACCCCTGACATAAAAGGTAAATATTAGGCACATTAAGGTTTCATTGTTATAGGTCCCTTGGAAACATAATGACACATCATTCAAGAATTATTGTTTTACTTTTTAAAAAATCAAATTTAATATATACCAAAAAATACCAAATTTCAAAAATGCAAACATGGTATCTAGCTTCAAAGTAAACTGGAATATTAAAGAAACATTTGTATAAAAAGAACTTTACTTACTTAATCCAGTTTGAGATGCATCGATCACTTCTTTTCATAGGACACTTTTAATTTACCCCTAATTTTTAGTGAGAAAACATGTTTTGAATTATTTGTATTAAGATGATTAAAATGTTTAGTTGATAATGATTATTAATATGGATAATATTATTAATAAATTTAACATTTAACTATTTGACATACCCAAGAATTTGTATTGCTAAAACTAGCTTTGTCTTTTCCTGAAGCAGGGCCTGAAGTGTCTTAATGTATGTATAATACAAGGCAAAATAGTCCAAGTCTATTTGGGGAGACTAATTTGAATACCTGAATAGAAATTAATAACAGTATTCCTGTGATATCGTTATCTTATTTGTTATGATGGAAATAGGTGTATTTCAATATATAAAGATATTTTAAAGGTAGTTTTATGTCTATCATTAGTTGTCCTCTATTTGATATTACAATACGCTCTTTAATGATAATTCAATAAAAATGAAGTTTTCCATTCAACTGCGCATGAAAGATAAGTTGAATTAGTATGTCACGGATTAAACTGAAATAAATTAAATATATGATTTTGAAAATTCTCCACATAATGCTAAAATTTATTTTTGTGAATACCTGATGCCACACAGACTATTAAGTACGTCTCATTAAAAAGGCAAGCTAAGTTGAATCTGGCTGACTCATCTGGCCATTCTGTATAACCTCCAGCATTGTATTTGACAGTAGTACAGGTTCTTGCATTAGCTTTCAGAGGGTGAACCAATCCTTGCCAAAAGTTTAAGCAAAAGTAGTAATGGTAGAGATCCATGTCTTGGAGGGTGAGGGTATGATTCCTTTCCTCTTGCTTAACTACAATAATTTGAAACTCCACACTGGGATAATAGAATAGTTTGTATTGGAATTATTCATGTCTGTGACATCAATATAATATAAACTTCTGATGGTTAGGAACTGAATCCAATAATCTTTGTACCTTCTCCATAATGCTTATCCCAGATACACATGGAAATCTCACTTGGTAAATATTGCTAAATTAGAAAAGTACTAGAGGGAAGCTTTTCACTGAATTACAAACACACTTAAACACACACACATATATTTAATATGTATATGACAATATATATTTGTACATATATTTTATTATAAAGTACCTTACAACACAAAACTAAGCACAATATTACAACAGAATAAACCACTGTTCATCTAGCCTCAGGTTGATTCTTTTTTTTCTGTGACGTTTTTAAGACTGGATATACTAACTATAAAGTAAAATACTCAGCACTGTTTGGGATGTCTTCTTTCAGAAAAATATTAACTACCTCCTAATATCAAAGAAAAAATTCTAAAGTGTTTTCCTTCTGATTGCATATTTTCCTAAAGCAAAGAGCCTCAAATTAACTATATTTGACTTTGGGATTTTTTAAAACTTCATTTTAGTGGTCCACATGGTTAAAAAGCTTAAGCGTTTAATGAATATGTACTTTAAAGTTGATGACATGACAGCAGTAATTCTGCTTGCAACATATCTCTAAATTTTATATTAACAAAAAAGACTTAGACAATTATATCTTTTCAAAGTACTAAACTAATATTTTAAGACCTGATGTTTTGACGTACCTGAGAATCAACACTTTTTATTTATGTTGCTTCTACGTTGACCTTAGAAAATGCAAATTACAGATATAAATGGATTAATTTACTCTTCTACCAGAATAAAATGCCTAAGACTTCCCCAAGCCTTGAAACATGCTGAGTATTAAACATTATAATCCTTATTTTCTCAAAGGGATTAATTGCGGGTTAAGTCTTTTCTTTCATCATTTTTAAAAAGCAAATAGTATTTGTGAATACTATTATTTCTACTATAAATGAAAGCTTAGACTAATTTTAGCATTATACATATTTTTAATTGAACTTTGGTCGACATACAATATTATTTTAGTTCTAAGTGCACACTGTAGTGATTTGACATCTTATATACATTGCGAAATGTTTGCCACGATAAGTGTAGTTACCGTCCATCTACAATATTATTGACTTTATTCCCTATGGTGTACTTTTTCCATCCCTGTGGTCTATTTATTTTATAACTGGAAGTTTGTACCTCTTAATCCCCTTTACCTCATATATTCTTTATTTAATGAAAATCTAATCATCCCTACCTGAATCCAGACCAGGTATATGTACCATATATCATGAAGAACAGCAGTCTGAGAGAATACAAAAGAATTCTGAATATAGCACTGAAAAAATGAGACATGAATGCTTTTCTGAATATGGGTATGATTCAAACAGACAAGTGCAGATAAATCTACATGAATATTGCATCTGGTTCACTGAGTGGCTTATAATCTCGAAACTGTCACATGTCAGCAAATATATCAACACTGCTAGAAACGTCAAAAAGGAAGTACATTACTGTTAAGTGAATTGCTTCTACCTCACATAAGATAACCGTGACTGTATTTTAAATAAAAAGTTAGCTTTTAAATACAAATTATTTTTTCCTTACATCATCAACTCTTCTCTAAGTGAAGAGAACTGAGCACATAAAGGAGCTCAACAAATATTTGGGGATGAATATCCGTATTTACATTGTGAGTGTATATGTGTGTACATAACTATGTTTATATGTACATATAACGTATAACCACGGTCAACTAGTTATGGTAGTTCTTTTGGAATCTCACTGCAAAGGTGATGATAATTATATTTTCATTTATATTCTTTGAGATGAGTTTCCCCCTAAGAGGTCATTATCTTCTAGACATGCAATCGACAATAACTAAATACATAAAGCATATCTTCTTTTGATATCCATAAAAATCTTGTAATTTTTTTTTCCCTTAAAAATCAAACCCAGAGTAGGACTATCCATTACCTGACCGACCAGGTAACTAACAGATTATGTCATGCTTCGCTATGACTTACTTAAACAAACAGACATTGTGAACTGCCGATGAATTGTAGGCAGGGGTAAAGACTGAAATCCAATTTAAAAACTGAAATCTGACTTTAAAAAAGTCCGCAGAAATCTATTCTTGGACGATAAACAATATTGCTCCAACAAAACATCGGTATGATGAACCCTGAACCTTTCTAAGATCGTTTATTCAGCCCTAACGACTCACATTATAATGCAGCCTTTTTAACTTCACAGTCTGCAAATCATGCACCGAGCCTGCCTGCCGACGCCCTCGTGATCATTCAGCCCCAGCTGAGCCTGCTGCAGTCAGGAGCTGCACGAGTCTTGCTCCTCCAAGCACCAACGCGGGAGCCTGATGCGCGCATGGAAACCGCGCGGACGCCTTAAAGAGAGGCTGTGCTGGGATTGCTGAGGAGGCCCGGCCGGGTACGGTCACCAGTCGGAACCTGCCTTAGTTCTCAGGGCCCCTGGCAGGTCGCGGTTCTGGGCCTCTCGCTGTCCTCCTCTCTCTGCCTCCAAACAACCCAACTTCTACTAGCATCCACCACGCGCCACCGCAGCGTGCGGCGCAGCGCACGGAGGATCCTGCAAGCGGCGGGGGCTCGCTCGGCTGCTCGCTGCCCGGCTGGGCGGCCTAGTAGGCGCCCCGCTGAGCCCCGCCGAGCCCCGCGCCCCTCTGAGCCCGCGCCCTCTGACCCCGCGGAGCCCCGCGCCCCTGAGCCCCTCTGAGCCCTGCGCCCCTGAGCCCCGCGCCCTCTGAGCCCCGCCCCTGAGCCCCTCTGAGCCCTGCGCCCCTGAGCCCCTCTGATCCCCGCGGAGCCCCGCGCTCCTGAGCCCCGCCGAGCCCCGCGCCCCTGAGCGCCTCTGAGCCCCGCCGAGCCCCGCGCCCCTCTGAGCCCCGCTGAACCCTGCGCCCCTCTGACCCCGCGGAGCCCCGCGCCCCTGAGCCCCTCTGAGCCCCGCTGATCCCCGCGGAGCCCCGCGGAGCCCCGCGCTCCTGATCCCCGCCGAGCCCCGCGCCCCTGAGCGCCCTGAGCCCAGCCGAGCCCCGCGCCCCTCTGAGCCCCGCTGAGCCCCTCTGAGCCCCGCGGAGCCCCGCGCCCCTCTGACCCCGCGAGCCCCGCGCCCCTGAGCCCCTCTGAGCCCCTCTGATCCCCGCCGAGCCCCGCGCCCCTCTGAGCCCCGCGCCCCTGAGCGCCTCTGACCCGCCGAGCCCGCGCCCCTGAGCCCCTCTGAGCCCGCTGATCCCGCCGAGCCCCGCGCCCCTGAGCGCCTCTGAGCCCCGCCGAGCCCCGCGCCCCTCTGAGCCCCGCCAGGCCCCGCGCCCGCCCCGGGCAACTCCGCTCCCCGCCGCCCGACCGCCCGTCCGCCCGTCTCGGCGGCCACACGCTCCCTCCGAACATTCTGGGTTGGGGCGGGCTCGTGGACCTCACGCGACGGTGGCACAAGGAGCGCGGGGACGCCAACGATAAGGACCGCCGACAACCGGTCACGGAACCCGCACACTGCCGATGGGTGTGGCTCCGCGCCGCCCTAAAAACACAACATGTCAAATAAAAAAATCCCCAAAAACCCGCATTAAGTTTCGCGTGAGCGCCTCGCCCCTTCCTGTTTCCCGTAGACGAGGAGCCGTCTCCACCTGCCGGCCGCGGAGGCCTTTCCCTTGTCGACTAACCCCCTCTAGCGCCGAGCCGGCGGCCCGAGCCGCCTCGCCCGCCGGGGCGCCCCCCGCAGCCCCGGGACCCCCGGCCCGCCGGGAGCCAGGCGGGCGGCGGGGGCGGGGGCGGGGGCGGGGGCGGCCCGGGGGGCAGCGCTCGGCTGGCCGCCGACCTCGGGCTCCCCGCCGGCTGCTCGCAGCGCGCTCCGACGGGGCCGGCGGGGGCTCGGGGGGCTCGGCCGGGGGGGGGGGGGCTCGCGGGGACCCCGAAGGCCCGCGCCCTCCCCGCCGAGTCAGCGCCGCGCGGCCGCGCCCCGACCTCGGCAGCCTGCTCGGACCCTCCCGGCTGCCGCTCGCCCCTTTCGGCGTCCTGGGACCCGGAGCAGCGGAGGCGGCACAAAGTTGAGGCGCTCGCCCTCGTGGGCGACTTCGGGCGACCGCGCCGGAGGGGGGGGGTCGGCGGCCGCGCCAGGCTCCCGCCCCCGGCGCACGGAGAAGCCCGACCGGCCCGACACGCCGGGCGCCGCCGCGGGGAGCGGGGAGCGGGGAGCGGGGAGCGGGGGGGAGCGGGGCACCGGGTGCGGCCCCGAGATGCCCGCACAGCGGCCGCCCAGGCCGGGGCGCGTCGCGCGAGCGGCGGAGGTGGCGGAGTCCGCGCCGCGAGCCGCCGCCGTCGCCTCCTAGGCGGGGGCCGGGCCGCGGCGGGGGCTGGCTCGGGGGGGGGCTGGCTCGGGGGGGACTGGCTCGGCGCGCTCGCCGGCTCGGGCCCCAGCGGCCAGGGCAGCGCCTCCCCCGGGGGCTCGGCTCGCGCGCCCGCACGGGCCGCCGCACCTGCTCGGCCCGCCCCGCCCCGCGCCGCGCCCGCGCCCCCGCCCCCGCCCCGCGCCCCCGCCCCCGCCCCGCGCCCTCCCCCTCCCCCGCGCGCCCCTCCCCCGCGCAGCCCGGGCTCGCTCCTGCGCGCGCGCTCTCCCGGGCCCGAGTGAATAGTCCTCGCGCGAGCGGGACGCGGCGGTGGATGCGGTTCCGCCCGCTCGCAGCCGCCGGGAGCTCCCTGGCGCCGCGGCCCGCGTCCTCCCCCGGCACCGCTGCGCCGGCTCCCGGGCAGCCTGGACCTTGGCGCCCTGCCCCCGGGGCCTCGCGCGGGGGGCGCCCCGGGACACCCCTGCGGGCCGGGCGGCGGCGGCGGCGGCGGCGGCGGCGGCGGACGGGGAGCGGGACCCGCACCCTGCGCACCGCACCTGGCCGCGCTGCTGTCACTTGCCTCCAAGTGGGAGACGCCGAGAGCCCGGGAGAGCCATGGGGGGCTGCGAAGTCCGGGAATTTCTTTGGCAATTCGGCTTCTTCTTGCCTTTGCTGACAGCGGGGCCGGGCGGCTGCAGCCACGTCTCCAGCAACCAAGGTAAGGGTCGGGCCGGGGGCGGCGGGCCGGGGGCGGCGGGCCGGGGGCGGCGGGCCGGGGGCGGCGGGCCGGGGGCGGGCCGGGGGCGGCGGGGGCTCGGGCCCGCGCGCTGCTCGCCTCCCGCGGGGAACCCGGCCGGGGCGCCGGGAGGTCGGGGGTCCCGTCTCGGGCGCCGGCAGCGGCGACCTCCCGAGGTGCGGCCCCTTCCCTTCGGCTCCCCGGCGGCTGTCGCGGCGCGGCCCCGGGCCCCCCCGGGCCCCCCGGGCCCCCGGGCCCCCCCGGGTCCTCGCCCGCCGCGGGGACCGGACCGCAGCCCTTGGCGGCGGGGGTTGCTGCGCTCGCCGCCGCGCGCCCTGCCCCGTCCGCGGCCAAGGTCCGCCGGTTCCCGGTTATTCCTGGACCAGGTCCCCAGGCTTCCGTGGGGTCCCCTTAGGAGATGGCGCGGTGGGGGTGGGCGCGGGGGCGCCCACAGCAGGTGTGCATTTCCAAGTTGGGGGATATCCTAAAGTCGAGTCGCTGACAGATTGTCTTTTTTTTAGGAAAAAAGACTTTGTCTCAGTAGGTGGAGTGAAACTGAAGAGTGTGTGCAAGTGAAAGTCAGGCTTAGCAAATGGAAAGCGCAGGGAATTCTTGGACACTTCCTGTCCTTGTATTCAGCAATCCCCGTAAGACCCATCTCCTTGGATTTCTGCTGGGAAACGCCTAAGGGTCTGTAAGAACGTCACCTCCTTAGTCCAAATGCCTTGAACTAAGAGGCGAACAATCGTAAAAGTTTTGCAGCATGTACCTGGCCGGATGCTCTCACTGGTGCTGTGATGACCATCAATATGTCACCTGTTATGTCACACTTTTCTGAAGACCTCAAATGTAAGACTTCGGGTTAGAGTTACCATTTAACTCTATATAAGGCCTCGAAATAATTTGCACATATAACAATGGAGGTTAGATGACGTGGAAGTGTGCATTTGCCTTGTGAGGGTGAGAAGGTTAAAGGAGAAGGCAGGTAAAGCAACACAGCCTTCTTTTTTGTCGCAGACGTATGGCCACTTTATTTTACTTGGAAACATTATTCAGAAGCGATATCCAGTTCGTTTTATACAGCTGGTACTTTTGACATGTTTCCCTGATTATTTCTGTTTTGTTTTGTTCTTTTTTTTTTTTTTTTTACCTGCCAGATTGCAAATGCATATGTAGATTTGGAAATCATACAAAACTGTCATGCCTTTGAAGATATGTCACATAAGTGCCACCTACAGTGCCATACTTGCTTATGGAGGTGTTTACCTTCACCCATGTTTCTCATTCGTTTTCAAAGGCTATTGGCATTACATATTGAAGGGGTAGTTACTTAATATACCTCTGCGAAAATAAAAGATTGTAAAAAACGTAAAATTATTTACTTGGACCTTTGTTTGCAGGGAGAGAAAAACAATCTTTAATAACCAGAAAGTCAGACATTTATGTTCTACTATATCTAGTATGTAGTGTGTTAATATACATCTCTTTAGTGGCCACATTCAAAAGAGAGTCATTTACTAGAAACCTTTAACAGACACTTATCGCCATGCAACAATTTCCCTAAATCAACAATTTAGTTTTTCATTAAGTATCTATGATACACCAGTTACCATCCAAGACCCTGGGGAAATTAACATAAATAAAACACATATCAGAATCTCCAAATGACTAAAGAGCCATTCTACCAAAATGTGTCATACGTTAAAGTGTGACCTTTCACACAGTCATATCGAATTTAAGGGTGTAGAGGAGTTATTTGTTAACCTCTTGGAATGATTTTTGTTTATTGTAATGACTTTCCTATACTTTAAAAAGACATCTTACCTAAAATATCTACCAAATAAATGTGATTTATATGTTTTTATCAGTTAGCTTATCTTAATGTCTATGAATGAGTATTACTCAGTTTTCCCGTCTGTTAAGTAGGATCATTAAAGATAGACTACTAAAACTCTTAATTTGAATTTTCATCATTATGATATAAACACAGGCCATGCATAAGATTATGCTTGGATAATATATAGTACCTAAAGGCTAAGTTGGGTAAAATTTAGAGTTCTTCAACGTAAGATGATAGAGAAAATGGGCTCAGATGTTTTTATCAGACACAAATGATTGCTTATAAAATGCTTTATACAGCCTAAACTCATAGTGATTAGAAATTATACCTTTTGTTACTTTGGGATAACTTTTGACTACTGAAATCATCACACTAATGGTTATTAACAAAGTGTCAAACTTTGTTGACGTTATCCTGACTAACATTTTGGAGATGATTTCTTAATTTGTAGTTTCATAAATGACATGATAGGGTATTACAGTGTGTATACAATATAAAAATAAAATATAAATTAGATTTGGTATACACATGATAGTGAATATTAGTAATAAGATTCCTATTTAAGGAGATAGCATTTATCTTCCTCATAACTTGTCTTAAGAGGTAATGGGGTTTATATTTTATATTTTAAAGGTGTTACAGAAGGTAAAATTTCATTTTTATGTGACTTCTTTTCTGATGAAGAGTATTCACAAAGTAAAATTTTAAATGTTGCCCATCTATTTTTACAAATTATATAAAATCCTTCAGAGTTAAAATGAGTAGATTCACTTTCTTCTCCTTTCTTATTTTCCCGTACTTAGGGTGAAATGATGATAATGACAAAAAAAGTGAACTACCTCATTTTTAACATGGTGCTTAACAAGGTACTGAGATAAGTTGACTATAGGAAGCATCTCTTGTCCTTTAACTGGCTCTGAAGCTCTGCACTATAAAGACAAAATAAATCAATTTGACTCTCTCTTCCTATTACCTAAACCTCCTTGAATCGATCAGAAAGTAGAGTTGCTTCCTAGATCACTTCATCTGATTAAGTAAGTGAAAACATGATTTGTGTTCAAATTTCTTTTATTCCATTAATTTTCCCTGTTTAAGACCACAATATTTATGAGGCGTTGTCAATTTTTATTAAAAAATTACAGATTTTACCTTCTCTCTGTATGAGCTTTTATTTCTGTACTGGACATTTAGGTGAATATAAAGCATAATCTTGTTTCATATGTAAGTAACCATGTATATCAATTACAGTGGTTAGTAGCCACCAGGGGTCCATTTATTCAAAGATTACTCTGCTTTAGCAAATAGTACTGTATAGCCTAAAAGAATTAATTTATTTCTCAGGTCATGTTTCCAAAAATAATCAGAAACTAAAATAATTCATTCAAGCCAAATATGGTTTGCATTCAAGAGTCCAGTGAACTCATTTTACTACTAAGATTGTGTGAATTGATCTTCTATATTTTTCCAGGGAACTCAGGACAAATTAAGTAAACAAGCAAAACAGTAGTCTGAATTGTTACTCTCATTGAATTTATTAATTTGAATGAATTGAATGTAAAATCCACTGAGTTGTATGTGAATACAGGTGAGTATACCTGAGCAGAAAAAAATATCTGCCTAATAAAGTTCATAGACTAAAATTAATTATACTTCCATAAGTATTATTCACGAACTAAATATAGTTCTCATAGAAATGGATGAGTTAAATAATTTCACAAAGTTCGAGTGAACTTTACTGGAAATATTAAAAACTTTGTTAAATGAGAGAAACTGGATGATTTGCAAAGTGGTGTATTTCTAAAAGACCTTTCACCTAGATAACATTTTAGGGATAAACTATTCATAGTTGTAAAGGTAAAAGATATTATAATCACATGCCTTCTCATTAAGTGTCAGTGTAAAAACAACCAACAATATAATTTTATCATAAAATTACAAATTAGAGTAAGTCACTGTGTAACTAGTCATTATGATTAGTACTCAAAGTAGAAAGATAAAATGTCATTGATATGCACTGATCATGTAAGTAGTGTTTGCTCTGGGTTTAAAACTATTATCTAAAAACTTTTTAATCTTCAGAAATCATAGTGTTCCCTAAGGACCTCTTCTAAGCAAAAGTAATGTGAACAAAGTGGCTTTATTTGGACTTTCTTAAGAGGAAAAATATATATCTAAGGTATAGGACAAAATTAATATTTACATCTTTTAATTTTTAATATTTTCAAATTTTTCTGTATGATTTTGCATTACCTTTCTATTACAAAATTAAACACTAAGAAAAAATTAGAGTAGAAATACACTTCTGTTTCTTTATTCATCGTTGCCAGTATAAACTAGGACAGAAAGCATTGTAGGTTTCTTGTATTTCCTTCTCCCAACCTCCTTTCCCCATCGCAGGTACACATACCTGAGTACTTCTCACTGCAAACTGCCCTTGTCCCAAATGGTGAAAGAATAGATTGTATTGTATGTACATGGTACATCAACCAGACCCCAGCAGTACTTAGAAGTTTCTTCCTTCTCTTTGACTCCACATTTTTTTGGAAGTATAAATATGGTGGAGATCAGTACATATAGTTAAGTAATCAAAATGAGATGACTTTGCCCAAAGTGCAATTATAATGAAACTAAACTTATACATTAAGTTTAATTAAATTGTCTATTCATATATCACTTTCTTTTTTAAAATAAAAAATAATGCATATTTGAAGTGTGCAACATACTTTGACATACTGTGTCTATAGTGTTTTGATCAATTTGTAATTTCATTAGAGTGGGAGGTGGCATTTGAACCACATTCCAGGGAGGAAAAAGCTAATCCTTAGAGTCAGAAGAATTGCATTCTGGGTACAGGGAACTGCCTAGGCAGTGATCTTGAAAGGAAATGGGCTTGACACATTTGGAGAACTGTGTGTTCAGTGTGACTGGAGCTTACCGAATACAGAAGAGAGTTACACAATGTAAGGTTTGAAAGATGATTAGGGACCACATCCCACAGAGAAGAAAAGAAGTCATAGTAAGGAGTTGTGTTTTAGAATTATTCTAGGTAAAATGGGAAGCTATTGAGAGATTTTAACCATTTTCATTTTAAGAGCATTAAGGCTAGTGAGTAAAGAGATGGTTGGAAGATGGTAAGAGTAGAGTTAGGAGTCTGTTGTAGTTGTTCAGGAGAGGGGTTATATGGCAGCCTGGCCTAGAGTGGTGGTGGCAGAGATGGAGAGAAGGAAAGATGGATTTGAGGTACATTTGGGAAGTAGAATTTATGGGACCATCTTATCTTTACATAAAACTAAATGTAGATGTTCAACATTTATATCACTTTTTCCCCCAAGGGTCCCAGACAAATTTTTGATTACTCGCCATAAAAATTACTTTGCTATAAAATTAGTGATAATTGACAGGGGATATGAGGGATGGGGTGAAATACCCATTTTCTACTTTATTCAGCTCAAACTGTGATTTGAAATATAAACTTAATAGCACAGTCTTGCTATTTCAAGTGGTCATACATACGTATTGGCTCAACAAATGCCATTTGTTATTGCATTTCTCACATAACTTTCCATATATAGTTTTTTTTTTCCCAGAAGGGATAATGGTGCAAGTGAGTGGGGACATCTTCACAAAGCAGTATACTAGTCCAACAGAATCTAGTTTTTAGCTAAAAAGTGCAATATTTAGAAGTTTGGCTTATGTGCCAGTTTTTTTCCATCTCTGTTATAATCAGATAACTGTTACTGAAAACAAAAAATCTAAATGATACTAGATATAAAATGGGTATGTTTTCAGATATTTTCCATTAGTCTTTCTTTCTTTGTGTTTGGTAAATTGAAACCAATGTTCAGAAAATTTCTAAGCAACACAGAAAATGAGATTTTAGGTTATATATTATTCTTAGGGGCAGGGATGAGGGAAGAAACAGGGTTTCCACTAAACAAGAGTAAATTGTGTGTTGTTTAAGAAATTTCCTTGAGTAGTTAATTATCTATTACTTTGAGTTTGTCTTTTAATGTTATATGAGTTCCATTATTAAATATGTAGAAGCATAAAAAATCCTAACTCAATAGTCATATATACTTAGTGTATATTTAGAAAATTCATACTCGGGGGAGGCTTCATTTAAACATTTCCAAATATTCTTAAATATACATTCAAAATTACATTTTACTTTAGTGCTGAGAAATGTTCTGAAAATGCTATTTTTATAGTTATTTCCATTTGATAAACATTTTGACTTCTTATGGAATATACAACTTCACTTTTCAATGGTAGATATTCTAAAACTGCACGGAAACATTCACTCTTTAAACAGATATTTATTGAAGGCCTACTATTTGATAGGTAGTACACTTACCATATATAAGGGGTCAAGGAGAAGTTTCTCTCCCAGAAGATATGATCCAATGATCATAGTTTCCAGGCTCTTTCCAGATCTAGCAAGAAAAATCCGTTTTCTTAAAAATAGATACAAAATCAATTAGAAAAACTTTAAAATACATTTGTTATGTGATAATATATAGCAGTACTGGTGATAAGCCCTCATAATATAGAACATCTATGTACCAGCAAAGTAGTATCTAATATTACATTTTATTTCAAAGCTAAATCACTCAACAATCGCATAGTAAGCATCTCAGGAATTAGGTTCTGAGGCTACAACTGCGATTATCCTACAGCCTCTGTTCTTTACTAACTCAGTCTGCTCTGTTGATGTTGCATATCTTTGGGTTTTTTTTTTTTTTATGATAGTCAGAGAGAGAGAGAGAGGCAGAGACACAGGCAGAGGGAGAAGCAGGCTCCATGTACCGGGAGCCCGACGTGGGACTCGATCCCGGGCCTCCAGGATCGCGCCCTGGGCCAAAGGCAGGCGCTAAACCGCTGCGCCACCCAGGGATCCCGATGTTGCATATCTTTGAATCATCTTTAATTACTTGATGATTTTTATGGGTTGAAGAATCTTGCAGTACATGAGATTATGAGGGAGAGAGAGAAAGGAGTAAAGAAATATTACCAATCATTTTATGCATTTTACTTGTGAAATTGTTACACAAGAATCTTCCAAGGTTTTATGATGGGTATATATTTAATTATATGAAGAGGAAACATAAATGCGCATCTTAAAAATATCTTCATGGTACAGAAACATATTTCACATATGTAATGGCTTTCCATGGACTGGCATGTAGCATGAGTTTTTGTTCAAAGGATATTAGACTAGCATATTTTGATGGTGTAAGGGGAATTAATGATCAAAAACTATAATTTAAAAACAAAACAAAAAAACTATGATTTATGTTGAAGATGCAAGTTTCCAGTTTGAAACAAGCCTACCTTAATTGAACTTTGTAGTGAGAATTGAAGTTAAAGTGTGTATTTTCAGTCCACGTCCAGAAAAATACATTCAGCTACTTTCTTAGGATATTGCTGAGTCCTCCAGCTGTTGGCCTGTTTGATGACCTGTACTTGAATATAAATGAGAAGTCATCGCTCTTCCTCCTATTTCATTTCATAACTTCAAGTGTAAAAGTCATACTTTTTGATCATAGGAGATAGCAGATAACAGCTCCTTTAAAACTGGGTGTCCAGGAGGTGGAAATAATTAATGTTATTTTTCTCTTGTAATGTTAGATATCTTTGTGGATATCTGGAGCTGATAGAAAGTAAGCAAACATGTAAATACATAACTTATTCATGTGTTAATTTACAAGTAACAATAGGATAATTATATTTTTCTTTCAGGTTGGCTGTACTGTATTATGATGCTTCTATTTTGTGGTACATGGGCATTGCAATGAGAAACACATTCCTGGAGAGTACATAAAGTGTAATATCTAGAGTAAGGAAAAACATTTGCCCCCGATTAAAAAAATCAACATATCAAAATTTACCTACCTATGATGATTATTGCCCCTAATTTGAGTTATATCATAATCTCACCTTAACATTTACTTTAAAAGGCAGAAATTTGTTCCTGATGTTGCTGATAGATGATACTTCAATGTTGCTGAAGATAATAGAAATTAAATGTATAGAGAATTAAAATGTGCAGAGACCAATATATGTTATTCTAAAAATTGACAGTTTACACAACTGAAATTTACTTTTAAATATGCAGTAGCAGAGTAGCTATACAGATACCAAAATGAAAGAAAAATAGAGATCAAAGAGAGAGCTGAATTATGGTACTATTTAAAAATCGAACCTGTTTGCTAAAGGAGTCTCTCATTACGTATCTTGCATAAAATTCTTAGATTCCTTAATCTCTGCAAGTATGGAAGTGTCCAGTGATGAGAATCTTAGGTAAAGCCTAAACCCAACACAGGAAACTTCTTTCCATACTCCCTCTGGATTTAAAGAATAGATAATGTTTAGATAATGTTTATCTTGTGAATGCAAGTGAAAATAATTAGTAGTTGCCATTAAATGTGACAAGAAATAGTTGAGCAAACTAGTAGATAGCATTTTACAAAATCATAGGAGTTTTGTCAGTTTCCAAAATTAAATAAAATCTATACATTGGTCCACTTATTAACAATTAGTATATCTCAACAACAAAAAAAGCCCTGAGAATATAATAGGACAATTTTAGGATACTAGAACATTTAGTGAGGAAAATTCACCCTTACCTTGGCTGTTTTATATGTACTGTTAAGGGAGAGAGCAGTCAGAAAGAGATCTCAATTTCTATCTGGAAAAGAAACCCAAAATTTCAGAAGTATATATTGTTGGTATAATATATTGCTTAATGTAGCTCACAATAAGTAAAAATTAACATGTTCCAATTTTATTGCTATATTTATGATACTGTATTAGAGTAAAAGTAAAAGGCACTTATAGTAGGTACAATAACTTACTGTCTTACATTGTTATAGTATAATAACTTCATTTTATAGGTTAGAAACACTGTAGTCCACTCAGGTTATTAAAAATATCAGTTTGGTTCTTTGTTTAAAAAAATTAGATGTGTAAGAATTTTTTAATATTTACTAGTTTTATGAGCAGAAATGTATGTATGCCTTGTTTTTTTCAAGAGCCCTAATACCTAGTAAATCAGAATTAAAATTTAAGAATTTATTTTGAAGGTTAGTATTCTAAAGTTTCAATATGGTTGTGAAGCTAAGTGAAGTTTCTTTTTTTCTTAAAGATGTAACCAAGCCTTAAATCAGTTAAAGTTGTTCGCCTGTTTCTATAATACAGTTCTCAAATACTTCTTCATTGCAATATAGCCATAGTTATCTTTGGGTTTTTTGTTTGTTTTTATTTTTATTACTTAGATATGAACACTTCATTTCTTAATCTATATGGTGTGTTTATATATTTTTCCTAGAATTCTCAAACTAGTTCAACAGTAAGTGCACATTCATCTAATTTTTACATGAAATATATTGATACCTACTATGTTTTTTTCACTGCTGGCCCAGGAAACATAAAGGCAGGCCGCCGCCCAGAAGCTCCAAGAGCCTAAGGTTTAACTAATTAGGCTCTTGATACATCCGTGAATAATTAAAATGTTAATTTATACGTCAAAGTAATATGGATTGCTTGTTGCATAGATAAGTTCACATCTGTGAACGATTGTTTACAGAAATGAAAAGATAAAAGTGCTGTTCTTAAGGATCTGTGGAGGCCATAATATAAGGAGACACTGAGAATAAATATTCATTCAATATATTGGCCATGACTTTGTGTGACTGCTAGAAGTGAGATAAGAAAGAGCTGCCTCCTGGCCCAAAGGGCAGTGTTGTGAAATGGAAGAGATATACCTGACAGTTAAACACCAGCAATATAGGATTCCAAAGATAAAATGAAGGGAAAGAACATAAAATTTTACAAACAAATAAGCTTGAATTACACATGGGAAATGAAAATGAGCCTCACATTTATCAGGATTCATTGTCATGAACATGTGAAACTAATAAGAGAATTAAAATGAATAGCTCCTTCAGAGACCTCAATTTTTAAGTTACTTTGAATAGTTACTCTGCACTTAAAGATTAAAATTTATTCTGCATATAAATGCAAAGTAAATATTCAAGTGAGTAATGTCTTACATTGAACATAGAACTTTCAAGTAAGCAAACTTTCAAGTAAGCGGTACAACTTGGCTTTTTCATTAAAAGTTTTATCAGGTTCTTTAAGAAATATATTTAATGATGGTGCTTTTACAAAAAAAAACACAAAATCTAAATTTTAATAGATTGTATGTGATTTTGTCTACTCAATATTTTACCTTTAGATGAAGGTGTAATTGGCAATACCCATACCGTTTACATTATATTTAACTTAAAGATTAAAATCTATAGCTTCTTGCTGTCTCCTACCATGTTAATTTCTTGTTTTATTATAATTCTCTTTCCTGTCTGTCTTAAATGTTTTTTAGCAGTGTTTCATAACTTTGAACTTGCTGGTATTCCTTAATATCTATCTTGAGAAATTAGGTAAATTGCTGTTTGATCGACCCTGTATTTTATATTTGAAAAATGTGTCTGTAGAAACACGCAGAGATAGAAATTGCTGCTGGAACTTGGTATTTTTAAACAGAGAGAAATCAATGGCAGATTATCCGTGATTAGCTGTTGACATTTAGATTTGCACATTTAGAATGTCAAAAGCTCTGAAAACTATCAATTTAGTTCCTAAATTACAATATTCTTATTTTCAAATCTAACATTTTATGGTTCTCATCCTCCCTCCAGTGTAAAGATGTACTTTAAGAAAAACAATTAATTGAAATAATTACAGATCTCTTTACAAACCAGATTTTAATTGATTCATTGAAAAAAATTAGTTATCTGCCCATAAACCTAATGGATTACTTATACCTTTGCATGTATCTGGTTTGTTGTTATTACAAAATGCTGGTACAGGCATTATTTCTATCTTACGAAAAATATCTTTATAAGGCATATTATAGTTTGTTTAATATATTTCTTCTCCTTTAATCATATGATAACTGGAATATGGTTGCTGCTATGTCAGAAAAATTATTTTAATTCTATATCAGGGTATATATCATTAAGTCTTTAAAGTATTTTCTCCCAGAAGACATGACTAACCTAGACTGTTGGAATCTGACTTGCTGCCAGACTCTACTAGATTGATGATATTTATCAAGGCTTAATATCTTAATTGTAAAAGATTACAACCCTATATACACCATGCCATACACACATAATGCTTATAACATGGAATCCCATTCTCCAAATGCATCACTAGCTTGGTGGAAAGTTCTATTCCTGAGATGGTGCCAGAATTTATAAAGGTTTTATGATACCTATAAAGCTAAGGAAAAAACCCCACAAATTTCTCCATTAACATATAATGTGTCACTAATATATTAATTCCCCAAGTCCAGGATTGCTCTCAACTTCCAATTCAAACATTTTACTTGATTCTATTTCAATTTAAAAATAGAGAGTATTCCATGCGAACTGGCTATTTTTAATTTATCTCTTTCAGCTCTTAAACTGGAATGCTTATGATTTTTGCTTTTGATGTGTCTGAGTTCTTTACATACTGTTTACATGTGTGATGTTGACTCCCAAGTATTTCCCGTAAGTCGTCTTTAAAGAAGTTTCTCCCTGTTTGGATATCAAGATTGGCTTCAAGCACCCAAACTTCCCCCCTCACCATTCCTTTCCCTCTAAGATTTGCTTCTGAGGAGTCATGCACACATTGATCAGTCTTACATGCACGTGCAAGAATGGCTGGTAGTTACCTAGCTGTAGCTGGAAAAGAGGGTGACAGGCTGAAGTGGAGGACTGTTAGTTGCATGGGGTGAGGTTGACACAAAAGCAGGTTCGTGTGGCTTTACTGCAAGTGTGACTTTAGCTGGAATCCACACGTGCATATACCGTCCCCTAACATTGTCTAACTCTGAAAAAATTTCCTTGGGTGGCAAAGGCTGGAAAACAGTGAAAGGGGGCTAGGAATTTGAGCAAGAGCTAAGGCTACATCTTCAGCTAAAAGCAAGGAAATTTCCTTCCCCAGCTCTCATTTCTCAGTGCTTAATATTTTTGAAGGAGTTTACAGTTTAATGGAATTATGTCTATTGGTCTTTTTTTCTCAGTTAATTTTCTGAGTTTTCGTGTGTGGAGAATCTTTGCACATCCTATTTAGCTAATTTTTTTAGATATGTTGTGGCCTCAGGTTAGTATATCTTGCCTCCAAGGATGCTATGACAACAAACATTTCTTTTGAAGATATGAAATGTTCTAGAAAGCAATTAAGCAGACTATTGAAACATATTCGTACACTTGGATCCATTAATTCTACTTTCATGAATTTAAGTTCTAGGGAAAAGCATAAAGAGGCTAACAGTTTTCTACAAGGGTTTTTGTCTCAGTCTTATTTATAGAACTGAAAAATTGGAATCAGAGTAAATGCCCCCAAAGAGAAGAATTTTTATGGGGGCATAACTTCCGTTATCTGGAAGAATTCTTGAACGAGGGCCTGAGAATCAACAGGTGTCCCAAATTCCTCTGCGTGGGACACTACTGAGGGACATGGGAAAGGAGGTAGGAGAACCAGAGAAGACTTGCGAGAGAAACAGTCTGATGGAGATTCTGGGGTCTGTTCAGAGTAGCCAGGAGGACAGTTTCAAAGTGATGGTGATGACCCTCAATCTGAAGTTTGCATGACTGAGATGTGAACGGACCCCCCTCCGCTGCCTTCACCTGTCCAGTTTTATCACGGTCTGTTATACTCCAGAAAAGAGGGAATAGAAACTCTAAGTAGAAATTCCCTGAAGAGAGCAGGACAGGTGGGTTACCACCCTACCCCCAAAAATAAATTCCCGAAGATAGAAGGTTTAGCTATGGGCTGAATGGGGTTCCCTGGGGACTTGGCCCTGTCCCGGTCGGTCGGTGGTTAAGAACAGCAGCCGGGGCAGGTATTTTCTTCTCATTTAGCCCTAAAAGGAGTCTCTGATCCCTTCGGAGGAGGCGGCACGGATGCATCTAACAGACAGCATCCCCGCAGACCATCTATGGGGGGCGAAGAATTTAAGAAAGAAAAGAAACAACACTTCCGTGCGTTCACTACGTGTGCGGTTTCCCTTATCAGGAAATACAGGTCAAATGCATAAGAAATGGATTGTAGGGAAGGGAAAGGGAAGGCGGCAACTTTAGCAGTAGCAGTAGGGAGTCTCGTTTTACAGGCTTTCGGCCCCTTCGCTTCCCTTCCCCTTTTGTGGATGCGCAGTTCTCTGCACGCCTGTTCTCTGCTCCTGGGGACGGGCCGCAAGTCAGGGGTTTGGTTGTGGCTCCTAGCCAAGTGAAAAGGGGGGGGGGCTCTTAGCAAAGCTGAAGGAACAGAGCTCTCTAAGCCTCCATCCCCTCTTTTCCTGGATGAAAGGCCGTGGATCATTTCCTAAGGCTCCTCTAGCTCCATCATGCTGAGCTTTCAAACACATTTTGCAGCGACAGCCACCAATCCTCTTCTCTCCTTGCTGCCTGATACCCGACCAAGAGCTGACTTTACATCCTTCTGATTTTTAGCGACCAGAGGATTAATTGGATCACATGCTATCACTGACAAATGGCTCTCTAGCAAGGGTATATTCTGAATTACACCATCTCCAGATTTGGAGAAATTGTAAAAAAAAAAAAAAAAAAAAAAGTTATTCATACAAACTGGTTGGGATGACCAGGGTCAGGAGATATATCCCTGCATCATCTCAAGCAAAGCTTCAGATTCAGATTATATTTTTGGCTGTGTTTTGGAGGTTGCAAGCTATTGCAAACAGCCCAACTTTATAATGGTTGTAAAAGAGGGCACCCTGTGGCATGCAGACAGACCACTTTCTCTTAGGCTAATAAGTGTCATTTGTTTATCAAGAATACTGTTGCTTAAAAGTTTTGCATGTTCCTTTTTTTAAAACATTTGATGGAGGGGTGGAATCATTGCTTTCACTTTGGGCAGAATAAATTATGAAGGGAAAAAGGAGCCCACACAGTGCAAAAAGAAAGGAATACAGTTAAATACAGTTATTTCCTTTTACTCCAGGAAGTTTGATTCCTGTCAATAATCTGTGCTCTCACGAACTGTGTGATGCTCCCTTTCCAATAAAGCCCTGAGAGAAATAGCTGGATTAGAAGGAGTATGTGTTGTTCAGATGTACTCAAAGAGATTGTGGTCATTTACTTGCTCTCTTGTTCTTGGAAACTGTTGATAATTTTTGAGCATGTTGGCAATTAATGTGAATTTCTTCTTAAAACTAAGTATATGGCAATCCATAGCAGTGTGGGAGCTACCTTCTAATTTCATGGGGAAATAGAAATAGTGTCTGTTTCCTGTCCCCTTATTCTTTTCAACATGCTGATTTGATTATTGAAATCCTGTGTTGATGGGCACCTGGGTGGCTGAGATGGTTGAGCATCTGACTCTTGGTTTGGCTCAGGTCCTGATCTCAGGGTCATGAGATTAAGCTCTGCCTGGGGCTCCATGCTCAGTGGGGAGTCCACTTGAAGATTTTCTTCCTCTGACCCTCCCCCTACATGCTCTCTCTAAAATAAATAAATCTTAAAAAAAAAAGAAATCTTATATTAAATGCTTATGACTATCATATATAGGAAATGGAATATATTTGAAATAAATACACGTTAAGCTTGAGTTACTCTATTTTGTGTAAAAGCTCAAAAATAGCTTACTTAGCTATTACTGTAGCTCTTATAACCTGTTAGCAGTTATTTCCACTCCGTCTACATACACACACGGTCTGAAACACTATGCTATTTGCTCTATCAACTTTTTTTCCACTTAGCGTGCAATGGTTCACATAACTCCAAGTATCTCATTTTAGTGCTATAATGAAAAGAACTATAAATTTAAAATGCGTGTACATTTTTATCTTTTTGACTGTATTTCAGGTCATATTACATTAAGTACTCCAAATATAACCTGCTTGAGCCTGTAGTTATTAGGAAAATCAGTTCTAATTTAAGTCCAAAATAAATGGATAGCATCTTTGTGCTTAAAGAGGATATTTCTCTGAAAAAAACTCCAACATGTTTTACACTCAGCAGTCTCTCCCACTAATGCACATATAAAAATGTGTCTCCATTTGATGGAGGATTTCACATACTAGGAAAAATAAAGAAAAAGACCAAATGCTTTTCAACTATGTATATTAATTTAATTCTACTGCTTTATCTTTTTTATTCCACCTCTCTAAGGTGAGTAAGCAGCATAAATTACTGCACTTATTTTACTAATGGAATTTATATGGACATTAAATTACTTAGCAAAGCTGATAGACCAAATTAGTGACCACAAAGGAAAAAGAAAGCAGATCTTAGGCCTGTTAGATCAGTGTACTTTCTAAATGGGAAAAATTAAAAATTCAAAGATACTAAATTTAAATATTATTTCTTAATATTAATGTCTTGAAAGTGTTTAAAATCACTGAACCTATATATCTTATGAAATAATGCTAATCTGTTTTAAAAGAATAGAAGAATTATTTGGAAAAAAAGTCTGGATGGGGGCCTGGCTGATTCAGTACAGCATGTGACTCTTAATCTCAGGGTCCTGAATTCAAGCCCTGCGTTAAACATGGAGCCTACTTAAAAAAAAGTCCTTGGGTTATAGAACCTTTATATATATATATATATATATAATATATATATAATATATATATCAGTTAATAGTATGACTAAGTGATGTTATTTTTGCTCTCATTTTCTTTATATATTTTATTGCTTTTTGTTTATTATTTATATTTACTTCTCACCTGTTTGCTTACTAATTTGTCTTGGTATGTGTAGGCTGTCTGTATAAGCAGTCTTGATTAATGAGCAATGATGACAGCTCAAGTACCAAATGAGAAGCTGTATAGTTTAAGTCTTCAGTTCCTCATGCTCCTCCACATGGGTTACTTTTGATTTTCTGTCAAATCAGATCTAGCATAGCAGCTATTGAGTCGTAGGATCTCTAAGAGTTGCTGCAGAACTTGTTAAAGTGACAGATTGCTGAGACCACTACCAAAGAATTGGATTTAGCGTTTGAATTCATTTTTAAGAAGCACTCTACAAAATTCAGATGGAAAGGGTTTGAGAAACCCCAACTTAGAGATTCCCATTTGTATCGGTTCTAGTTCATTGTTTGCAAGCAGTAGGAATTAAAGCTAGCTAAAATAAACAGAAAAGGGGTAAAGATATTGTACAATCCACAGAATCAGAGTATCGCGGAGAACAGACTTTAGAAGAAGTTGGGAACCAAGGTAGCACCTGGAATCTAGGCGTCAGGAGTTATTAGCCTCCTTGGGCTGAATTGATTTCAGCCCTTTTCCTCCTATAATTTTATTACTCAACTAAAAACTTATCTCTGCAAGAGTGAGTCTGATTGGCATAGTTCATGTCATGAACCAGCATCATTGTAAGAACAGAACCCCTTGATTGACAACCTTAACATGACTGGATGCTATCCATTATCCGTTCCACTTCTTTTAGGGACAGCATTTTTAAGAAATTACTTTCCCACATAGTATCCAGTCAGACATGCAGCATATGTCTGATCATTGATCATGTAATGTAATTATCCAAGTAACTTTTTAAAATAATTTTAGCCCTTATGCTAAAAACTATTAAAAATACAAGTTTGTATAATTAGAGTCTATAGAGTTTCCAGGTTCAGACCAAGGAAATTAGGCATAATTTTTGCTATTACCCTCCATAGAATATTACTAATTTATGGGGAATATTTTAATAGAATCATGAAGCCAATCTCCCAAAAGGATAGTATATATTTGCTTTGACCTAAGTACAATTCAAAACATCCTTTGTTATGAAAACTCTCTACAGTATTGAAGACCAAGAAATGTACAGGTGACCTGAACCAACCTTTGCTTTTCAAGAGATTTGATTTTTTAGTCAATGGCTTGGTGCCTATGTCCAAACTTTCAGTGCATTAAAATATTGTACAATATTTTGATCATCACCATTGGCCTGATTAACATGAGAAAATTTATAACACAAAATATTGATCCAACTTCCACATACAACTATTGTACTTTAAGCTCTTTTCTAAACTGTAGAACAAAACAGTTTCTAAGCCTTGTATTTTTAAATAACATTTAAGGAGCTTGGATTTTATTTTTTTTTAAGATTTTATTTATTTATTCATGAGAGACACAGAGGGAGAGAGAGAGAGAGAGAGAGAGGCAGAGACACAGGCAGAGGGAGAAGCAGGCTCCATGCAGGGAGCCCGACGTGGGACTCGATCCTGGGTCTCTAGGATCAGGCCCTGGGCCAAAGGCAGAGCTAAAGCACTGAGCCACCCAGGCTGCCCTGGAGCTTAGATTTGAAAACTGTCAGTGTTTGATTTTAAAACAATTACTTTTCTATAAACCGTTTTCTCAGAAATAGCTGCTCAGTGTTATAAACAATTTTTGAGTGCTCCCTCCTTGCTAGGACCATACTGAGTAACATAGTTATGTAATCCTTACAACAATCCATAAAGTAGACATTATCATTAACATCCCCATTTTACAGGTAAGAAAATCAGGACAAAGAAGAGGTTAGGTAATTTAGCAGAGTGTTAATGGGTGTTAGTTACAGAGTGTTAATGGTTCATATGTGTCCCCCTCCCCGCCCTAAATTCATATGTTTAAGTCTTAATCCCTAGAGCCTCAGAATATGACCTTTCTTTTGGAAATAGGATTCGTGCAGACATAAGCAGTTAAAATGAAGTCACACTGGTGTAGGGTGGGCTCCCTAATCCAATGTAACTTTTGTCTTAATAAAAAAGAGAAAATTTGGATATGGACATGTACACAGGGAGAGACTATGTAAAGATGAAGGCAGATATTGGAGTTACACATCTGCAAGTCAAGGGATACCACAGGTTACCAGAAAATTACTAGAAGCTGGGAAAGGACCATGAAACAGATGCTTTCTGAAAGCTCTCCCAAGGAACCAACCTTGCTGACTTCTCCATTTTAGAATTCTGGTTTCCAGAACTAAGACAATACGTTTCTGTTATTCTAAGCTACCCAGTTTGTGACACTTTGTTCTGGTAGCCCCAGGAAACTAACAGAGTAAAGGATTTGGGTTTAGACACCATGGCTCCATAGTTTACATTCTTCATCAACATACTATATTTTCTTAAGAGAATTGAATACATCATCTCTTAGCAAGTGAAAGAGATCGAGACTAAGAAAGCTAGACTAAAAGAACTGGTAGTATTTTTTTGGAGCTTAATGTGCCTCTTTGCAAGGATGTTTGATGACTATCAAGTACTGACTAAAGTGCTATTTTCCTTTAAAACTGATAACAAAAAAGAAACAGAATAACTGACTAAATATGGTTGGAAAAGAACATGATTTGAAAATTTCATTATAAATTATAAATTTATATGAATTAAGCTTATTTAAATACATAGAAAAATATCCCCCTTACTAAATGCCTAGGGAGAGAGAGAAAATCTTCAAGAAGATCTCGGTTGTTGCTGTTTGGCTGATAATTGTTTATATATATCTCAGCTCACGTGGAGTATGACTTTTGCATAAGCCCAGCATGATTACTAGTGAATTAAACAGGAAAAAATGTAGAAGAAAAATATGATTCTTATTCTACAAACCATAATGGAGAATATGCATGGCCTTCTGCCCATAACTTTTTCTAATTAAAACTGACAGCTGTGGAATAAAGGAAAAGTCATGCATAACCTAGGTTTCTTCTGTTCAGAAATAAATGCAATGAAAGGCAAAGTGAGAAAGAAGTAGGAGGTACTTAGAAGGTGCATTGATACCTCAACTCTGAAATAGTAGAAGCAATAATGAAAAGCTCAGTATGTCCAAATACTCTGAGTTGCCAAGAATAGAAAGATAAAGGTCTAGAAAACTTGATATTTTATACCTTCCAATTTTGAGAGATTAAAGATGAGATAAGGTGAGTTTTCTGCTTGTATTTAGTAGAGGAAATGGTAATGTATAGAGCAGAGATAGCCTATTATTCAAATTTGATCAGTGAGGTGCTTGATTTGTATCTCCTTATATTTATTTTTTACTTTGTTCAGAGTTGTACAATCAAGTAAGCCTGAGATTGAATCCCAGTCCTATGTTTTATTAAAAATTAGTTTCTTGGGCTGGGGGGCACCCGAGTGGCTGTCAGTTAAGTATCCAACTTGTTATTACTGCTCAGGTCATGATCTCAGAGTTAAGAGATTGAGCCTTGTACTGGGCTCCACATTGGGCATGGAGCCTGTTTAAGAATCTCTATCTCTCCCTTTGCCCCTCTTCCCAACAACCTTTAAAAATATTAGTTTCTTTGAAACTGGCCTAATAATTTGGCCTTGCTTTAATCATTTATAAAATAGCAAAAAGAACACCTAATCAGTTTTGAGAATTTATAGTTGCCCCTGGTTACACAATCACAAATATATAATAGCTAATATAAATCAAGTTATTAGCATGTTTTAAGGACTTGAGGGCATTATTTCATACCATCCCCTCATCTGGATTAGGAAGTAGGCCATTTTGTTTATTCACATTCAACATCTGAAGAAACTGAGAGTTTGAGGAATTTGGTCAAGGTCACAAGCTAATAATCTGGATATTTTGGAATCAAATCTATATCATTACCTTTGAAATAACACACACAAAGTCATTACTAGTGCCCCTATATCAAGATTACTATCAGTAAATTTAGTTCTTTGTGATTTTACTAATAGGAGGAGACAAATAGGTGGAGACAACTTGCTGTGGATTTGGTGATGGAAATATGTTCAGGTTACCAGTTGCTTCAAAGGAAGAGATAGTCACATCTACTTTCAGGCATTAAGAAGAACTTTATATGAGCAGTGAAGCTCAAGCTGAGTATTGAAATATTAGTTGCTATTCATCAGGTGATTAGTGACTTCAGTCATTCCAGACAGTAAGTAACAAGTACAAGAGCATGGAAAACACATATGAGTATTTTGTGGGGGGCCAGTAAACAGGAATAGGTAGATATTATGAAAAAGAATGAGGCAGGAGACAAAGGGAGAAAAATAGGTAGGAGTCTGGACATGAAGAGCCTTGAATGATGTGCTAAGTGGTTTGTACTTTATCAGAGGTTCTTAATCATGATTGTACATCAAAATCATGTTGGGGAATTTTGGAAAAATATCTGAAATGTAATGAATTTTGAACATCTTTCTTCCTGCTCTTGTGAAGACTCATTAAGCATGTAGTAGACTCTTAATAAATATTGGCTGCTTGATCTCAGCAGTTAGCTTTTATTAGCTATTATAGCCACTTCAGAAATATTTTTAATTATTTCAGTGAGTGATGTAAAGAAATTTTTCATTATTAAAAAGTTATATTTTATAGAGATGTTCAAGAATAAAAAAAGAAGATATTAAGTTAATTATGGCCCAGTAGCAGTCAGCATTATATGTTGATATATGTATTGATGATTTACTGATAAATAGCCAAAGGCTACATTATTTTGTGAGCAACACATTCATGTATTCTTACCCTACTGATACCATGTTAGCATGATATAAGGCACACTGACTGCTTTTTACCATGATCTTAAAGCTGACAAACTAGTTATTTCCCTATTTTAAATTCTAATATAGAATGGGTGGGGTTTTTTACAATTAATGCTACATGAAGCTTTAGTTTGTCATTAGTGCTTCAATCAGAAAAAAATGAAACTGAAAAATTATCTAGAAATAAAAATAAAAACTATTCAGTTTCACATTTAAGGAGATTGTAATAAGTCACTGAGTCCTAACAGTATATAAAAAGCTAAACAGACTGAAAAATGAACTCTTTTTGGATCTATAAGAGAGGGGATGGATACAGAGCAAGTTGCTGCCTCCAAGATAGGAGAAATAGGCTTCTCAGAGCAGAGAATCACAAACAGAAACAACCACAGGAACCAGTGCTAGGTACATCATGTCTGGCTATCAAGGAAAAAAATTATGAGGTATACCAAAAGGCAAAAAACACAATTTGAAGAGACATAGCAAACATCAGAAGCAGATATGGTTGGAATTACCAAATCAAGATTTTTTTCTTTCAAGTTTTTACTTAAATTCCAGTTAACATACAGTGTGATATTAGTATCAGGAGTAGAATTTAGTGATTCATGACTTACATACAACACACAGTGTTTATCACAAGTGCCCTCCTTAATACCCGTCACCCATTTAACCCATCCCCCACTCCAACAATCATCAATTTGTTTTCTAAAAACTACATTTTATGGTTTGCCTCTCTTTTTTCCCTCCTCTATGTTCATCAGTTTTGTTTCTTAAATTCAAATCAAGAATTTAAAATCATTATGATTAATATACCTAAAGGTTTTTTTTTTAAGATTTTATTTGTTCATGAGAGAGAGAGAGGCAGAGACAAAGGCAGAGGGAGAAGCAGGCTTCATACAGGGAGCCCAATGTGTGACTTGATCTCGGGGCCTCCACATCAGGCCCTGGGCCGAAGGCAGCACTCAAACCACTGAGCCACCTGGGCTTCCCTATACTAAGTTTTTTTTTTTTTTTTAAGATTTTATTTATTTATTCATGAGAGATACAGAGAGAGAGAGGCAGAGGGAGAAGCAGGCTCCATGAAGGGAGCCCGACGTGGGACTCAATCCTGGGTCTCCAGGATCAGGCTCTGGGCTGAATGCGGCGCTAAACTGCTGAGCTACCCGGGCTGCCCACGAAAGGGTTTTTAAAAATATTTTATTTATTTATTCACGAAAGACACACAGAGAGAGGCAGAGACACAGGCAGAGGTAGAAGCAGGCTCCCCATGAATAACCTGATATGGGACTCAATCCCAGGACCCTGGGATCATGACTTGAGCCAAAGGCAGATGCTCAACCACTGAGCCACCCAGGCACCCAATATGCTAGAGCTTCTAATGGATTAATTATACATTGTTCAAGAATAAATAGGCAATATAAGCAGGGAGGTGGAAATTCTAAGAATGAGAAAAAAAGATATGCTAGAGAAAAACAATAACAAACACAAACAAGATAAAGAATGCCTTTAAGGGCTTGTTATTAGACTGGACACAGAAGAAGACATCTCTGAACTAGAGGGTCTATCAATAGAATCCTGAAAAAAAAATATCTAAGAACCATGGAACAACTACAAAAGGTGTGACATACACATAATGAGAATACCATAAAGAGAAGAGAGAAAGGAACAGATGGAATTTCTGGAGTAATAGTGTATAAGAATTTCCTCCAAATTAATGTCAGATATCAAGCTGTAGATCCAGGAAGCTTGAAGAATACCATGTAGGATAAATGCTAAAATAATAATAACCAAACAACAACAACAATGCTGAGACCTATTACTTTCAAACTATAGAAAACCTAAGAGAAAGAAATAATCTGCAAGAATCCAGAGGCAAAAAAATAACTCACCCTAATGGAGCAAAGATAAGAGTTATATCTGTCTTTTTCTCAGAATAAATGAGAGCAGGATGAAATATTTAAAGTGTTAAAAGAAAAACACCACCAACTTAAAATTTTGTACCCTGTGAAATTTTCTTTTTTTTTAAATTATTCTTTAAAGGTGAAAGAAAAAGACATTCTCAGACAAAAATTGAGAGAATTTGTTGTCAGTAAACCTGCCTTGCAAGAAATTTTAAAAGAAGTTCTTTAAAGAGAAGAAAAATACTATACATGAGAAACTTGGATTTACGTAAAGTAATGTAAAGCACCAAGGAAGGAATAAGTGAAGGTAAAATAAAAACTTAAAAATTATTAAAATTATAGGGTATTTTACTACAAAGAGATACAGTTTAATTTGAAAGTGGACTTGCATTAGTTGTAGATGTATATTTCAAACTCAAGGGCAACCACTAAGAAAAGTAAAAGGTAAGTAACTGATAACTAATAAAGGAGAGAAAATGGAATGATAAAAACAAGCTTAATTAAAATTACAGTAGAAAATGAGTGGGGAAAAAACAGAGAGGGTGACAAAACATGAGAAAATCCTAACTCTGGGAAATGAACAAGAGGTAGTGGATGGGGAGGATGGGCTGGGGCATGGGGTAACTGGGTGATGGGCACTGAGGGGGGCACTTGATGGGATAAGCACTGGGTGTTATACTATATGTTGGCAAATCGAACTCCAGTAAAAAAAAAAAAAACATATATAAAAAAATCATGATAGAAAAAGAGTAAAGACAAAAATCAGAACAAAGAACCAGAGCAACAAATAGAAGACAGTAATGAGCACTTGATATTAATCTGACTAAATCAATGATCATCTTGAATATCAGTCATCTAAATGGAGCAGCTAAAAGAGATTGCTGCAGTGGATCAAAAAACAAGAACAACCATATGCCCTCTTCAAGAAAACCACTTTGAATATAAAAAAACAATGGACTAAAAGTAAATGAATGGAGAAAAAATACCATTCTAACATTAATACAAAAAATATGAATAGCTATGCCAACTTCAGACAGAACGGACTTCACAGAAAAGGAAGTTAGGGATAAAGAAGAGCATTACATTATGATAAGGGGATCAGTTCTCCAAGAAACTGTGTCCAAGAAATCCTGAACATGTACGTGCCTACCAACAGAGCATCAAACTTCGTAAGGCAAAAACTGTTGCAACTGCTGGGAGAAATAGGTGAGTGTACTACCATAGCTGGAGTCTTCAGTATACCTCTATCAGGAATGGACAGGGGCAGCGGGCAGAAAGTCAGTAAGGACGTAGCTCAACTCAACAGAACTATCAATCAACTAGTTACATGTGACATCAGTAGACTGCTTCATCCAACAGCAGCAGAGTACATATTTTCAGCTCCACATGGAACATTCAGCAAGATAGACCCAATTCTGGACCATGACATACTTTGAAAAAATTAAAAGAATAGAAATCATACAATTTCTGTTTAGACAATGATATCAACCTAGAAATTGATACAGAAATATACCTGGAAAATCCCAAAATACATGTTATAAATAACACACTAAACCTATGCTGAATCATAAAGAAATAGAAATTCTGAACAGAGCAGTTGCTATCAAGGAAACCGAATTCAGTAATCAAAAACCTCCCAACAGAGAAAAGTCCAGGACCAAATGGCTTCACTGGTGAATTCTACAAATATTTATTAAAGAATAACAGTCTTTCTCAAACTCATCTGAAAAAAAATAGGAGGGAATACTTCCAAACTCAATTTATGAGGCCAGTATTACCCTGATACCAAAACCAGACAAGGGCACTATAAGGAAAGAAGTCAATATTTCTGGTGAACATAGATGCAAAAATTATTTTAAAAAAAGATTTCATTTATTTATTCGTGAGAGACACAGAGAGAGAGAGAGAGAGAGAGAGAGAGAGAGAGAGAGTCAGAGACGCAGCAGAGGGAGAAGCAGGCTCCATGCAGGGAGCCCGATGTGGGACTCCATCCAGGTCTCCAGGATCAAGCCCTGGGCTGAAGGCAGGCACTAAACTGCTGAGCCACCAGGCTGCCCAGATGCAAAAATTCTTAACAAAATATTAGCAAAATAAATTCAGCAGTACATTTAAAAGAACATTCACCATGATCAAGAGGGATTTATTCCAGAGATATAAAGATGGTTCAACATTTAGAATTTAGTATGATGCACATTAACAAAGTAAAGGATAAAAATCAAATTGATCATCTCAATAGATGCAGAAAAAAGTGTTTGACAAAAAGTGAACATCCATCTGTGATAAAAACTCTGAACAAATTGGGTATAGAGGGAGCATATCTCACCATAGCAAATACCATATATGATAAGCCCACAGCTAACATTATACTCAATGGTGAAAAGTTGATATCTCTGTTCCTTTAAGATCAGAAGCAAGACAAGGATGCCCACTCTCGCCATTGTATTCAAAATAGTAGTGGAAATTCTAGTCAGAGCAGTTAGTCAAGAAAAAAAAAGACATTAAAATCAGAAAAGGAGTAAAATTATCTTAATTTGCAGATTACATGGTATTATATATAGAAAAGTTTAAAGACCCCACCAAAAATTGTTAGAACTACTAAACAAATACAGTAAAATCGTAGGATACAAAACCAATATGCAAAGCTCAGATGCATTTTTATTTTATTTTTATTTTTTTAAGGGAATTTGCTTATTTATATGAGAAAGAGAGTGAGAGAGGGCATAAATGGTGGGGGGGGGGGCAGAGGGAAAGGGAGAAGGAGACTCCTACCAAGTGGGAGTCCAATATGGGGCTTGATCCCAGGACCTTGAGATCATGACCTAAACCAAAAGGTAGACACTTAACCGACTGAGCCAGCCAGGTACCCCCGGATGCATTTTTATACATTGACAACAGGAACTGAAGAAGCATTTGTCCAGAGTGGAAGTATAAATGGCTAACAAGTATATGAAAAGATGCTCTAAATCACTAATCCTCATGGTAGTGCAAATGAAAACCACAGTGAGCTATCGCCTCACACCTGTTATAATGACCATCACCAAAAAGACGAGATAACAAGTGTTCACAAGAATATGGAGAAAAGGAAACGTTTGAAACCGTAGGAATGACATTGGTATAGTCAGTGTGGAATCAGTGTAGAAATTCCTCAAAAAATTGAAAGTAGAACTACTATCTGATGCAGCAGTCCCACTTGTGGGAATTTGCTTGCAGGAAATGAGAACAGGATATCAGAGAGATGTCTACATTCCCTGTCCATTGTAGCATTAGTCACATAGTCAAGAAGTGAAAACAACCCAAGTGTCTGTCAACAGATGAATAGATAACAAAGATGAGGTATCTATCTACATGTGATATTATTCAGCCAGGAGACAGAAGGAAATCTAGCCATTTGAAACAACGTAGATAGACCTTGAGGGCACTATGCTAAATGAAAGAAGCTGGCTAGAGAAAGATAAATAGTGCACAGAATTGCTTATATATGGAATCTTAGTAGAAAACCTAAAGAAACAGAGTGAAGAAAAGTTGTTGCCGAAGGTGGGAAAGTGGGAAAATTGGAAGAGGTTGGTGAAAGAGGTTGGGGAGAGCTGTTAGCCAGAAGATGAATTAGGCATGAAGATCTAATGTGTGACATGGTGACTATGGTGGCTAAGAGTGAATTTTATTATTGAAATTTGCTGAGAGCAGAACTTAGATATTTTCATAAAAAATACATCAGGTGATGGATGCGTTAACTAACTAGATGGGAGTAATCTTTTCACAAACAAAAATTATAGATTATACGTTTTATATATACTACAATTTTGTCAGTTGTACCTCAATAAAGCTGAAAGGAGAAAGAAAACAGAACAAGAAAGATAAACTGAAAGCATAGTAATTGACCTACAAAAATTACATGTTGACCTTGAACATAGATCTAATGACAGACTGCTTCCACTCAAGTATTATGTTTCCTTCTGTATTCTCAGATACATGGTATATCTATATATTATTTCAGAGATGTGTTTTATTCTCTATAACATAAAAGTGCTAAGTGGGAAAAGAATTTATATTTTTATTACAAAAGTTTGCTCTCTGAGTCCAAATGTTTTTATTCAATTAACATTTTTAATATTAATATAATAACATTTTAACTTAATTTACTTTCAAGTGATAAGTCTTTAAAAATTTGACTTTTTTGATACTTTGATCATGGAAAAATGGCTATAACTGATGTTTTGATTTCTTAATGTAATGCTGCATTTTCTTTGTATTATGTATATTTGTGTTGATTTATTTGGGCAATTGGGTATATAAAATAGGAATTTGGAGGTAGATGGAAAGCCAGAAATCACAAGCAAAACTCAGTAATTTTGATTTGAGTGAAATGAGACTGAAAAATATTAAAAGACTGACCTGTCCATGGCCATTTAGCAGTTATTGGAAAAACGAATACTAGAACCTCTACAACACACTGAAACTTCCATATAAGATATAAAATGGATTTTCATTGATTTTTCTAACAAGCGTGATGGGCTAAACCCTGTCATTTCTAAATGGAGATACACAACTTTGGAGATGACAATTATACAAAAAAAATGTTGCCAAGAATTTCACAGTATTAAGGGGAAATAAGTGTTGGTGATTATCATACTGTTTGTTTTAAAATTTATCTCATTCTGTATTATGGAGGTAGACTATAGGAAGAAACTCAATCAAGAGACTGTGTAATCAAAATAACAAACGTTGTACTCTTTGAGCTGTGCAGCAATTGACAAGCAGCTTCGGTCTCTTTTTCCAAAAACAGAATAGTCCTATATTCCCTCTTAGTCACTAAAGTCGTGCAATCACTTTTCATACTTATGGTTCTGGTGCATGAACAACTTTCAGGAAAAACTCTTCAGGCAATTATATTTAACCCAGATTTGGCTAATTTATTGAAATCGTGGGAAAACCTACAAATAGTTTAAGGAAGTAAAAACCCTTTTCCCAGGCACCACGCAAACAAATTAGGTCGGGTGGTTGGTATTGGCCTTTTTGTGGTCATGGGCAATTATTTCGATCCCTTGGAGCGACAGTTTTCTTGTTGGCAAAGTTCTGATAATCCTCAAAGTTTCCTTTAACCATGTTATTATAATGGAATATGGTTTGTCAAAGTGTTTTTAAAAACTGTGAAGTGCCACACAGTTGTGTTATTTCATTAGTGCTTATCAGCAGTGTCGGAGCACCTTTAAGCAGTGCCGGTCAAGTCATTTAATCATTCATCCCACGTTTGCTGAGCAAACACTAACTGAATTCCAGAAACTGAGATTCACATTGGCGTTAAAAAGATGAACCATCTTGCCTCCCTTTTAAGTCAAGAAGAAGAATGGTGGGAGAGGAAGGGCAGGTGAGCCAGTTGTGTTCAGGGACCATCACTGAGAGTGTGCCTGGGCATAGCCAGCCTAAGGGCTGCAGCACCTGACAGTGTCACATGGCCTGCGCTGCCCCGGTGATTGGCTGGTCCTGGGTAATAAATTGACACAGAGCAAAAAGGGGAAAGGACGTCTAAGCTTCTGCAAGGTTATACACGCTATGACTTTCCTTCCAATCCTGGGAGGTAGGTACTATTCCTGGGCCCTTTTTATCAATGAGGAAACTGAGGTACAGAGAGAAGTAATTTATCAAAGACCAGTTAGGATGGGAACGTAAAAGACAAGCCTCTAGATCGGGCCATATAAGATGAGAAGGTCAAGAGGAATTCGTTGATGTGAAGCTCAAGGGAGTTGTGACTTTTCACATCTGCCGTTGTATGGCAAGTACAAGCAAGAGGCCTTACATCTTCAGGTTGTATTCCAGGAGCAGATGGAAGTAGCGTCTCTGATTAAGAAGCTCAGATTTCTTGAGCACAGTATGGAGAAATATTAAACTAGTTATTATAATTAACTATGGTAACTATTTTCTAGTAGAAAAATGCACAGGGGCAGCCCGGGTGGCTCAGTGGTTTAGCGCTGCCTTCAGCCCAGGGTGTGATCCTGGAGACCCGGGATCGAGTCCTGTGTCGGGGCTCCCTGCATGGAGCCTGCTTCTCCCTCTGCCTGTGTCTCTGCCTCTCTCTCTCTCTCTCTCTCTGTCTCATGAATAAATAAATAAAATCTTTAAAAACAAATGCACAGGATTTCCTAAAGGATGAGGAAGGCTGGTGTGACTTACTCTGCATGGAGCAATCAACAGAGACTTTTCACAGGAGATAATGCTTGCGTAGATTGTGTGTGTGTGTGTGTGGGGGGGATAAGATACATATAGCAAAACTATATTAGCCTTTTTTTTGTTCTTTTTTTTATATTAACCATTTTTAAGGTCGGTGGTATTAAGCGCATTCACATTATCTGCAACTGTCAAAACACTTATTTCCAGAAATTTTCACCTTACAAAACTGAAGCTTTGTATCCATAGAAGAGTAACTTCTCATTCCCCATCCCCGTTACCCCTGGCAGCTCCTGAAAACCATCAGTAACACCTCAAATACTGTGTTATTGCCATGATTATCTGTGGGTTTGAAAACTGTTTGTCATGAGGAGTTTGCAATTAACAGAGGCTCCTTTTTTACTGTTTTTTTCCCCCTTATACGGAAGCAGAGAGGGAGCTTAGAATTCAATTTGTCTAGGGAAGTAGTGTGACTTACAAGGTCAGTCATTGCAAGACATTTTCAAGAATCTGTCATTTGTAGCATTGAATACAATGTTTATCATAAAACACACACCTAAGTTTATAGTTTTCTGCCAGAAAGTATCTTTCTTTTTCCTTTTTTTTTTTTAATCTCCCCTTTCCCCCATACCCCAGCCTTTGGTAGCCATTGTTTTACTTGATTGCTACTATGTGTTCAGTTCCCCTCACACTCATGTGATTATGCAGTTATTTGCCTGGTTTACTTCACTTAGCATAATGTCCTCCAAGTTCATCCATGTCTTCACAACTGGTGGATCTTCTTTCTTAAAGCTGAGTAATATTCCATTGTTTATACATTCCAGCATTTTTTAAAAATATTTTATTTATTTATTCATGGGAGACACACACACAGAGAGAGAGAGAGAGAGAGAGAGAGAGAGAGAGAGAGAGAGAGAGAGAGGCAGAGACACGGGCAGAGGAAGAAGCAGGCTCCATGCAGGGAGCCTGACATGGGACTCGATCCTAGGTCTCCAGGATCATGCCCTGGGCTGAAGGCGGCGCTAAACCGCTGAGCCACCGGGCTGCCCTATTCCAGCATTTTTTAAACCAACATCTTCTTTATCCATTTACCCATTGACAGATATTTAAGCTCTTTCCATATCTTGGTCATTGTGAATGATGCTGCAGTGAGCAGGGGCGGTCAACATCTCTTCAAGACAGTGATTTTATTTTCTTGGATTGTATGCCCAGAAGGGCAATTACTGGATGATATGGTAATTCTGTTTTTAATTTTTTTAAGATTTTATTTATTTATTGGACAGAGAGGGACAGCACAAGCAGGGGAAAGGCAGAGGCAGAGGGAGAAGCCGGCTTCCTACTGAGCAGGGAGTGTGATGTGGGGCTCGATCCCAGGACCCCAGGATCATGACCAAAGCCAAAGGTAGGGGTTTAACCAACTGAGTCACCCAGTGCCCCTGTTTTTAAATTTTTAACAACACTCTATTCCATTTTCCATAATGACTATCTCACCAACGGTGTACAGAGGGTATCTTTTCTCCACATCCTTTCCAACACTTATCTTTTGACTTTTTGATTACAGCCATCTTAACAGATATGAGGTGATCTCATTGTGGTTTTGATTTGCATTTCTTCATGATTAGTGATGTTGAGCATCTTTTCTAATGCCTGCTGCCATTTGTCTTTAGAGAAATGCTTTTCAGGTCCTTTGTTTGTTTGTTTTTCACTGAATATTTTGGTTTTTCTTTGCTTTTGAGTTCTAAGAGTTCCATACGTATTTTGGATATTATCTCCTCATCTATAGTTTGCAGATATTTTCTTCCATTCCAAAGGTTGCCTTTCATTTTGTTGATGGTTTCTTTTGCTGTGCAGAAACTTTAGTTTGATGTAGTCCCACTTCTTTGTTTTTTCTTTTGTTGTTTGTGCTTTAGATGTTATATTCCAAAATGTATTGCCATGACCAACATCAGGAGCTTTCCTTCTGTTTTCTTCTGGTTTTACAGTTTCAGGTGTTATGTTTAAGACTTTAATCTCTGAGTTGATTTTATTTATAGTTAAGATAGGGGTCCAGTTTTATTCTTTTGCATGTGGGTATCCGGTTTTCCAACACCATTTACTGAAGAGATTATCCTTTCCTATTATGTATTCTTGGCACCTTTGTTGAAAACCAGTTAACTGTGTATGTGTGGGTTTATTTGTAGGGTCTCTATTCTGTTCCATTGATCTATGTGTCTGTTTTTATGTACAGAATCTTGAATGACATTGTTTACGATAAGGGAGAGGCAGCAGAGAAGGGCTTTTCCGAAAGATCAAAGAGGCCATTCCAAGACACAGAGCTAAGGAACTTGACATTTGTGTGAAAAAGCAACTAATTGGGTACAGTTGACTTGGGGGGGAGGTGTAAAAGGATTGAAGATAGAGGACAAATTGAAAAATGAGGTGATCCTGAACTGTTTCTTAGGTCAGCATGCTTCAATAATATTAATAATATTTTTTACCCTTTTTATTATGTTATGGTGTCTTTAATACCTATAAATAATAGCTCATTTGATAATTTTTAGTGTAAAATGACAACTTTGAATAAAGACATTTTATTTTGATTATTATAAAAGTATAGTAAAATTAATTTATAATTAAATAAAAATATAAGAATTTCACTTTTTTTTTAAAAAAAACTACAGTATAGTTGGTGTATAATGTTGTTAGTTTCAAGTGTATAACAGTGATTTGATGGCTTTATACTTTATTTTCACCACAATAAGTGTAGTTATCATCTGTCACCTATAATATTATTACAATATTGTTAACTCTATTTCACATTTTTGTTTGATAATTAATACATACTTTAAAATTGATTATTTAAGAAATAACTATGACTTTTATATAACTTAAAAGTATATTTTAGTATATCAGGTAAAATGCTTGATATAGTATAAAAACCTCTTAATATTTTGATATTTGAAATTTATCAGATTTTCACTAAAATTCTCAGTGGCTTATTTTCATAACATTCATATCCTAGTTCTTCATGATGAAATAAATAAGAGGTCAAATTGCAGGTTTACATACTTATCTGTAAGTTACACATCTTGTATGTTGAAAGCCTCCCTCAAATAAATAAATAGTTAATTACATACAATTTTTACCACACTTTATCTTTTTATTGTAACTTTACATCAGTATTTTTCATTGTTCCTGCTTTAGTTGGTTGTCATTTATGAATAGATATTTAAAATACATGACTGAGAACGAGCGATTTCATATAGCAAGTGGAGCCTAAGAGAAAGACTGATTGAGTGCTTGCTTTATCTCTGTAAACTACCATTAGTTTGCATTCTGGTACCTTTCATTTTAAAGGGGAAAATTTGAATAATTTTATCTATTAACTTTTAAAAAAAGCAACTAGAAAGCCAAAATTAAAAGTTTTCAATTGTATATTTAATATTTAATATTAGAGATGCAAGGAGGGTTTTAGTTAGAAAAATGCCGTTATTGACTAGAAACCATAGTAGATTTTAAGAAATGAGTCTATAATGAAATCGATATTTTAGAATGCTCTTTCTGGAAGTGACTGTAGTGTTGTGGAGACTAGAGCCAGTGGTGTCAGTTAAAAAATAGTTGCAATAAACTAGGTAAGAGGAATCAATGCTTTCTAAGAACTTGTAAGCTTAAGCATTTGATATCTTTCTTGGTCCTAATTGTTGGGTTGGGTTGTATTGTTAATTTTGTAAGCACTTGCTAGGCAGTGGCTGGCATAGCAGTGAAATGATTGGCAGGTGTTAGGGGGAGAAGGGTGAAATCATCCAGCTTCTTTTTAAAAACGACTATTCTGGTCCCTAGATGAACAGTGTTTGGAGAAGGCAAGGCTTGATAATGGGGACACAGTTAGGACACTATTGCTATTATGCAGGGGAAAATGATGGTGATTTGGACTAGAGCAGTAGCAGTGAGAGTTGAGAGTAGATGGATGTGAGAGGATCTTACACCAGCCAGTGAGTCCTCCAGTTCAGAAGTAATGTGTGACTTCACTCACAACTGATTGGCCAGAGCTCATCACGTTGTCAGGGCCCAACCATAAAGAGAAAAACAAATGGTACCATGTGCCTGGAAGTTGAGTCTATATATATTTTGCGAGCAGCAATAATGATTTCCTTAGTCTGTCCTTCTGGTGTAACTGAATATTTGGCTCATTATGTCCCTTGTCAACAAAACACAGACTCACCTTATGGTGTTTGGAAAATTTATTTTTTCTCTACTTCTAATCTGTTCAGAAATATTCCTTTCTCCTGACCTATACATCAGGGGAGAGTCCCCAAAGGTGCTGTTATTTTCATCTTTATTAACAAGTGTGTCAGTAGTCCAAACTTTTCTTGCAGGAAGTTTAAAATGCCTTTATTATTCTAGACATTGGACCCATTGTTGTGAGCAGTAGTGAAAGCAACATTGTTTTATAGATCTGACTAGAAGTTGAAGATCATGGACTTGGTGGTAGAGGGATGAGTCGGGCCTGAATTGTTTCCCGGCTGCCTGCTGCCTGCGAATGAGATGGTGGTAATGATTTCTCTCCCTAACTTGGACTTGACCCATTCTTGTGGGTGAAGGTATAGTATTGAGGAGAGCAAGAAAAGTAACAATTCAAAAGAAAAGAACCCTGATTACTGGGTAGCGTTTTGAGGTGGGGAAAGTCGTAATTTTTTTCAAGTTGAGTCATTAGAATGACTGTTTAGAGGAGAAAGAAGAAAATGTACTTCTTTTGGCATCCTGTGGCACTCAACTAAGTCAACAATACTGAATTTAAAAAAAAATCGATTTTTATTTCCAAGTTTCAGGGAAAACTGTATGTCATTTGCATAATATTCCTGCTTTCCATTTTCCAGGCATATAGTAGGATGGTATTTCCTAGCCACCTTTGGATTGGACGAGGCCATGTGGCCAGTTCTGTCTAATGAGTTTAGATCAGGAGTGATGTGTGTATTATATTATGTGCCAGTGTAACATCTCCAGAGGCTCGTTTTCCCTCTTCGATGTCAATGATCAGGTTGATGGCTTCTCATTCAACCTTGGGTTCTAACTACCATAAGCAGAGCCTCCCTCCAAGACAGCAGTGGAGCTTATTGAACTTTTGGAGTTTTCTTCCCTACAGCATAACCTCTTTTAGCCTATTTTTAAATATACCTAACGATAATGTATATTGGCATACTTTTTTGATCTTTCTAATATGTGAAAGTAGGATCACAGGTTTTTTTTTAAGATTTTATTTATTTATTCATGAGAGACAGAGAGAGAGGCAGAGACACAGGCAGAGGGAAAAGCAGGCCCCATGCAGGGAGCCTGATGCAGGACTCGATCCTGGGACTCCAGGATCACGCCCTGGGCCGAAGGCACATGCTCAACTGCTGAACCACCCAGATGCTCCATCATTACAGTTTCATTTGTATTTATGAGGAATATTTAATATCAGATTCTGGCATCAGTGCCATGAGAACACAGAACCTGCTATTGCCACCACCACTGAAATTAATTCTGTGTTTCCTACCATCACTCACTCCAGGTTAAAAATCTTGGGCTGGAACATTCCACAGAGAAAATCTTGGGCTGGAACATTCCACAGAGTGCTCTTAGGTCACGGTGGCTGTGATACAGGTGCCACGAAGCCATGTATCTGCCCTCCTTCTGATTCTCTGGGAAGGGGCAAACTCCCATCTAGCCTGAGATTTCACCCAGAGGAAGTTAAGATTCAGGCAAAGGCACTATTCCAGGTCTGAGAGCACACACATGAAAATGTCATCTCAGGAAATCTGAAAGCATGAAGGAGCCGGAAGTGCCATTGGTGTCATGCAGGAAAATGGGGAGCCTTATCCCAGGCCTCAGCATGAATTAGTGTTTACACCAGCAAGAAGTAAGATGAGTCTGGTAAACCAAGAATAGACGCTAGCTGACCTTTCCTTGGTGTGTTCCATTCTCGTGATCTATGTGGAAAGACAAGGGAGAGAGGAGGAAATAAAAGGTGATATAGCTGCTCTCTAGATGATTATATCTGGGAGGTTACACATTCTGTGAAGTGTGGTTCCCCTCCCTCACCTCTAATTGTTTCTTTAGCACTTCATTTTAGCTCTAATCTCATAAATAGTCTCAGATTATTATCTTATTCCTTTAAAACATGTCGTAACTTTCAGCTTTATGCTAACATTCTCTCAGTAATTAATCCACTGCACAGGGGTGATGGTATTAAGACCTTTAAGGTTTTTTTGCACCTTAATTGGCTTTGCTTTCCCATTTAGAAAATCTTTAATTTTATTCAAGATGTACTTTCTTAATATCTTACTGTTTTTCGATATAACTGCAGAGAATTCCCTAGAAAATAAAATCAGCAACACCAGTTTGTTCAGGTTGGAGTGTTATGGCTCCAACATTATTTGTTTAACATCTTGGTTCGGGGGTGGTTTGGTTTACATATGATAGCCATTTACTCTTGATATATATTTTTGAATGTTTATGTCAGCCAGTTCTCAACTCAATTATCTCTAAAATTTGGTGCAATCATAAAATGTAAAGTGGTCTTCTCTGTTAAAACCCTAAAAAATAGGTAGGAGTGCTTTCATCATAGCAGAATTAATACATAGCTTCTACTAAGCATCTCTGTGGATGTGTAGGGATTTCCTCTGTGTAAGTCAGTACACGTTCTCTGTCATTTTCAGCTTGTCATCGTGGAGCTGTGAGCACCTCGGATTGTCATGGATCTTGTATTTTGGTTAACGAGAATATACTGTGGAGAGGTTGAATTAGACAACATATTTTTGACCGAGCTGTTACCCTTTCCTATTAACCTGAAAGGGTTTTCTGTTTTGTTTTGTTTTTATTTTAATCTAGCAAGAATAAAGATTCAGTGCTTAGTTTTCAGCTAAAAATGAACACTAATGAAAATACTTGGGGATGGGATAGCTGAGAGCGTGCGTGAAAGCACATGAATGTCTGTGTGATGTGTGTTGTTTGAAACACATGTTCATTCCAGTAATACTCTTCAGTAATAGATTGGGGATATTTATAGAACTCTTTATTTAGCAAAGTCAGACTTAGTTTGGGTTTGTTAGGAAGAGAAGGATGTTTGTCAATTTGGGGGGTGATTCTATCAGTGAGCAAGTAGAAACGGTAGTAATGAAGTCGCGTTTTAGAAATCATGAACTCCTTTTTCTAGCGAGGGAAATTTGGCTGTGAGTGTTCAGAGTAAAGGGATTGCATTGGAGAGGAACAAAGGATGTGTATGAGTATAACCATCACTCGGATTGACAACCGGCCAAAACAGGCCGTCTTGGGGGTAAACGAAGTCCCACTCTGCACATACTTGGCATGGCCTTTGTTTATATGACACATTGATAAAAATGTACACTTTCGAATAACAGTACTTATTCTTTGTTAATTTTTTTTAAGAATCATTTTTAACACCGCAGCAATGATTACTGCATTAGGTTAATCTTGGATATTTGTACGAATCTCTTGGTTTCTCTATTTTCCCTAAGGTCACATTTTGATCTAGTTGATGGAAGTTCTGTGCTTAAGTCCTTACTTGTATCTATAAGCTTGATCCTCAGCTAGTGTTTGTGGTCTGCCCTCAACACCTATAGTGAGACTTACAATGACTGACTCTGTGATTGGACACAAAAATGTATGTCGTGCATTATTCCTCTGACCTTCTCAGTTAATTCATATTTAAATTGCGACTAGCCTCTGGATATGTATTACACTCTATAATTATGCTCTGACATTCACTGTTTTTACCTCCTAAAGATATAGGTCTTGCTTTATCTGGTTTATCATATAGAGACATCAAATATGATGAAGTGCTTATGAGAAATCACACACTGAGTTTATGTAGGTATAATGAAAAATATCTAGAAGATTGGGATATTTGGAAAATAATTTTTACTTAAAGGATTAATTTAAAAAAATCTGATTCTGAGCGATCCTAAAGTATCTTTATATATGAGGCCATGGTCATTGGTATACTAAAAGCCATTTTGTTATTATTGGTTTACTTTTTTTAAGAGTTATTAATTTATGTTAGAGAGAGAAGGTGTGCATGTGAACGGGAGGCAGGAGGGGTGGAGGAAGAGAGAGAAAAATCCTTACGCAGACTCACACTGAGTGTGGAGCCCCATGTGGGGCTCGTTCCCAGGACTCTGAGATCATGACCTGAGCCAGAATCCAGAGTCAGACACCTAAATGACTGAGCCACCCAGGCGCCCCAGTCTGTCTACTTTTTCATGGGAAAGTTTATTGAATATCTGAGTTGTGATTAGCCAGGTCAGAGTTGTAGCACAGGTTTAGCAAAAGATAATAAAATTTTGATGGAATGTATGTCAGATCAACCCATGAGGCATAAATAAAGGTGAGTAATTTCTCTAAGTCACTGTGGGATACGTCTGATAATCCAACAGAACTTGACCTGTGAAAAAGTGAGAGACAAATATAAAATAGTATGTGGAGGGAAGACATATGGAATGTGAAAGAGATCAAGAGTGGTAGTAAGAAAGGAGGAACACCAGTTAAAATAAAATCAACTGAGTCGATTCTGGTTGACCTTTGATTCATCTGATCTATGTGAGACCAAAAATTAAATGAGATATAAAGCATAGGCTAATTAAGATAAAATAAATTATTGTACATTCACTGAAGGTACATTTGTTTTTTTTCTCTACTATCTCCCAAGCACTTAGCACAAAAACTGGTATAAAGGCGAGACAGAAACTTTTGAATAAATGAGTGAAAATTTTTTAAATGAGGTAAGTCTGACTTTAAGAAAGTCGCTTTTGTGATCAAAAAAGAAAACTAATTTCCACATCTTAGTGGATTTCTCCTTTTTAGATGGTATGATTAAATGGCAACGTGAAAAATATATTTATCCAAATATAACTAACCTGTAAGAATTCAAGGTGGGGCGTAAAGGCAATTTATTAATTTGGTAAGCAGTTGTGTTAGCATTAGTCTCACGCTGTGTCCAATTCACTTTCATTCAGCAGGGTGGTTCATGTGCTATAATACAATGACCTAGTATCAGGCTGAAAATGAAAATGAACCCCTCATGTCTGTAATGTTGATGATGCCTCTCTGCCGATGTTGATTTAGATGTTTTGGTGATTGCTCTCTGTGGATTACTAAGGTAGTTTTGTCTTATTTCCCTATTTGTTTTGCCAGCTCTAACTTTCTGACCACCATCAATGGATCCTCATAGTGAATTTCTTCTAATCTTTATCCACACTGAAAACTGATGATCTCATTGTTTTATAAGGTTTTATTTGATCTGAGTTAACCAGGAAAGAAACTTAGCACATTTCTATATAACCTTCACAGATCCTAGATTAGGGAATTTGTTGGTGTGAATGGTAAGGTTCTACTGGACACGCTGAATTTTGTAGCATCTGTTGTGTTCTGCTGATTCAGAACTGGCTCTACGTTTTGGAGTTCCAGTTCCAACATACGTTGTGAATTACAGGGATAGCTAAACTTGTTAGCTAATTCCAGAGCTACCTACACTTGTGCTATTATGCAAAATACAGAATTGCTTCTCTTAAGAAAAAGCATACTCTTTTAAAACTGAGTGAACATGTCCTTAAATAAATAGGCATGGAAGTATGAATTATAATCCATGACATGATGATCCTTGAACTCTAGGATTATAGTCTTTAAGAAAAGAAAATTATATAAGAACTTCTTGCTAAGTTGATTAGGTGGAAAATTATATAAGAAAATGCAATATTTGTATATTTTTGGATATCTTAGAACTGTATTATATCATAGGAAGCCAAATACAGTTTTACTCCAAAATATACACAATAAAGTTATTGCAAGCCATTTACAACCTGATTTGATTGGGTAGTTCGGGGCAAGTGTAGTAGAGTCATGTTTATTCATTTAATACACATTATCAATTGTTTCTTAGATAGTCACTATATCAACTGCCATTGTTAAGAAGATGGGAAGGGGCACCTGGGTGGCTCAGTCGGTTAAGCATCTGCCTTCAACTCAGGTTATGATCTCAGAGTCCTGGGATCAAGCCCTCATCAGGCTCCCTGCTCAGTGGAGAGTCTGCTTCTCTGTCTCCCTCTGCCTCCCCAACCCTGCTCATGCTCTCTCTCACTTTCTCAAATAAATAAATAAATAATAAATAAATAAATAAATAAATCCATCCATCCATCCATCCATCCATCCATCCATACCATACTTTTTTAAAACAATGGGAAATTTAGTTGAGATATGTTTCATAATGTGGTTTTCTTGGTTGTAACAAATAAAGGTAACTTTGGAGTACTATTAATCACAGGAAATGTAGTTCTTCATTCCACATGATTATGGAATTTAAAAAAACATCTTTCAGGTTGGTTTTATGCTTACATGTGTATGGGTGAACATTTTTTTAAAGATTTTTATTTATTTATTCATGAGAGACACAAAGAGGCAGAGACACAGGCAGAGGGAGAAGCAGGCTCCCTGCAGGGAGCCGGATGGGGGACTAGATCCCAGGACCCCAGGGTCACAACCTGAGCCAACGGCAGATGTTCAACCACTGAGCCACCCAGGCGCCCATGGGTGAACATTCTTTTTTTTTTATAAATTTTTTTTAATTTATTTATGATAGGCACACAGTGAGAGAGAGAGAGGCAGAGACATAGACAGAGGGAGAAGCAGGCTCCATGCACCGGGAGCCCGACGTGGGATTCGATCACGGGTCTCCAGGATCGCGCCCTGGGCCAAAGGCAGGCGCTAAACCGCTGCGCCACCCAGGGATCCCTGGGTGAACATTCTTATGTGTACATACATATATTTCATTAAATTTGTGTTGCAAGTCAGATTTTACTATTAGTTTTTAATATTCTTAGCTTTTTCTCATTGAAATTTTACAACTGTGTATTAAAATTCTAAACAGATGATAATGATCATAGATTGTTTTAAATTATTATTAGTATTATTATTTTAAAAGATTTTACATATTCATGAGAGACATATATATAGAGAGAGGCAAAAACACAGGCAGAGGGAGAAGCAGGCTCCATGCAGGGAGCCCGATGTGGGACTCGATGCTAGGACTCTGGGGTCAATACCCTGAGCCAAAGGCAGACACTCAACTGCTGAGCCAACCAGGCGTCCCTGTTTCAATTTATTTTTCATATTTCTACTTTAATAAAAATGTGGTTGGTCCTAATTTTTTTCTAAGAATACCCACAAAAATACATTGAAATAAAGATTTGTGAAAACGATTAATGACCACATTAAATTTTATCTGAAAATTCAATTGACACACTTTACTATGTATATAATACTTACTGGTCTTAAAAAGTGTTTTCTTTTTTTTAAAAGGTTTTATTTATTTATTCATAAGAGACAGAGAGATAGAGAGAGGCAGAGACACAGGCATAGGAAGAAGCAGGCTCCATGCAGGGAGCCTGATGTAGGATTCAATCCCGGGTCTCCAGGATCACACTCTGGGCCAAAGGCAGGCACTAGACCACTGAGCCCCCCAGGGATCCCCTAAAAAGTGTTTTCTTGAGATGGGATAAGTTGGTAATTTTTATAACCTTAAAAAATAAGATGTGTTTTAAGCCAGACTAGACTACATTTGTTATTATTCTTAGATCATCTGAATGGCTTTGTGCCTATGTTTCTTATAAAAATTTCCAAGATTTGTAATCCTATTTAGACGCATATGAAAATAGTGGTGTTCAGTTTTATTTTATTTTATTTTTTAAAGATTATTTATTTATTTATTTATTTGTTTGTTTATTTATTTTTAGGGAGAGATATAGCACATGCACAAGTGGGAGGAGGGGAGAGGGAGAAGGAGAGAGAGAGAGAATCTCCAGCCAACTCCATGCTGATCATGGAGCCTGACCTGAGCCAAAACCAAGAGTCAGACACCTAACGGAGCCGTCCACTCATCCCAGTGACTTTAAATGACATAATTATAATTTTTTTTTTTGGACCAGACAACACACACTAGTTGCTGCTTTTCCCAGAACAATTTGGAAACATGGAAATTTTCTAGGAGAAAATATATGCTTATCAAAAGTTAGAACTGTTTTCTTGAGCAGCCTTCAGAGCGGAAGTAAATAAGACATGAAGTTTAGCTTCCCAGCAGACTTTAATCCAGAAATTACTGGCCAGATATTAATGTCCATTGCCTTCTGACATAAGATTTGTTTATTATCTTGGCCCAGTTGCTTAGATTTGGTGTGAAGTATTATAAAAATCAAAGGGAAATGCTTTAAAATGGCCAGCTTAAGTATTTTATTGTTCATTGGGAATGTGAATGACTCTGAGTAGTTATTCATTTCACACTGTGGAAGATTGGACTCCTTATAAAATCAATTAAAGTTAAAGTCAAGTTTCATGATATTTATTTCCAAAATTTTAAATAAATATAAAGGTAATTATTTTGTTGGTTTTATATTTGGAAAGACCCACATAAAATAATGTAAACTTTTACATCCTGCTGTGTTAATTTTTTAAATAATTGCTTATTAGAGTCATCACATCAGAAAACCAAGAGTGCAGGATCCCTCTAAAATCTGTTTTAAATATCACATTCTCCCTTTCACTTATCTTGCATGGTAGGCTGCTCTATTTCCCTTTCTTTTAAACTTTCCTATTCTCTTGTCCTTGATAAAACCCCAGAAGCCTTAGTGTAGTGGTTAGGTCCTTGAGCTTTAAAAAAGCAAGACCAGTTGCCATTAAATTCAAATTCTTGTGCCTCTTACTACCTTTACTTTTTGGAGTACATTTATTTCTTTACTTCTTCAGGACTTTGCTTTCTTAGCTGGTAAAATAATAATAGGAATTTAAAAAAAAGTTTGAAATAAATAGAAAATAAAGTGATACATGTAGAACACGCTTAGCCAAATGTTCGACTCATAGGAGCCATTCAACAAATATCAGCTAAAATCATTATATTACAATACAAGATTTTAAAAGGAGACTCATAAATGCAGCTGAAATTCCAAAGCCAAGAACAATGTATAGGTACCAATACTTATATTTATGAAAGTGAAGGAGTAGATCATCCCTTTTGAATCTCATGGCTAAAAGTTTTAAGAACCTGTTTTTCCAGCATTAGAGTTGGCCAGTTTCAACTATTATAAGTGATTCCGTTTGAGGAGATTAGGAGGAACTGCATTTGGAGGTTACAGAGGGGATGCTTTAGTGCAGGGGATGTTAAAGGGAACACCTAAAGGCTAACACATGTTCAGTGTAATGTAAGGGTGAGGATAGGATGGTGGAAGAGACCATGGCCAGATGGCCTGAGACAGGAGAGCAGAGGCAGAGACTGGGCTGCACCAGGTAGGAGCCACATAAACTAGTGTGTACGGGTCAGATGTGTGGACCGTTAAGAAAAGAACTGTTCAGGAACCTTTTAGAAAGGGTGTTGCCCGGTGGTTTCTGGCTAGGAGGATGATATAAGCTAGGAACTGAGGATGAAGTTGAAAATAATTAAGTGGAAGACACCATGTTTTCATCAGAATTGGAATTTCCTAGCAGGAGAATTTCCATAGAATGGTCATCTAAGGTAGAATCACCTTTGACCATCTTCTAGTCCCAGGGAGCACCAAAGCCAGATCAACACTGAACTGAACCAGTCATGAAAACCTGTAACGCTTCTCTGCTTCATCATTTGGCGTGACCCTAGTGAGTCTGAAATAGCAGCCAGGGAGTGGAGATTATGAAGGGGATCTTTCTCTGCTGCAGGCTTCTGGCCTTTAAGCAAAATCAGATTGTTGGAGAAGTGCAGAGTGGTGTGAATTTTGAATTTGAATATCTTCTTGAACCAAATATTTAAAAATGTTGAAATACAACATATTAGGACTAAAAAGGCATGGCAAAATAATGTCACCTGCCTGAGATTTCACCAGAGGATGGGATCAAACTAGCTCACGGAAATGTGTTTTTTTTTTTTCTAAGATTTTATTTTTTTTTAGATTAAAAGACTTTTTAAAAAGATTTTATTTATTTCAGAAACAGCGAGAGTGAGAGGGGGCAGGAGGAGAAACAGACCCTCTGCTGAGCAGGCTGCTGTACCTGGGGTTCGATCCCAGGACCCCAGGGTCATGACCTGAGCTGAAGGCAGACCCTTAACTGACTGAGCCTCCCAGGCTCCCCCACAGAAATGTTTTTGAAGGATGGGTGGCAGAAAATTAAAATCAAATACACACATACATAAAATATATACAATGAATAAAAACATAAACTAAAATAAAAAATATAAATACAATTCAGGTTTTTTTTTTAAGATTTTATTTATTTATTCATGAGAGGCAGAGACCCCGGCAGAGGGAGAAGCAGGCTCCTTGTGCGGAGCCCGGTGTGGGACTTGATCTCAGGACCCCGGGATCACACCCTGAACCGAAGGGAGAGGCTCAGCCATGGAGCCACCCACGTACCCCAATTCAGTTCTTTTGATAAAATCATCTCTAAATATAAGTAAGTATGCCCTTTAGCATATGTAGTTACAGGAGATGCATATCTTGCTGCCCTTTGGAAGCATGAATGCTAGTTATGGGATTGTAATTTCATGGTGTAGCAGGAAAAAGAGTATACCTGGTAAGAGATAAAGATTTTTTTAATTGAAGTATAGTTGGCATAGAGCATATTAGTTTCACCTGTACAACGCAGTGGTCAGTGTTTACCATACATAGCCAAATGATCCCACCAATCAGTGTAGCTACCATCTGTTACCGTACAAAGTTATTAAAATATTTTTGAGTATATTCCCTGTGCTTTACTTTACGTTCCTGTGACCCATTTATTTTATAACTGGAAGTTTATACTTCTTAATCTCCCTCACTCATTTCACCCTTCCCCCCCAACCCCCCCTTCCAGTAACCACCAGTTCTCTGTATTTATGAGTCTTGTTTTATTTATTTATTTTGTGTTTAGATTCCACATATAAGTGAAATCCTACAGTGTCTTTCTCTGTCTGACTTATTTCACTTAGGTTATTATCCTATCAAGGTCCCTCCTTATTTATACAAATGGAAAATATTTTAAATAATAGTATCTAGTGTATATATACTGTATCTTCCTTATCTCTTCATCTATTGATGGACGCTTAGGTTGATTCCATATAGTGGGTGTTGTAAATAATGCTGCAGTGGACATGAGGGTGCATATATTTCCCTTGCCTGAGGAGACAGAGCTAAAAAAATTTGGGGTTGCCTGGGTGGCTCAGTTGATTAAGCATCTGCCTTTGGCTCAGGTCATGATCCCAGGGTCCTGGGATTGAGCCTTGTATTTGGCTCCTTACTCAAGGGGGAATCTGCTTCTCCCTCTCCTTCTGCCCCCGCTTGCCCCACTTGTGTGTGCACTCTCTCTGTGTATTAAATAAATAAATGAAATCTTTAAAAAAGGTAAAAAGTTTAAAAAAATTGGTAAGACTGATATCCAAGTGTTTCCTGCATTTTTTTAAATATAGTTATTTTTTTATTTTTATTTTTTTTTATTTTATTTTTTTTATTTACGATAGTCATACAGAGAGAGAGAGGCAGAGACACAGGCAGAGGGAGAAGCAGGCTCCATGCACCGGGAGCCCGACGTGGGATTCGATCCCGGGTTTCCAGGATCGTGCCCTGGGCCAAAGGCAGGCGCCAAACCGCTGCGCCACCCAGGGATCCCATGTTTCCTGCATTTTTAAAAAAGGAATGCTGTGGCTTCAGGTCTCCCATTTAGGTCTTTTTTTTTTTTTTAAGATTTTATTTATTTAATCATGACACACACACACACACACACACACACACACACAGAGGCACAGAGGCACAGGAAGAGGGAGAAGCAGGGGTTCCAGGATCCTGGGTCTCCAGGATCATGCCCTGGGCTGTAGGCCACGCTAAACTGCTGAGCCACCTGGGCTGCCCCCATTTAGGTCTTTAAACGTTTTGAGTTTATGTTTGTGCATGGTGTAAGAAAAGTGGTGTAGTTTCACTTTTTCACATATAGCTGTTCAGTTTTCTCAATGCAATTTATTGAGGACTTTTCCTCATTGTGTATTCTTTCCCTTGTCAGAGATTAATTGACCATGTAAGTGTGGGATTATCCCAGGGCTTTCAATCCTATTCCTTTTATCTATGTGTCTGTTTTGGGCCAGTACTGTACTTCTTTGATTACTATAGCTTTGTAGTATAGTTCAAAATTAGGAAGCATGATACTTCCAGCTTTGCTCTCCTTTCTCAAGATTGCTTTGACTATTTGGGGGTCTTCTGTTGTTCCCTACAAATTTTAGAATTCTTTAGTTTTGTGAAAAATGCCATTGGTATTTTGTTAGAAATTGCATTCAGTCTGCAGATATTTGGGGGTAGTATGGATATTTTAACAATATTTAACAATTTTTCCAATCCATGAACATGGTATATCTTTCCATTTATTTGTTTATTCCTCAATTTCTTCAGTATTTTGTAGTTTTCAGGGTACAGATCTTTCACCTCTTTGGTTAAGTTTATTTCAAGGTATTTTATTCTTTTTGATCTAATTGTGATTGAGATTGCTTTCTTAATTTCTCTTTCTGATAGTTCATTTTTAGTGTATAGAAATGCAGCTGACTTCTTTGTGTTTTGTGTGCTGCAAAATTACTGAATTCTTTTAATGGCTTGAATGTCTTTTAATGGGGTCTCTATTTTTTTAAATGTTATTTCATCTGAAAATAGGGATAGTTTTAATTCTTCCTTACCAATGTGAGTACCCTTCCTTCCTTCCTCTTTTTTTTTTTTTTTGGTCTGATTGCTGATTCTGTCTACTGAATAAAAGTGGTGGGAATGGGCATTCTTGTTTTGTTCCTGATCTTAGCAGTAAAGCCTTCAGCTTTTTATTATTAAATATGTTTTAGTTGTGGGTTTGTCATATATGGCCTTTATTATGTTGAGATATGTTCCCCTCTGTAGCTACTTTGTTGAGAGTTTTTATGGATATTGAAATTTGTCAAATGTTTTTTCTGCATGTTGTAATGATCATATAATTTTATCCTTCATTTTGTTAATATGGTACCTTATATTGGTTGATTTGCAGATATTGAACCATCATTGTATCTTGGAATAAATCCCATGTGATCATGGTGTATGATTCATTAAAAATTCATGGTGTTGAAGTTGGTGTGCTGATATTTCATTGAGAATTTCTGCATTTATGTTCATCAGGGATACCGGGCTGTAATTTGCCTTTTTGTGAGGTCTTTGTCTGATTTTGGTATGAGAGTAATGCTGGCCTCATAGAATATATTTGGAAGCATTCCTTCATCTTCATTTTTTTGACATTTTTTGAAGGATATGTGTTAACTCGTCTTTTAATGTTTGGTAGAATTCTGTGAAAATGTTTTGTTTATTGGGAGTCTTTCGATTGCCAATTTAATTATATTACTAGTAATCAATACGTTTGGATTTTCTATTTCTTCCTGGCTTATCTTAGAAGATCATATGTTTATAAGAATTTTTCTACTTATTCTAGGGTATCCAATTTATTGGCTTATATTATTCATAGTAGCTTCATATCTTTATTTCTGTGATACCAGTTATAACTTCTCTTTCATTTATGATTTTATTCATTTGGGCTTTTTTTTTTCCCTTAAGGAGTCTGGCTCAGGGTTTATCAAGTTTGTTATATCTTTTTAAAGAACCAGTTCTTAATTTCACTGATCATTTCTATTTTCTCAGTCTCTATTTCAACCATGATCTTTATTATTTCCTTCCTTCTACTAACTTTTGGGCTTTTTGTTGTTGTTGCTTTTCTGATTCTTTTAGGTATAAGATTAGAATTTTTGAGATTTAAGGTGGGCCTGTATTACTATAAACTTCCTCTCTTAGAACTGCCTTTGCTGAATCTCATCAATTTTAGAACATTGTGCATTTGCCTCAAGGTATTTTTGATTTCCTTTTTTATTTCTTTGTTGACCCACTGGCTGTTGAGTAGCATGTTATTTATCCTCCACATCTTTGTGCTTTTCCTTTTTAAAAATTGATTTCTAGTTTTATATTGTTGTAGTCAGAAAAGATTCTTGTAATTTCAGTCTTCTTACATTTATTGTAAATTGTTTAGTGGCCTAACATGTGATCTATCCTAGAGAATGTTCCATGTGCACTGGAGAAGAATATGTATTCTTCTATTTTTGGATGGAATATTTTGTATGTATCTATTAAGTCCACATGGTCTAAAGTCATTTAGGACAGTGCTTCTGTATCGATACTCTGTCTGGATGATCTATGATGTTAAGTGGAGTGTTAAAGCCTTTTACTGTTATTGCATTACTGTCAATTTCTGCTTTTATGTCTGTTAATGTTTATTTGATATATTTAGGTACCCCTGTGTTGGGTACATAGATATTTAAAAAGATATAACTATCTTGTTGGATTGACCCCTTTATGTTATGTAATGTCCTCTTCATCTCTTGTTACAGACTGTTTTAAAACCTGTTTCTTCTGGTATAAATATTGCTACATCAGCTTTCTTTTTGTTTTTATTTGGATGGAACATCTTTTTCTGTCTCTTTACTTTCAGTCTATATGTGTCTTTAGGTTTGAAGTGAGACTCTTGTAGGCAGCATATGGGTGGATCTTCATGTTTCTTTTTTTTTAATCCATTCATCAAGCCTATATCTTTTGATTGCAGTACTTAGCCTATTTACATTTAAAGTAATTATTCATAGGTAGACACTTAATTGCCATTTTATTGTTTTCTGGCTGTTTTTTAGTTCTCTGTTCCTTTCTTCTCTTTCTAACTTATGATTTGATGACTTCTTTAGTGTTACATTTGGCTTTGTTTCTTGTTATATTTTGTGTATATGCTATAGATTTTTGCTTTGTGGTCATCATGAGTTCATATATAACACCCTATCTATACACATGTATACATTTTAAATTGATAGTCACTTAAATTTAAACACACTTTCTAAAAGTACACTTTTACACCATATTTTATGTTTTTGACATCATTTTTGATATTTTTTGGCGTATCCCTTATGTGGTTATTGTAGATATATTTGATTTTATTATTTTTGTACTTCAACTTTAATACTAGTATTTTAAGTAATCCACTACTTTTATTGCATGTTTGATTTTACCAGTAAGATTTATTTTCTTTCATAATTTACTCTGGTTATAGCCATTTATTTATTTATATATTTTATTGAAATATAATTAAAATACAGTGTTATATTATTTTCAGGTGTATAATATGGTAATTCGACAATTTTATATATTGCCAAGTACTCATCAAGATAAATGTACTCTAGATCCCCTTTATTTCATATACACACACATATGCATACATACCACATCTTTATCCATTCATTTATTGCTGGACAGTTGGGTTGCTTCCATATTTTGGCTATGGTAACTACTGCAATAAACATAGAGGGGGCATATAGCTTTTCAAATGATTGTTTTCATTTTTGGTAGGTAGATACCCAGTAATAGAATTACTATGTCATAATTCTATTTTGAATTTTTTGAGAAACCTCCATACTATTTTCCACAGTGGCTGCACCAATTTGTATTCCCACCAACAGTACATAAGGGCTCCTTTTTCTGCATATCCTTGTCAATGTTTATTATTGCGATTTTAATTTTCACCATTCTTACAGGTGTGAGATGATACCTTTTTAAAATATTTTATTTATTTATTCATAAGAGACACACACAGAGAGAGAGACAGAGACAGAGACATAGGCAGAGGGAAAAGAAGGCTCCCTGTGGGGAGCCCAGTGCTGGACTCGATCTGAGGACCTCAGGATCACCATCTGAGCCAAAGGCAGATGCTCAACCACTGAGCCACCCAGGTGTCCCAGGTGTGAGATGATATCTTATTATAGTTTGGATTTGCATTTCCCTGATGATGAGTGATGTGGAGCATCTTTTCATCTGTCTGTTGGCCACTTGTATGTCTTCTTTGGAAAATGTCTATTCAGGTGCTCTGCCCATTTTTTAGAAGATTTATTTTAGGGACATGTGGGTGGCATCATTTACAAATATCTTCTCCCATTCAGTAGGCTGCCTTTTCATTTTGTTGATGGTTTCCTTCACTGTGCAAAACCTTTTTAATTTTGGTTTAGTCCCAATGCTTAGTTTTGCTTTTATTTCCTTGCCTGAGGAGATAAACCTAGAAAAATGTTTCTACAGCTTATGTCATTGGGATTACTGCCTATGTTTTCTTCTATGAATTTTATGGTTTCAGCTCTCACATTTAGGGCCTTAATTTATTTTGGGTTTATTTTTGTGTATGGTCTAAGAAAGTTGTTCTGTTTCATTCTTTTGCATGTAGCTATCCAGTTTTTCCAGCACCATTTATTGAAGAGACTATCTTTTCCCCACTGTATATTCTTGCTTCTTTTGTTGTAGATTAATTGATCATATACACATGGGTTTATTTCTGGGACCTCTATTCTTTTCCATTGATCTATGTATCTGTTTTTGGGCCAGTATCATACTGTTTTGATTACTATAGCTTTGTAGTATATTTTGAAATATGCAATTGCGATACCTCTAGCTTTGTTATTCTTTTTAAAGATTATTTTGGCATTTGTAGTTCTACACAAATTTTAGTAGTATTTGTCCTCATTTTGTAAAAAATGTTGTGATTTTGATATGAGTTGCATTAAATTTGTAAATTACTTTTGGCAATATAGATATTTTATCAGTAATGGTTCTTCCAATCCATAAGCATGGAATATCTTTCCTTTTGTATCATCTTTGATTTTTTCCATCAATGTTTATTATTTTCAGAGTATGAGTTTCTTACCTCCTTGGTTAAATTTATTCCTAGGTATTTTATTATTTTGGGCTTTTTAATTTTGGTTTAAAGAAGACACTTTAACATTTGTTATAAGGCTGTTTTAGTGATGATGAACTCCTTTAACTTTTGTTTATCTTGCCAGATGGAGAATTTTGGTTAAAGATTTTTTATTTTTATTTTTTTTCTTTTAGCACTTTGAATGTATTGTGCCATTCCTTTCTGGCTGCAAAACTTCTGCTAAAAAATCGGCTAGATTGTCTTATGGGGGTTCTCTTATAAGTAACTAGTTTCTGTTTTTTTGTTGCTTTTAAGATTCTCTTTAAATTTCACCATTTTAATTGTTATGTGTCTTGGTGTGGACCTCTTTGGGTTCATCTTGTTATGACTTTGTTTCCTTCCCTAGGCTAGGGAAGTTTTCAGCTATTATTTTTTCAAATAAGTTTTCTGCCCTATTTCTCTACTTATTTTTCTTCTGGAATCCTTATAGTGTGAATGTTCCTATGCTTGATGTTGCTTCGATTTCCCTTAAACTCTCCTCATTTAAAAAAATTATTTTTCCTTTTTGCTGTTCAGCTTGGGTTATTTTCACTACCCTGTCTTTCAGATCAGGGATCCATTCTCCTTCATCTTCTAAAATGTGCTTGATTTCTTCTAGTATATTTTTATTTCAGTTACTGTATTCCTTAGCTCTGATTGTTTTTAAGTATTTTCTATGTCTTTGTCGATGTGTCAATGTACTGACTGCATTCATCTATTCTTCTCCCAAGTTTGATGAGCATCTTTATGACCATTGCTGTGAACTCTTTATCAGGTAGATTGCCTATCTCCATTTTGTTTAGTTATTTTTCTGAGATTTTTGTCTCATCCTTTGCTTTGGAAGATATTTTTCCAAAGCCTCATTTTGCCAGATTCTGTTTCTGTGTGTGTAGTATGTCAGTTTTATCTCCTAATCCTGAAGAAGTAGCTTTATGTAGAAGGTTTCCTGTGAAACCTAGGAGCACAATCCCCTCTCCTGGTTACCAGAACTAGGTGCTCCCGAGTGTCCCCTATGTGGGCTCTGTGAGCCCTCTTGTTGTGGTTAGGCTGCAGCTTCTCTAGGTGCACTAGTGAGTGGGGGTTAGCCTGCCACATGTAGAGTCTCTTTGGAGAGGTGTTGGTCCAGGGTGAGGTGTCTACTGGGTATGGGTATATCAGGGTAGAATTTGCTGTGTGGGGGGTGGTGGTGCTGATTCCAGTCATGGTCTTGCTATGGGGGTTTGGCAGGGTGAGAGCCGCTTGGGGTAGCACCAGATCCAGACAAAACTGCCTACCAGATAGGTGGTGGGTCAGTACCCAGTTGTAGGGGGAAGGTGCTAGATCTGCATGAGGCTGCCTACTGGGTGTGGTGGGATGGAAATTGCTTTTGTGTTATAGTCCTTGCTGAGGTCATCCATTGGTTATGACAGGGTGGGAGATATTTTGGAGGGGTAGCTGTTGGGTGGGTGTATTAGGAGGTGCTGGTCTGCAGGAGAAAAATAAGGAGGGGTGAGTAGAGGTGGCAAGATAGATGGAGAGTGTCAGAAATGGCATCTACCAGTGCTGGGCCAGCTAAGGAGAGGGAGAAAAAAAAATAGGGTTTTGCAGCACTTCCATTTCTGGAGGAAGTTCCTATAGATCCTTGCTTCTCTGACATATGCCCTAAAATTGGTCAGTCTCCTTCCTATATGGCCCAGGGCCTTTTCAAACTGCTGCCTCTGTGTTGGGTCTTGGAGTGAGTGAGTTTGTAGGTAGGCCCTTTAAGAATGGAGTTTCAGTTTATTGTAGCCCTCTGCTTCTCCTGGAATTAAGCCTTGCTGATTTTCAGAGCCAGATATGATGAGGTCTTGTCTTCCCTGTGCAGATCCCCAGGGTCCAGTTGCCCAGTGTGAGGCTTAAACTCCTTGCTTCTCAAGGGGCACCTTCAGTTTGTGAGGTGCCTCCCACTTTTGGGTTGCTGTGTGAGGGGTGTGGGTTCTGACTAGATCATATCTTTGCCCTTCCTACTCATTTCAGTGTGGATTTTTTTTTTTATATCTTTAGTTGTGAAAGAGCTGCTCTTCTAGTCTTCAGGTTCATTCTGAGTTTTTCTGTATGCAATTGTATGTAGTTTTAGTGTCTCTGTGGAAAGAAGTTAGCTCAGGATCTTCCTACTCTGATATCTTGATCTTCACCTCAGGTATGGATTTTAATCTGGTGATAACACTGAGTACCTGAGTGACCTTTAGTAAGTCTTCTCATATTTCTGAATCTTATATTCCTCATCCATGGTATGAAATTATATATAAATAATATAGACTGACATATGGTAAGTTTCAAATGAGAAGCAAAAAATAGCTAGGCATATTAAGTATATTTAGAGAGAGTAGAGTTCACCATGGCCTTGATCAGTTGAGAGAATTTTTTATGCTAAGGCTATTATTATTTCTTATTTGAACTCTTAATGACAGCCTTCTGATAGGTCATTCTACTCGGTTCTAGAAAAAGGTTGTTGAACAAGATGACTATGGTTCCTAAACTTATGAAACTTACTCTCTTCTTGGAAATAAATGATTGAATACTTACAGTAAATAGTTACATGCTTTTCAGCTATAAAATATGCATTGGTCTAAGGAGGCCCATTAAACATGACACTTCTCCATCATTTAGTAAGAGATCAGGAGAGCCTCCAACAAGAACTGCTATGTAAACTGAGACCAAAGGTGAGTAGGTAGTTGTCAAGCTGAGATGATATTAGTTTGTGAGAGGGCCCAAAGAATTTGAGGTTTTTGAGAACATGATGTGAATTCAGTAAGGCCTGGAGTTTGAGTTTGAGGTGTAGAATGCTAATAAATAAATAAACAAATAAATTTATATATATATACATACATATACACACACACACATATACATACACATCCTATAGGGTCTATATGACATGTTGGTCACTTGGGTGTTGCTCAGAATTTTTGTTAAATTCAGGGAATGTTGGAGAAAATATCATCTTAAAGAGGAACATAAGAAAGGCTTAGTGAAGTAGTACTTTCAAATGGTATTTTGTTTTTTAAATTGACTAAATGCTTTAGCTTAATCCCATTATTTATGATGGTGTGGTGGGAACATTTCCTTATAATGTGTGACATTTTAGAGTTGGCCTGGAACAACTAGGGTATTAATCTTCTAGTAAAACTAGAAATTCCAGTTCTTATCGATATGGATCCAATGCTATGTCAAGAGAATGTTCATCAAAGTTTAATCTTTTGGATAGGAAGAATTCAAAGTTGTTTCCTTATCACTCAGTTTCATGAGTTTGGGTCAGTTTATAAAATGTCCTCAGGCACTCTATCTTTAAGAATTTTATGTGGTACAGTATATTTCTTAGTTTTGAAGTATTTGGTTCATTTCCTAAAACATTTCCTAATGCAAAATGGTTTACTTTCCTCTGACCTGTTCCACTCCACTCCATATATACTTGAGTCCCTTGCGCAGTTCTTGTATTCACTAAGTACTCAATAGATGGTTGATGAAAGTGATGATGAAGAGGTGAATGAATAGTTCTGGTGTTTCTCAGATCAGTAGCTTGCTTATCTGGGATTGGAGTCTGAGGCAAACCTATTCATTTAATAGGTTTCTCTTACAGTTGTTTTATGGAATTTCTTTGAGTATGTCATCTATTTCTCTGTACATAAGATGACTAGGGATTATTGCTCTTGTAATAGAGGGTATTTGAGATAATTGCCACTGCCTCCAGAGTCAGAGTAATCTACCCTTTCCTGATTATTGTCAGTTTGGCTCCCCTGTTTAAAAAAGAAAGAACCCTTTCCCCAGTAATAATGTGAAATCTTATAGGAGCTTCCATACTTCCTTATGTCCACAGTTTGCTCCTCTAAGACACAAAGGTATGTCATTAAAATTTATAACTATATTTTAGAGCACATTAAGTATGGAGATTTATTAATACTCTGTCTTATTTTCTGGGATTTCAATATATCTAGTCTCTAATAAAAATAAATTTACTGGAAGTTTGAATTTACCTGAAAACCCAACCAAATAGGGGCTCTATAAAGTTGTAGTGTCATTCTGGCCACTTCAAGATGAAAGTGTTAAATCAGTAGGATTCTTATATTTAACTTCAGAGATGTTGTAACAACACCTATAGCTTTAAAAATGCTTTTTAATGCCATCTGATGTTCCTTTCTTAGCCATTCTTCAATTCCAGTGGCTATAATACATCCACTTTTCTTTATCAAGAGCAGCCACTGATTAATTTTATTGTGGGTAAATTATGATTCTTTTTCATAGGTATTTTTCCTTTATATTTGAGTGTATTCTTTCAGATTAGTTAAATATATATTATTAATTATATGGTTATATATATATATATATATATATATATATATAATTGATCTGAAAGGAATATGCTCAGAACTACCTCAAGTCACTTTGAGATATGTGTGTGTGTGTGTGTGTGTGTGTGTGTGTGTGTAATCTCTTGCTTGGTTTCCATTGAAATTTCTTTTGCTTAAGTAGTTGAGCATTGAATCACTATGATTTCATTTCAGTAGTAATTTTTATTCTTTCTCATATGATCAGGATTTCAGGATTATTGTTATGACTTTGCCAGTGCTTTAACTCTGCTCTAGTAATTTCTTTTGTAACAATCTGATAGAAAAGCACAGAGTTCTTTTATTATTCATTCCTTTTGGACCATTGGATTTATAATCATAGGACTTTAGCTACTCTCTCTCCAATATACTCCCAATGTATTTTGTATAGCTACTGAAAGTATACTATATTTTTTGTGTGCTCTAAGTTGTCCATTTTTATTGACATTTTGAACCATTTAATAACTGTAGCATAACATGTGTCTAGTTATTCTAAATTTCTCATTTACTTATTCTCATTTTACAATCCATTTCATTATTCATTTTAAAAATAATCAATATTCAGGAAGACTGTGGGGGTTAAAGTATATGGTTTTGGCCTTTAAGGATTTTAGATTATGTGGAAGAACAGTTACACAAAGAAATGCTTGTGTTGTAGTAAAATAAAGTAAAATAATTACTGTTTGTGTACAAATTTCAATGGCCCAAAAGAATAGGAGCATCTGCATCTTTTGAGGATGAATTTAGGAAGATTCTATGAGAAATTACATTTAGGCTAAGCCATGAGTGATGATAGGAGTCTTTTTCCAGGACCGAAAAAGTGAGAGAATTCTAGTAAGAAAGGACTAGCATGAAATGTGGAGAAGTGAGAGGATGAAGTGAGTTTGAGCATTACCAGTGTATCAGAGTACTGTGGAGTAGGGATGGGGTGCTGCAGAAGAAGTAGAACAGATTGATGAGATCAAGCCAGGAAGTGTCTTGCATGCAGTGAAAAGGATACCTTGAAAGGCAGCAGTTACTTTACCATGTTTTCTTGAACATTTTACCAAAGAATGTTAGCATATCTTCAGTGACAAAGAGGTTCTAGCACCAAAAAAGTGGGAGAAATACTGGGTTAGAAATAAATTCAGCAATACCTTATTTTTTTAATTTTTTTTAGCAATACCTTATTTAATGTGTTCTCCAATTTGCTGTTATATACTTCATATCATGAATCTAAAAGGAATATAGAGAATAGTTCCACTCTATAATAATGGATCTCCTTTTAGAGGCTTTCCATGAGCCTAAAATCTACATTAGATTCACAGCACTTCTCATAACATAGTTATATATTTATTTTATATTGTGTTTATTTTCTGTTTTTCATATTAGATTATACTACCCTGAAAACATGGGCTGTTTATTTTGATTCACCTTTATACTCAGAATCTAGTAGAATGTTAATGTATATGTTATGGGGAAATAAGTGCACATTTATAGCAAATATTTTGGTAAATTTTATTTTTTTAAAGATTTTATTTATTTAATTGAAAAAGAGGGAATGAGCAGGAAGGAGGGTCAGAGAGAGAGAGAGAGAAGCAGACTCCCTGCTGAGCATGGAACCAGACACTGGGCTCGATCCCAGGACCTGGAGATCATGACCTGAGCCAAAGGGAGATGCTTAACCCACTGAACCCCCCAGGGTCCCTTGGGAGAATTTTCTAAGTGATAAGGTGAACCACTGAGGAATGGAAAAATCAGATTTGTACTTTAGGCAGATCCCTGAGTCTGTATTGAGGAAGTTAAATGAGAGGAAAAAGACTAAAGGACTCCAGTCCAGTTAAGACATGAAATAGGTAGCAAATAGAAAAAGTGATAGATTTGACAATGGCCTAGGAAGTTTAGTGTGTTGGTTCTCTATGGTTGTTGTATCAAGTTACCTTCAACTTAGTGGCTTAAAAAATAAAATGTATTCTTACCATTTTGTAAGCTAGAAATGGATGTGGATTTATTTAGGCTAAGATCAAGGTGTCAGTGGGACTGTGTTCCTTTCTGGATGCTGTAGAGAAGAATCCATTCACTTGCCCTTTCCAGCCCCTGAAGGCTGCTCACATTCCTTGGCTCATGGCTGCTTTCTTCCATCTTTAAGGCAGCAAGTTGTTTTTCTCTGTGCCTTTCTTCTGTACTCACAACTTCCTCTGATTTTCTCTTCTACTTTTAAGGAACTTTATTAATTATTACATTGGGCCCACTGGGTAATCTGGGATTGTCTCCCTCTTTTAAGGACAGATGATTAGCAACCTAATTCCATCTGTGACCTTAATTTCCTTTGCTATGTAACATAGCATATTCACACATTCCTGGGATTAGGACTTGAACACCTTTGGAGAAGGGGGCCATTATTCTGCCTACAACATGGTTTGCAAAATGATAGATGAGACGTGAGGGATGAGTCAAGGATTGGATACAGATTCCTAATTGGTGTCCTTGGGCAGATGCTGGATGCCAGTAACTCAAATGGGGAAATGAGGAGGTGGTATCCATTCATAGGAAAATAAGTCAAGTGTGGAGTTAAGTTTGAGTGGTATTAGAGGAGGTAATCAAGAAAATATGGCTACTATGTGACCGGTGAGCTGGCCATGGATAATCAGAGGCTTCTCACCCCATCCTCTGTCCTTTGAATGTACATTTTTGCCCACCATTCTCACATTAGGAGCTGTCCCATAGACATAGTCTGGAGAGAGGAAGATGTTGAGACCACCTGAACGGTACACGTGCATGGACCCAGTTAAGGCTTCTACAGACTAACATCTGGCAGGCAGGTGTGGTGGTGCCTTCATCTTGTGGCTGCCTAAGACATACCTTTTAAGCAAGTTCCCTTGTTTATTAAAACCTGCCACCTGCCAATCTGAAGTATTTTCCTTCTCTTTCTTTGATTTCTTCTTGCCGTCTATGTACAGGGGCCAGTTTGTGAACAGGTAAAGGATTTCTGAATTGTTTCTGATGCCTAAAAGAGACTTATGGTGGAGATACTGTTTTTGAATATTGATAACATTGAAATAATAGTCGAAACCCTCAAACTAATGTTTTTTTCTTCTTCTTAAAAGCATGAAGAAAGAGAAAACATGAAGTAACAGATTCCTGAAGAGCATACAATTGTGCATTATTCAGAATGTGGCAGTTATAGATCATACCATTAAATAATGTCTTTGAGGAGTAAATGGTTAAGTTTTTCAGAAACTATCTACATTGACAGATCAATGGTTTTAAGTTTTTAAACTCTTCTCATTCTTGGTGAATAAGAATAAGGACTGCAGTAAAGAGTGAGCTGAGACCAAAATAATCTGTCCAACCAATTGTGGACTCTATGCCTGCAAGTTTAGATTCTTTCCAAAATCATGTGGCATGGTCACAAATCTTATTTTCTGTCCAGTAATTGGGATTTATTTTATTCACATGTAAGAATCTTTCTTGAGAAAAAAAATACATACTACTTTGTAATTAATGAGAGTCTACACATAGAACCATTTTTTTCCAAAAAATAAAAATTAGTCCTTCCAAAATTTAGCCAGTAATAAATATGCTCTAACTATGGAGACTCTGATATGCCTTGTAAATAGTGTTTGAAATAGTGGCTTAAAAAACAAAAAAATATTCTTCTCATTTTATAAGTAAGAAATAGGACATGGATCTCTTTAGGCTAATGAAATGCCAAAGTTAGAAGTTGGTAGTATGTATATTTGAAAAACCATTTTTTGGAAGTAGAGCACTTCTTATTGTATCTTCAGCACTATTCAAAGTTAAGAGCTTTAAAATGAGTAGGTAAAATTGTTAATTCCTTACATGGAAATAGACCTACAGGATTGTAAAGAGTGAAACAGGGTTATTCCTTTCTAGTCATTTAGTCCTTTCCTAGAAATCTTTGATCTATAATTTAGTCTCTTGAATGTGTTTACCTGAAAGAAGGAGATTCCCTGGGGATTCAAATCATCAGTGAATAAATATTCCTTCTTATTTATACATTAGTCTCCCGTATGTCTGATTAGCAGGAATCAGTTTCCTAAAATATGATCACTCCTCCCTGGAAGGATAAAAATTGAGCTGCTCAGTCATGGCAGGTGAGGATGGAGTTTGTCACCCAAAGAATTTCTCAACATTTTATATTTCTTACCATAATCCATGTCTTGACTAATCAATAAATTAAAATTGACCAATGCCTTATGAAAGCCTGTATCTGCTTTCTTATGCTGAATTGTTCTTGGGAAGCTTGTGTTGGATAAAATAGTCTCCATTTGCCTAAATGTTAAACTTCTATTATCATCTTTTTCACATTTATTTTATTGCACAAGATCTTGATGGTAAACACTTTCACAATAGCACTTAATGATTTGCCTTCCCTACACGATAATGATAATGTCTATTTTGTTGTTGTTGTTGTTGTTTTATTTTTTTCTGCCAACAGTAAAGTGTCCATCTGTCATTCTTTTCTATAATACTGAAGCCATGCTGCTCTTGGCATGGGTCACATTTGTAAATGTTTCATTTATGAACCATTCCTCCTCCTGATTCGTCTGTGGTGCAGAAATATGCCACAAAAGATCAACTGTCTTACAGTTCATGTGCCTCTAAATCTGGCCTCATATTTGCTCTGTCATTTCCTCAGTACTTTCAGTCAGAAGTTGTCCTACACAATTCTCATAACTTTATCAAACGATTATGTTAAAAGCTGTTTTATGTGTAAATGATATGGTAACTAGTTGTCTTTATATTTTGTCTTCATATTTGTCCTGCCCATTTCTCTCATTACAGACTATTCTCTTCCATAGGCGATATTACTTACTAAAACTACAATTCAATGTAGAGATTCAGGAGACAACACACATTTCTCAGGCAACTGAGGATGATGCAATTACGGTAAAAGGGTTAAAAATTACATTTTATTTAAGTTATTCTTTTGCAGCATCTCTCCCAAAATATATATCGTTGTATGAACAGAGTATCAAGTTTTATGACGTGACAATCATGTTTCATAAGCAACTGACTGTTAAATCTGAGTGTTCATGGACAGTTTAGTTAGCTGCTGTAGAAAAGAGTTGTCAATTGGCAATTTGGCTGTTACCTTTTTTAGAGACTAAAGCTAGAGTGTGGATGATATTTCTGGAAGTAACTGGAGAGAGTGGATGGGGAAATCTAAGGGGAAAAAAACTGCTCTTAGCTTTCCTCTTAGGAGACTCTTGGAGTCGATCAATTAACAAGAGAAACTCAAAGGGCAAAGTAGAGACAATCATGACCCATGACACAATATGCAAAATTCTGTTTGTTACTCTTGTTTTAAATGCTAAGTCATGCATGCCCTGGAAATGTGGCTAAAAAGATCAGAGTCTGGGATGCCTGGGTGGCTCAGCAGCTGGGTGCCAGCCTTCGGCTCAGGTCATGATCCCAGGATCTGGGATTGAGTCCCACATCAGGTTCCCTGTGAGGAGCCTGCTTCTCCCTCTGCCTGTGTCTCTGCCTCTCTCTGCCTCTCTGTGTCTCTCATGAATAAATAAATAAATCTTAAAAAAAAATCAGAGTCCACTGAGAGCCCCAGATTGGGATGGATAATTAAAATTAGACAATTACTTGGTTAATGGCAGAGCAATTCCCAATAATTGGTAGAATAAAGAATTATGACTTGGCTAAGTTTACTAGCACACAATATAATCTATCAGAGGGTCATTTCTTTGCGTGTGATAGAAGTCAGAGTTTTAGGAGTTCTTTTTCAAAATAGTTCTCTGAGGAATTGCTTATGTGGTTTTAGCTATGCCATGAAAGAGCCCCAATTCACTGTCACCCAAAGGGTGGTGTAATCAATTCAAATCTAAGTTGGATAAATAATGCAGGAAGGGATGGATAAAGGGAAATAAATGAGTATTCATAAGCACATTTGTGTGCTATGTTAGTGAAGTTTTTTTTTTTTTAATATATGATGAGTGTTTTCATTCAGTAGGGCAGCGGATAAAAAGGGATCATTTGAACACCATGCACTGTGACAGGTGGGGATAGAGTTTGGAGTGAAAGCCAGCAATCTAAGGGCACTCTGATGACAAGGTTGGGGCTGGGTAGAGAAGAGAGAAGGACTCCCAAAGTTGTGGAAAATGTTTGTCTTCTAACAATCCTTTCTGTGCGTGAAACAAATGCCTACTTTAATTTTATTTTTTCCAAAGACTACTTTGTCCCTTAACCACATCTTAGTGGGATCATATGTGAGTAGCCTTTGACGTCTTCCCTCATAAAGTAAGCACAGTGGCCGCTTAAATTTTGTCGAGTGCCTGCCTTCCCGCTAATCTCGCACTGCTTTTTCAGTAGTTGGTTAATAATGTTTTTTTCCCCAACCTCTCCAAATTTGTTGTTTCCTGTCTTGTTGATTTTCGCCATTCTCACTGGTGTGAGGTGGTATCATTTGTGGTTTTGATTTGTATTTCCCTGATGGCAAGTGATGTGGAGCATTTTCTCATGTCCTTGTTGGCCATGTCTATGTACTCTTTGGTGAAATTTCTGTTCATGTCTTTTGCCCATTTCATGATTGGATTGTTTATTTCTTTGCTGTTGAGTTTGATAAATTCTTTATGGATCTTAGATATTAGCCCTTTATCTGATATGTCATTTGCAAATATCTTCTCCCATTCTGTAGCAATGGGTGTTATACTATATGTTGGCAAATCACACTTCAATTAAAAAAAAAGAATGTTTTTTCCCAAGGCCTGAATTTTTTGCCCATGCTCCCTTCTGTTGAGTTGATGTTCATTCATTTATTCATTCATGCATGCAGGCATGCCTTCATTCATTCATTTTTTTCAATAAATATACACACACAGAATTGTGTATATTTGAGGAGCCCTTGAGGAGCTCACACTATATTGGTAGAACTAACTTTTAAATTAAATATGAATGATTGTATCTTTTTAAAAAATATTTTATTAATTTAGAGAAAGCAAGTAAACTGGGGGAAAGGGCAAGGGAAAAGTGGGGGAGAATCTCAGCAGACTCCACACTGAGCACAGAGCCAATGTGGCTGGATCCCAAGACCCTGAGATCATGACCTGAGCAGAAACCAAGAGTTGGATGCTCAGCTGACGAACCACCCAAGTGTCCCAATTTCTTGATTTCATTATAATTTCAATGAACAAAAGGAAGATATTGTCCTTTCAAAGTTGTTTAATATGTATGTTTTTCAAAATTTTAATGATATTATTGTTTTTACTTGATATTTTTTTATAGCCGGTGACTAAAGCTTGGATTAGTAAATGTTTACATCTAGTAACGTGTACTTCAGTTTCTTTCTTACTCTAAATAAAACACTGTCTCTTCTAACTAATTAAGCAGACATTTCTTAGGATTATTTTGAAAAGTATTCTTCAGGTAGAAGATTATTATTTCCCTTACTGTTGACTACTGATATATATTTCTAAAATCTATTCATCTTTGGCACTTCTGTAGCAACTGAGATAAATGGGCCAATTACTGACAGTTTTATGGAGATGTTGATATGCTATTGGATGTTTGCCCTTTTGAAACAGCAGTTTAATTCTATACAGTCTACTAAATAGCTGCAGCCTTTCTGCACCTTCTGAATAAGGGCATTTTAAGCTTTTTCACTATTTACATGTTTGAATAAACTATGGCATGTGAGCTGACACAAAAATCCTAACAGTGGGAGTGAAAAAAAATGACATCAGTTACTCCTTGAGACTACACATAGTATCTTGTAAATTTTCTATATCCTGCAATAGCTAATACAGCATCTTAAATATAACAGACTCAATAAATGTTGAAATAATGTCAAAGTGTCTTAAAATCAAGTAACATTTTTGTGACTACCTATGTCCTAACGAAGGAAGTTAAAAATGATTTCTGTTGTGTCCATGTAAGTGTAAAGGAGAATAAAAACAATATTGGAAAGGGGAAAAAAATTCCCTTCCATTTTCCAGGAGGGAAAAGAGAAGACTATTTTACTCATATAAGTTTTTTCTTAAATTCTAGTAAAACTTATTTTTAATTTTTAGTGCAAAGTCACTACTTTTTCTCCTTAGAGTAATGGTTTCAATAATTTTTTAGACTGTTCTTCCATTATGTAGAAATGGTTTTACATTGAGATGGATAATATAATGTAGATAAGATTTTTCAAAAAGTAATCATAATCTGTTTTTACCAGAGCTATAAAAACAATATTTAAGTGAATTTCTAACCTTGAATTTTAAAATATTCTTTAAAAAAATAGTGTCCAAAACCCTAGGATACAAGTAAGAAATATAAAGAAAAGAAAGCACTAGAAAGGCAAGAAGCATCTCTGATAAGTAATGGGGAGAAGGTTCTATGGTTTTGGCTAATTGGGGTGAGATTCTGTGACAGATAAAAAAATCATAACATTTATTAAATGTATGACTAGCAAATCTAAAACCAAGGCCAAATAGTCTTTCCTACCTATATAATCTGTATAATTGAAATAAATGAAAATAATACAGGTTCTATGCAAAATTACTGTTTATGTATAGATCAAAGAGTTGACAATGTCAAAATGAAAGAACTGTATTTGCTCTTACTTAGGAACATGACAAATTTCTTTCCTTTTTTTTTTAATCTATACCAATAACTGGACAATTTTATGGAGAAAGCATGACTTATGAAGTGACTCATTGATAAGTCTTACTGACCTTGCTCAGGAGTCTAGGGGTAAACCTGTCATTTGATGGCTTTATCATGGATCAGATTCACATCTGGGTCCTCCTTGGGTCTGTCTATGGGTAAACTTACCCCCTTTAGGTTTAAGACTGAAGCAAATATAGCTGTATCAAGCAGGATAACAATATAGAGGTTGTTTTGAGCAAGATAGGAAGATACACAAGTGGGGATGAACACTCCTAGTATATTTTTAATGAAGTACTATAATTAATTAGTTATTTTTAAAAATTCAGTTAGCCACCGTATAGTACATCATTAGTTTCAGATGTAGTGTTCAGTAATTTATCAGTTGTGTATAACACCCAGTGCTCATCATATCAGGTGCCCTTCTCAATGCCATCACCCAGGTACCCCACCCCCCCACCCTCTTCCCCTCCAGTAACCTTTAGTTTGTTTCCAGAAACCACTGTTTCTCCAATAACTTTCCATTCGGTTTTCCCTCCCTTCCCCTATGATCTTCTACACTGTTTATTATATTCCATATATGAGTGAAACCACATGATGATTGTCTTTCTCTGATTAACTTACTTCATTCAGTATAATACCCTCCAGTTCCATCCATGTTGATGTAAATGCTAAGGATTCGTCCTTTCTGATGCCTGAGTAATATTCTATAGTATATGTATATCATACACACACACACACACACACACACACACGTACACCACATCTTCTTTCTGTGTTCATCTGTCGATGGATATCTTGGATCTTTCCATAGTTTGGCTGTTGTGGACATTGCTGCTATAAAAATTGGGGTGCAGGTGCTCCTTTGGATCACTATCTTCATATCTTTTGGGAAATACCCAGTAGTGCAATTGCTAGGTTGTAGGGTAGCTCTTTTTTAACTTCTTGAGGAAATTCCATAATGTTCTCCAGAATGGCTGCACCAGCTCAGCAGCCAAGGTCAGAGAGGTTGCTACCTGTGTTCTCTTCTAGGATTTTGATGTATTCCTGTCTCACATTTAGGTCTTTCATCCATTTTGAATTTATCTTTGTGTATGGTATAAGAAAATGATACAGTTTCATTCTTTAGCACGTGGCTATCCAATTTTCCCAGTACCAGTTGTTGAAGAAACTGTCCTTTTCCCAGTGGATATTCTTTCCGTTTTGTCGAATATTAGTTGACCATAGAGTTGAGGACCCATTTCTGGGTTCTCTATTCTGTTCCATTGATCTATGTGTCTGCTTTTGTGCCAGTACCACACTGGTGACCACAGCTTTGTAGTAAAATTTAAAATCCAGCATTGTGATGCCCCTGGCTCTGGTTTTCTTTTTCAACATTCCTCTGGCTGCTTGGGGTCTTTTCTGGTTCCATTCAAATTTTAGGATTATTCGCTCCAGCTCTGTGAAAAACGTTGGTGGTGTTTTGATAGATTGCATTGAATGTGCAAATTGCTCTGGGTAGTATAGCCATTATAACAATATTTATTCTTCCAATCCAGGAGCATGGAATGTTTTTCCATCTCTTTGTGTCTTCCTCAATTTCTTTCAGAAGTGTTCTATAGTTTTTAGGGTAAGATCCTTTACCTCTTTGGTTAGGCTTATTCCTAGGTATCTTATGCTTTTGGGTGCAATTGTAAATGGGATTGACTCCTTAATTTCTCTTTCTTCTGTCTCATTGTTAGTGTATAGAAATGCTACTGACTTCTGGGCATTGATTTTGTATCCTGCCACACTGCCGAATTGCTGTATGAGTTCTAGCAATCTTGGGGTGGAGGCTTTTGGGTTTTCTGTGTACAGTATGTCATCTGTGAAGAGGGAGGGTTTAACTTCTTCTTTGCCAATTTGAATGCCTTTTATTTCTTTACTGGGAAAAATCCCAGTATTTTGGTATTGGTTGAGACCTGATTTGTGACCCAGTATTTGATCTGTTCTGGAGAATGTGCCGTGCGTATTCCATTGATTTAGGATGGAATTTTCTGTGTATATCTGTGAAGTCTGTCTGGTCCAGTGTGTCATTCAAAGCCCTTGTTTCCTGTTGATCTTCTGCTTAGATGACCTGTCCATTGCTGTCAGTGACATGTTGAAGTCTCCTATTATTGTGTTATTACCACTGTGTTTCTTTTTGGTTTATGTGATTGGCTGCTCCCAAGTTAGGAGCATAAATATTTATAATTGTTAGATCTTGTTGGATAGACCTTTAGGTTATGATATAGTGTCCCTCTTCATCCCTTACTATAGTCTTTGCTTTAAAATCTAATTTGACTGATATGAGGATTGCTACCTCAGCTTTCTTTTGATGTCCACTAGCATGATAAATGGCTCTGCACCCCTTCACTTTCAATCTGGAGGTGTCTTTGTGTCTAAAATGAGTAGACGGCATATGCATGGGTCTTGCTTTTTACTCAGTCTGATATCTTGTGTCTTTTGATTGGAGCATTTAGCCCATTTACATTTAGAGTAACTTTTTAAAGATAAGAATTTAGTGCCTGTAAATTGTCTCTGTTTCTTTCTGGTCTGTGTTACTTTTAGACTCTCTATTCACTTACAGGATCCCCTTTAATATCTCTTGTAGTAGGACTATTTTAGTGGTCACAAATTCTTTTATTTTCTGTTTGTCCTGGAAACTCTTTATCTCTCCTTTCATTCTAAATGACAGCCTTGCTGGATAAAGTATTCTTGGCTGAATGTTCCTCTCTTTTAGTACCCTGAATATATCATGCCAGCCCTTTGTGGCCTGCCAGGTCTCTGTGGAGAGGTCTCCTTCCAGCCTAATGTTTCTACCCCTATAGATTAAGAACCTCTTGTCTTGAGCTGCTTTCAGGAATTTCTCTTTATCTCTCAAATTTGCATGCTTTGCTTCACTATTATATATTTGCTGTTGATCTATTTTTATTGATTTTGAGAAGGGTCCTTTCTTCTTGGTTGAATGCCTGTTTCCTTCCCCAGATTGGGTTAGTTCTCATCTACGATTTTCTCAGATATACCTTTGTCCCTATCTTTCTTTCTTCTTCCTCAGGGACCCCAATAATTTTAATATTGTTTTGCTTTATAGTATTGCTGATTTCCCCATGCCTCCCCTCATGGTCCATTAGTTGTTCTTCTCTGTTTTCCTCAGCTCCTTGCTTGTCATAAACTTGTCTTTAATGTCACTTACTCTCTCTTCTGCTTCCTTTACCCAGCTGTCAGAGCATCCAGTTTAGACTGCATCTCAATTAAAGCATTTTTAATTTCAACCTGGTTAGATTGTATTTCTGCACTAGGAGATTCTCTAGTGTCTTTTAGACTTTTCTCAAGCCGAGCTAGTAACTTTATAATGGTTATACTGAATTCCAGTTCTGATATTTTACTTATATCTGTAGCAATTAAATCTGTGGCAGAGAGTATTACCTCTGGTTCTTTATTTTTGAGAATTCCTCCTTCTAGTCATTTTGCCCAGAGAAGAACAGATGAATGAAGAACAAAATAAAAAATATCAACCACAACTGAAGCAAAATACACACTAGACAAATCAGAAGAGATCAGAAACCAAAAAAGAAAAGAAAAAGGAAAAAAAAAAACAAACGTTTGAGGGAGAGAATATAACCTCTGTGGACAAAACAGGGTGATCCACTTTGTCCTGGTGTATTTTGGTCTGTTTGTTAGAAGACGCTAAATCCCAAAATTGTGAAGAAAGCAAAACTTTATCTCTCTCTCTCTCTCTCTCTCTCTCTCTCTCTATATATATATATATATATATATATATATATATACACACACACACACACAATAAATTATATTTTATGAATAAATTATATATATTCTAATTTATATAAAAATTATAAATACATATGTATAAACATAAATAATAAATTATATATATAATTTATATATATATAAATTGAATACAGTGAAAGGAAGGCAAAGATGAAGGATATGTATAAAATGTAAATATAAAAAATGAAAGTTAAAAAAGACTTAAAAACAAAGAATTGATAAACTAAGAAACTAGTTGAAAAAGACAAAAAGAAAAAAAACCACGAAAGATAAATCATGAGAAAAAAACTTAAATTCTCTGTATTATTTCCCCCTAGCTCTGGAGTTTCACAGTCCTGTGTCTTCCATAAATTTGATGTTCACCTGTTGTTCCAGCAGGTCTTCCAGGGGAGGGGCCAGCTACACTGACTCTCAGGTGTGTTTGCTTGGGTTGAGTGGCACCGCCCCTTTCCTGGGGGTGGGGCTCAGTGTCAGCTGCTTCTGGTTGCTCTCCATTGCTTTTGTTTCCTGAAGGCTTTCTGTATCTCTTTAGAAGAAGAAATGAGGGACACCTGGGTGGCTTGGATGTTTGGGGCCTGCCTTCCACCCAGAGCATGATCCTGGAGTCCCAGGATTGAGTCCTGCATTGGGTTCCCTGCGTGGGGCCTGCTTCTCCCTCTGCCTGTGTCTCTGTCTCTCATAAATAAATAAATAAATAAATAAATAAATAAATAAATAAATAAATAAATAAATAAATAAATAAATAAACAAACAAATAAATAAATAAAGCAGCTTTAAAAAAATAGAAGAGGAAATGAAAATGGCCACATCTGATCTGCAGCCCCAGAGCTGAAAGGTGGTGGTCCCTTCCCTTTAGTAAACCCTCAGGGACCAGTGGCCATCACTTTTGTGTGTGCCAGACTCTCCAGAGTCTGCTGTGCTTGCCCCCAGGGATCCTCTCATGGGAAGGTGGAGGGTCATCACATTTCTGCCCTCTGCAGGACCCCCACCGGGGGCCATTTGGTCTATGGCCTCTGGAGCCACCGCTCCTGGGGGAAGGAGCAGAGTTGCCATTTTTCTGTCCTTTGCAGGCCCTTGCAGGGAGAGCTGCTGCAGGATCCTGCTGCCCTTTGAGGTTGATGGTGAACTACCTGAAAGCCCCTCCCGGGCTTGCTGACCATAACTGGTTTCCCCACTCCAGTGCTTGGGATCTCTGCAGGCTTGGGCACCCGGTTCTTTCTGTGACCCTGGGGATCCTGGGATTATACTGTCCCCCCTAGGATTCCGCCCGCTTTACCACCTGAGGATCTTTCCGGCAGGGACGTCTCTCACAGGAACACATTTCTTGAAGTTTCCGATTTTGCACTTTGGGTTTATACCATTTTCCCACAGCTGGCCTGTGGAGGCTCCCTCCCTCCTCCACCATTTATCTTTCAATATATCCCCTCGGATTCACTTCTCCACACCTCCTACCTTGCAAAAAGTGGTCGCTTTTCTATTTATCGAATTCCAGCAATTCTTTTCTTCCACCTTGCGTTGTATTCATAGGTGTTCAGAATGATTTGATAGTTCCCTAACCAAAGTCAAGGGAATGGATAAAACAGGTCTCCTACTCTTTTGCCATCTTGCCTCCCTCCCTCAACTCTTATTATAAAAGGTTTTTCAGTGTCTTCTAAATAGCAACTTGTCTTCTAAATAGCAAACTAGCTTGAGTTTGTTTTTGTTTGTTTTTTTCTCTAAGGTGATAATGAAGGAAATAATTTGTGGTTGTTATAGGTTATTTTTCCATCACAACTAAAAAAGAGTGATCTGTTTTCCAGAAGGGACAGAGGCAGAAAGGTTTGAACATGCTCTGAAACAAGTATCATTTTCTAGTGAAGTAGAAAGCTGAAGGGTACGAATTCAAAAGTTCCTGTCTTTTGTTCTCTAAATTTGAGAAAGCTGTTTAGTATCACTGTGTTCATGTTATTTTGTCTTTCAAATAGGATTTTCAAACTCTCATATGGGTAGAAAAATTAATCATGAACACCACCTATATTAAAAATAGGCAAGCAACCCCAGAATTAAGGAAGGCATGACAAAACAAAATGCTGTAAGTATACCTAATGAACAAATACTGATCTCAGTTTCTAGATAAAAGTAGTTTTGGTATTTTTACGAAGGAATGATTCTCTTTGGAAAATGTTGGCTTAAAATAATACCAGTACACATAGGGGCATATTGGGGGTAAACATAATAATCCTATGTTTATTTAAAGCAATCCGTGTTTGATATTTTTGGAATTAAATATTGATTCTGACTTTGTGTGTGGGTAGATGCCCATAGTATATAGATCTGGAAGTTGCAGCTGTGATTTTTGTCAATCAAAAATAAGCACCTATGTCAAAACTAGATCAATGTAGTAATGTGAATGTCAGTTTAAAGCAGGATCTAAACAGGATGACATTCAAATAGACTAGCGCTAAATATACCTATATATCTATATATATTTGCATGTTTATCTATAATTTGAAGTATTTTCTGACTATATTATATCTGATCACAATGTCAGTATTCCCTTTGTTTATTTACTAATTTGTTTGGAGCTATAGGGGGTGACAGGATGTGTTTCAGTCAGCAGAACATGACTGGCATTAACTGTCAAAAGCCTCTACTACTGTGTTGTTACTAAGTAACTAGGAACTTTACCTTTCTGGGATTTATTTGCAAAATAAAGACTCTAAATTGAATGATTATAAGAAGAAAAGCCTTGTTCTTTTTCACATGAAGTCTCTTGGAGAATATTGGTAAATCTTTGAACTCAATTCACATGCCACTAACTCGAATTTTTACAACAAAATTATCCTGAAAGAATAACTACCTTCTGAGTGCGATGATCAATTTCTTTTCCTTAATTTGTCAGAATGATATACAAATAAAATCATATCCTTTTTTTATTGTGCAGTTGGAGTAAAGATGATGTATTATATACTATAAACTTTAAAACAAATACCTCTTAAGCTTATTAAAAGGAATGTAGGCAAAGACTTGGTAAATTATTCAAGGGCAAGAAATTAACATTGAGTTTTTTAATCTTAGGTACTCATTAATCTCATTTAATCCAGTAATATCAACCTTGTCTTTATCATTTGATAGTCTTTTAGAACACAATGAAATTTTCTGATAATTTCCAAAAGGATGAGTAAAGGGAGTACTAAAAATTTAAGAGATATTTTCAAGGAGAAATACAATATGCTGGGAATTTATTTCTAAAAGTTAATAGGAAAATTGTATGTGGTTTAGCAAAAATACTTTATGTATTACATTGCTTATTAAACAAAATAAACATATTTTCAAAACTTTATTTTGATACCACCAACCTACTACTACTTCCATTTATTTTTGATTTATCCAATTTCCTTAGTATATGAATAAATATATTTTCATGTGTACTTCTTACATAAATAATAAGTATTAATCATTCTGTGTTTAAAAGCTTGCCATTAAATTAAAAAGGAAAAAGTATTGACTTTTTACTGAAGTTTATGTTGATGTAGTGACTTTTTCCTCTTTAAGTTTACAGTATTTTCGCACTCTGCCAGGGATTAGATAACTCTTGTTCAAAGCCAGCAGGAGGAGCTCTCACCTTGCTGGGTTCAATGCAATTAGTTTGCCTGAAAAACCTGAATTTGTGGGGGTTTTATATATGAAACAAATAGTAAAATTTAAACATTTATCACATATTATGGTATTAAAAATCCCAAATTCCTTAGTTTTATTTTGATACCAGTTTATCATTCACTTGTCAGGAATGCCAGTTTGAAATTTTACTGTTCTTAGGAAGTTTTAAAAGGTATGTTTACAGTTTAGAAAGGAAAATTAGGCAAGTTTATCAATCTTGTTTTTTGAGGATAATAAGCAATAAAAAATTCTAAGGATCTGCACTTTTATAGTTATATACCTAGTGTCCTTTTTTGTTTGTTTTGAAGTGAATATACTTCACAGTTTATAAATACTAAATATTGAGAACCAAGCAGCCTAACAGTGTTTCAGAAAAAATATTTGTATCAACCAATGAATTAATTTGCCAATCTATGAAAAACAAATCCCTGCTGGTAAAATTCAATTTTAGAGTTTTTAGAGATTTTTGAACACTCAGCTCCAATAAATCCCTTGAATTACGTGGCATGATTTGTTGTATGTAGTACTGGTAAATTTTCTGTAGAAAGGATTGATGAGAAAACTAGGATAAAAACTTATGAAGATTTTGGATCAGCAAAAGAAATAGTGTTGTTTCTCTGTATCTACAATAATGAGAACAAGGGAGGCAAACCAAGAAACAGACTATTAACTAGAGAGAACAAACTGGTGGTTACCAAAAGGGAGGTGGATGGGGGATGAGTTAAACAGGTGATGGGAATGGAGACGTGCCCTTGTGATGAGCACCAAGTATTGTGGAAGTGTTGAATCACTATATTATATATCTGAAACTAATATTATCGTGTATGTAAACTAACTGGAATTTAAAGAAAAAATTTAAAACAGGATAAGAAAAAAAACAGCTAAAATGTTTAAAGGTTTTAAATGTTTTACAAAGGGCATCCTAGCATCAGTGTCCTTGGTTGGAATCTAAATCTATTTCTGATCTCAAGGAAAACTACTTAACCTTTCTGAGGCTCAGTTTTCTCTTCTGTAAACTAGGTATTAAGAAAAAGAAACAACTTATAGGACAATGTGGAGATTACTTGAAGAATAAAATACGTAGAAAACTTTTCCTACAGTGACTGTGAATTAGTATAACTATTTTGCCAACCTGTAGGGAAATAATGATGTATTTCAAAAATGTAAATATGCTCAATGAGTAACATTGAGCTTTTGAGTACCCAAAGGTACATACTGGTATTAATACTTCTGAATTCTTTTCAATGGCATATACCAAAAATGCAAATGACTTTCCTTTGATAGTGAGATAAGCCAATAGCTTTGAATATTTATTATATTGATATCTTCAGCTTTTTATCTAATATGTGAACTTATTTTTGTCACACGGAATGAACCCAAATGCCATCAAGTGTTTTTGTATGATCTGTGTGCATGTATGAGAATGAATGTGTATATATGTGTGTGTGTGTGTTTGCACATAGGATATATATATATGGATAGATAGATATATATGGATAGATAGATATATATGGATATCTATCTATCCATATAGATATATATATCCATGTGATCCATGTGATGATTATATATGCCATCCTTATTGTACTTTCTTCCAGACTTGTTAGAAATGTATGTTAATAGGGAGTAAATGAAACTATATAGAAACTTTTAAAAAGCTCTAGCCGTTTATGTGTCCTTTTTTCTCTTTAGGTGATGTTAGCAGCCATTGAAAACCATTAGCTAAATCTATTAATTCATTAGGAGTAGAAAATGAGATAGTCTAATTCAGTCATTCCTTCTTCATTTATTACCTAAACTATTTTAATAAAAGAAATGTTCCTTCATAACTCTTTATTTGTATTTTGTATAGAAAAAGTAAAATAAATGTTTTATTGTTTCCAAATTATTTACCAGTTTTTAAAATAATGCTTTCCTAGTATTTTGCAAAGTTATCAGAGGTGTATTTTATCATTATAAATGAAGGGATTTGAACATAGTTGAAGTGTTTCACTTCCTTATATCATTAAGCTTGTGTATATGATCAGATTATCCATTTTTGGCCAGTGGGAGCCTATGGAAGTTGGTTCTCAAGTCTTTTTGACATGACCCTAGTAGACATTGGTATGTTCCTTTTAATTTTATAAAAAATAAAAATAAATGAACCTTGAATATGATCAAGCTACTAAATAGATTTACTAATTTAAAGAAAATAAAGGGAATGAGGAATATGTTCCATTATATCTGACAATTAGAAAAACCTAGAATGTGGAACAAAGTAACATAGTTTTTCCAGGAAATTTGATTTCAAGTAGTGAGAAAGATAACTGGCTAGTCATTAAGGAATATGTTAAAACAACAAAGAGATACCGTTGTACAACTCTTGAAATGCCTTAAAAATTTGGTATTTAGACAACACCAAATCCTGCTGAAGATGTGAAGCAACTGGAAAACAATATTCCAATAATGCTATTTTTGGAAAAAATTTGGACAGTTTCTTAAAAACTAGCATTTTCCCTATAACCCAGGAATCCCTATTTACCATGGAGAAGTGAAGGCATAGGGTCATATAAAAAAAATCTATGCTTGAAAGTTTTTACTGGCTTTATTTATAACATCCCGAACTGGAAATAGTTCACATTTCCATCAATGAGGGAATTACAGATAATAGAATACTTCTCGACAATAAAAAGCAACTGATGATTGATAAATGCAACAACATAGATGAATCTCAGATGTGTTATGCTATATGAAAGAACCAAGCTCAAAAGGCTTCATGCTATATAATTTCATTCCTTGGACATTTTGGGAAAGGCAAAAATCATAAGGACAGAAATTAGATTAGTGGTTGCTAGGGGATGGGCTGTAGAAGGAATTCAGCATGAAGGATCACAAGGGGAATTTTGAGGGTGATGGAAATATTCCATAGCTTGATTGTAGCAGTGGTTACCTGGTTGTGGGAGTTTGCCACAATTCATAGAAATACACATTCAAAAAGTGTGATTTTTTTTGGTAAATAAATCATATCTCAGTAGATCTGACTTTTTAAAAAGTTATGGGGGAAATTATGGATTAAAAAACAAAGAGTGATGTCAACTCACTGTAATGAATAGCACTTACTTGGAATTTGATTTTTCTGTTCAAATAAGTTGAAACAATAGGGATGTTAAACACTGATTGGATATTTGATGACATTAAGGAATTACTACTTATAGTAATACATTAAGATATTGTATTAAAATATCTATATTAAAAGAAGTCTTTATCTTAGATATATATACTGGAATTTTTATGGGTGATATTACTGAAATTTGCTTCAAAGAAACTTTGCAGTGAAATAGAGTGGGTTAAAGATGTACAGGTGAAGTAAGGTGGACTATAAGTTGGTTCATTTTACTGTTTTCTCTACATTCTAAAATATGAGAATTTTCCGCAGTAAAATTTAAAGAATTACAACTCAGATTTACAAATGTGTATTTATTAAATTGAGTTTAACAGTACTGAAAGAATATTCTACAGTGAGTAATTAGAGTTCATGTCAAATCACACATGATACATGGTTTCATACTTAAAAATTGACATAACCTGTGATTCAAATAAGAAAAACCACAGAATCCGTACAATAGACTCCAGTGTGTCTGGTGTCTCGTTACCCTCTGTGGAACGTTTTAAAACTACAAATGGTAAACTTCACTTTCTTAACTATGTGAAGATCTAAAACTCATGATGAAATACCAAAGCCTTGTTTTTTAGAGTATGATCCATGACATACGGCGTTTAGGGGACTTGGAGGTAGTAGTTAAAAATAAAATTAAAAATTAACATTTGAATCATGGGCCCTGCACATTTTACCTGCTGGAAACACCACAAAAATCCTCCCCATTTGATCTGATTTAGTTATGGCTCAGCTACTTTATTCTGAAAGTAAACCATTTGTTCCTTATCACATCGGCCTGAAGGATCCCTTTGTCCTAGGTCAGCTCACATTGCATCTTCTTTGTGAAATTTTCCCAGACCTCCCTACTAGCTTTAACATTAGTAACTTAATTGCTAGGCTATTATATAATCTTCCATTTAAAACTTCAACAGAATATTTTCTAACCATTTGTTTTTATGTCTGCCTTCTGACCAGATGATGAGTAAATTTTGGTCAGGGAAAAAGACACGTGGTTTTTTATTTTCACTTTGGCCTCCCTTAGCTGTCAGTCTACCCCCACATATAATAATAATATAATCTATGCTTTAAAGATAGTTTTATTAAAAATAAGTTTTCATACTTTGCAAATCATATATAAGGCTGTTTAATAACATTAAAAGAAGCTACAGAAGCCTGCGTTAATACAGGTTTTCTATACTGTAGTATAAAAAGACTATGTATGAGTGTGGTGGGGAAAGCAAAGGTGATGATTTCAATTGTTGGCTCACAAACTGGTCCCCTACTCACGCAGGCCAAGAGAGACTGCAGAAAGAGGCAGACTACTCCAAATTGGTAGGTGGGAGGGCTCATATGCAAGGGAACTTACTTGTCTTGGGCAGCTGCAAGATTTCCATATTCACCCACCAGAATCTTCAAGTTTGCACAGAAGCCTTAACTGGGTTGAGTCATGTGTACTATCCAGGTGGTCTCAACAACGTGTTACCCTTTCAAGGCTCTGTCCTTGGAACAGCTCCCACTGTGGGCAGAGTTTACATTCTGAGCATGGGGGAAGGGAGTGAGGAGCCTCCTGTTGCCTGGGTCCAGTTCAAGGGTCAACTGGCAATCATCTCAATTACTTCTATCAACATTCATCAGTTTTAAAAGCCAGCTATTAAAAATGACTGTTAAGGGGCACCTGAGTGGCTCAGTTAAGTGCCTTTGGCTCAGGTCACGATCTCAGGGTCCTGGAATTGAGCCCTGCGTTGGGTTTGCTGCTCAGCAGGGAGTCTCCTTCTTCCTCTTCCTCTACCCCTCCCCTCTGCTTGTATGTGTGCATGCTCTCTCTCTCAAATAAATAAAACCTTTAAAAAAATGACTGTTAATTCTGTTTCTCAATTATCTATTTCATTTAGTATTGTTAAACACAAATTATATATTTTGAAAATAAGCTGTAAGTACATCACATATTTAATATTATTTAATAATATTATATTAATATCTGGTATACACAGTTGTAAAGTAAGTAATTCAACATATTAAAGCTAATGCAATGGATAATAGTAAAGGTAGTTGACATTAATGATTTAAATAACATTTTTGCATCATTTGAGAAATTCATGTAATTTTTTTTTTTTAATTTCAGTTGTGTTGCTTGATACAACAACTGTACTGGGAGAGCTAGGATGGAAAACATATCCATTAAATGGGGTAAGTTTAATTATGTTTTTAAAATTTTCATCCTTGCTAGGTTTTTAGGATCTGTTATGAAAACGGAACAATGCATTTGGGCTCTAGTTAGTATGAATTTTAACAATTACCAAAATTCCATAGAAAAGGTTAAAGTACAATTAGAACTTGTAATCAATGAGAATGATCTATAAAAATCTTTGCTTTCTTTTAAATTAGTCATTCTTTCATACAGTGTTCTATATACAAAGTCCCCCCCCCCCCCACCGGCCCGGTCTTATTCTAGACTGGAAAAGGACAGGAGAAAGTCAGCACAAGACTAAAGAGCTCCAGGAGAAATCCCAAGGTGGAGGGCAAAATGACATTCAAGGGGTGCAGAAGGAGTTGGCTTTAGTTGTTAAGTGGAACCAGGGTTCCCCACTCATCCATCCCACATAGCGCAGATGCCACCCTGACGGCCTGAGGTCCTCTATAGAAGCTGAGCACAGGGTTCAGCCACCCCTGCCCGTGGCTCCCAGGTCCTGCTCCAGCTGAGTTCTGGAACCAGAAGGGCTCGAATGTCAGCAGGCTCCATGGCTGACCTCACGGGAGGGCAGCTGCTGCACCAGGCCCCTTCTAATATATGTTCTTTAATATAGTGACATATTACACTGTCTCTTGTATGTTTTCTCATAGAATTTCTGTGTGTAAGTTCAAGACAGTTTTTTTGTAATATAGGTTCATTAAATTTGGTAACCTTAGTGAGTATTTGTCCATAAACAAACTCTAGATTATCAGAAGTGGATTTTACAGATATTAATGATTTGTTTTTATTAGAAAATATGAGTATACTAAAGTAGTATGTGTTTTTTGAACTTGACAAAAAGAAACATTTTGATTAGGTTTTTGTTAGCCGAGAGTATTTGCTTTTGAAAGGCATGTGTAATTTAAGGGTCCATAATTTACAAACACTGATTTTTCAAGTCCTGATATGTTAGCTGTGGTTTTAATTGGTTTTTAATATGGTTTAATGTATTTTGCATCATTCTGACATTGCAATATATTTCTACTTCTTTTTTTAATTTCAAGTTAAAATAAAAGGGTGGTTAATGAAGTTTACTTAAGTTTTGTCTTATTAAGTGAAATTTTCAGTAATGGAGCTAGTCAACCGTTACTCAAGTATACTTGGGTTAGCTTTTCTTCCTTTTTTAAGAAATTATATTTTTCTCAGTCATCAGATTCTTGCATTGCCTTTTCTATTACATCTGCAAATTTAAATCTAAATGAAGTTGACCAAAAACTATTTTATTTTTTAGAATCATTCAAATATTATTGCTTGAATTTGACCTTTTAAATCAATAGTTACTCATTTAACATGTGTTTTCATCTGTAAATTTCTATAAAGAGTTACATCTTCCTGTCTTTTTTCAACAGGCTATTTGTTTCTTTAGATTTGTTTGTTTTATAGACTGATTTTATTTTTTCTGAAATTCTCATTTTATTCTCATAGAGCTCTCATCAAACCATTTCTGAAAATACTTCTTTGAACTGAGATTATACTTGTACATTCATCATCTTATTTTCATTAAACATTAATATTTATTATTTATTGACTGTATTAAGCATGCCAAATTTATTAATTACTTTCAAGAAGAGAATGAAACTTTTTTTTAAATTCCCTTCCAAGATGTATACATGTTTCCTTTCTCAGTATACAAAGTAATTTATAAGAACTTATAAATTTATAACTTGAAACTTTATAAGCACTACTTTTCCAGTGTTTGAAAAAAAATGACAAGAACATATTGGTGATTGTATTATCACTGGCCTTCTGTAATCATGGCCAAAGAATCATGTGAGGAACAGAAGGAATTACATCCCTTCCCCAGTGATTGTATTTGTCTTGATCAAACTGAATTTCAAAGCAAACTGGTAAGGAGGAGACACAAGGACTTACAGACTTTGAAATAACCTTACTGTTCTATTTCCCAGTTGGAGAAACCTTGTCTTAAAGAGAGTAAGGAACAAAAAATACCAAGTTATAGGCTGCTAAATAGTGAGTGATGGGATTTAATTCAAACAAAATTATTTCTAGTAAAGCCTGCATCTTTATCTCATCAGTGATAGCAGAGAGGGGCGTTGGAAACTCCATGAAAGGCCAATTACTTTTGTTTACATTTGCATAATTGATTCAGATTTCTTTTCTCCCTTTGATAAACATAGTACTTGATTGAGATGGATGTATTGGACACCAGCCATGGATTTGCAGGAGGAAAGAGAGAAACGAGAGGAAGGAGAATATGGGAGGGAAAGAGTATGATAGAATAGGTGGAAAAGGAAGAGATGGTTAATACTTGTCAAGCATTTACCATATGCTAAGCTTTGTTCAAAGCAGTTTACTTGCATGAGTCCTAGAAATCAATAATAATTTTACTCCATTGAAAGATATAGAAATTGAGACTCAGGTACATTAAGTAACCTTTACAAAGTCACGGAGCTAGGAATTAGTGCAGCAAAAATTCAAAGCCATGCAGAAACTAATCTTCTACACAAATGTGTGTTGTTGTTGTTGTTTTTTCCCTGTAAAATTCTACCATGGAAATATAGAGGCCAGTGACCAATATGTATAAAATACAGAGGGAAAAGTCACATGAGGATTCAGACATTAATACGTAAATTGAATACTCAGTTACCTTGGAATGTCAATGTAGGAATGAGCTATATTACTTTTAGATTATCCTCCAGTAATAGTGCATACATAGCAAGTGAAAGCAGTAGAAATACTTGAAAATGAGAGCTGATGGACATAGTTTGTAATAGATACAGATTGAAGCTACATGGATTAGATGAAACAAAGTTGAATCCAGGGAAACAATAAAATGGATAGATGACCTATGTAAGTTCTAAAGAAAGTGTGTAACTTCAATTTCTCTTTTAGTGAAGCAGGTATATTACTGAGGAAAATGAGTTTATTTAATGCTCTTTATAGGTTAAAACAAATAAGGAAATAATCAGTGAGGATGAAAAACTTTGAAAAAGACTACTGAAAATGGTGAGAATGAAAATCATCTCGACATCAGTATTAAATTATTTAAAATCTATAGAAACTTAATTTATAACATTTCTAAAAATAATATGTATTCAGCACTTTCAAAGAGTACAGAAATTCTGAGAATGATTTTCCCCATTTACAAAAGATGAAGCAGAGACCGTATTTAAGTAATATGTCCAAATTTACATAGTTACTTAATGAAAAAACTGGTTCTACCTATATCTGAGAAATGCTGCAATGTTCATGAAATCCTTCACATATGCAAAGATAAGACAAGGCTATGACTGTTTTGATTTCTTCCACTTAAGCCTTATGCTTTAGAAATATTTTCTGTTATACAAACTATACTGTTGTTGATCACAAATATCTCAGAAATTATTCAACACTTTCAATGTACATAATGTTCCTAATAATCAAGTGAAATGGAATTTTAATGTCTATATTATATCTGTACTAAACATTTATATTCCTACTACTATTATAAATAACAGTATTTTGATATCTTAGAAATAGTTTTTGGGGGGTGCCCGACTGGTACATTCAGTTGTGTCCAACTCTTGATTTCGACTCAAGTTTTGATCTCAAGGTTGTGAGATCAAGCCCTGCATCCGACTCCTCAGTCAGCATCGAATCTGCTCAAGAGTCTCCCTTCTTTTCTCTTCCGCATACCCACACCGTTTCTCTCTTTCTCTCTTAAATAACTAAATCTTTAAACAATTTATGTTTCAGTTTACAATATTTAAACTACCATTTATTTCTGTATATTAAAATTGTACTTATATCCATTTGAAATTGTATGACTTTTTCCAGGTTGTCAGGTTTATTGAGCCATGCTAATATGAATGGCCATTTTAAGTAAAATGGGCTTTTCTTGAGAGACTCTACTTCAGTTGTTTTTACAAATATGCCATGGGTAGAAAAGACCACCAGATGATAAATGTGGCGACTTTATGGGGCACCTGGGTGGCTTGGTGGTTGAGTGTCTGCCTTCGGCTCAGGTTGTGATCCCAGGGTCATGGGATCAAGTCCCACATTGGGCTCCCTGCAGGGAGCCTGCTTATCCCTCTGCCTGTGTCTCTACCTCTCTCTGTGTGTCTCTCATGAATAAATAAATATAATCTTTAAAAAATTGGCACTTTATGATATCAAGTATACTTTGTATTTCTCTGAATGAAGGATTTTTTAGGAATAGCTTTTTAATTGATAATTTTTATAAATACTTGAATTAAGATATTTTTGAAATTATATACTGTATAAAATATCTGATTCAATAAATGACTTCATAGATTTTTTTTTACAGCTAAAATAACCAGACCACCAGTAGTATCATGCTAATATAGTTACAGGAGTAGACATTTAAATGTCTGTGAACAAAACCATTACTGGTTATTTGAGTAGGAGGTAAATACCTCTGGTTAATGAATGTAGAAAATATATGAGTGAGTAGTCTTAAACAAATGACTTCTTAAGTTTGTAAGAATGAAAAAAAAATATGTATATATTTACTGAAATGTTTGCTTATCAAACCACTTGTACTTTAAAATGTGTAGTGTCTAGAATTCAATCTAAAAGACTTCAATTTTATATTCTTAGTGCCAGGTACCCTGTTAGAGTATTTACATAGCTCCAGAAGCCTCATAGTATAGAGATCATTCTGCACAATCATAAGGCCAGGGAGAGTCTTCAGGTAGTTTTGAGTAATGATTTGTGAAAGAATAACGTGAAGCGGGATTAATTCTGGTCGGGGAAAATTGATAGTAGGATGTGACATTAGCTCTTTCCAATCAACTGTGAAGGAATCCCATATGAACTGGACAAGAGGGTAGAAAGCTTCTGTAAGGCAAAGAGAATAACTTGAGGAAAGGCACAGAATTCTTAAATGTGCACATTAAGTTTTGGGAATATTGAGAATAATTTGCATGGTTGGAGATAAGACTGATTATGGGCTAATCATACTGTAGAAGACTTAAAATTTCAGTGTCTTATTTGACTTAGATAATGTATAACTCATTCCCAGTAAATAGAAGTTAAAAGTAAAAACTATCTGGATTCAGTTAAACAAACAAAAATTATTAACACTTTGTTTTGTTTTAGATAATAATGTAGACCCTTGGAAATGAAAGGCACCTTAGAAAATTGTTAAGAAAGGATGTTCAAAATATAGGTAATATTCAGAATATAGGTAATATAACATTGATATATTGAAAATGGAGTGAAATTGAATAATTGCATTTGTGTATGTAATGAAGCTTGGTGTTAGAAAAGAATGAGTACATAAAAATTTTGGTAACCAGTGGTTGTAATTCATAAGACTGTGCTCTCACAGTCTAATGTCAAGAATTTTATGTCTGCATAATTTAAAACTCTTAAGAGCTTTATCCTATAAGTGTCCCTTCTATCCTTGATCTGTCAATGTACTATACTAACATAATAAAATTGTGATGATATAGCAGAGTAGCTAATAGTGCCATGAAATCAATGAAAGAATGCTGCATGAATAAAAATTTTCACATAACACTATAGAAGTTATTAGTGGATAATGTTTTTATAAATATGGAGTATAGGCATATGCCCTAGATTTTTCATTTGCCATAAATAACTAATAACTGGTTAATACTGAATCTTACTCCTTTGCAAAGCTTAAAGACCTATTTAATTTTGGAAATTTCCTGGGAAGGAGATAGTCCTTAAGAAGTCAGGACAGTTTAATGCTAATGAGAAAAGAAACATGAAAGATACCGCTCATGCAGTAACTTTGTACAAAAGAAGAGATTTAAATGAATTTGTTCTCATAGTCTGAAAAGGTGTTAAAGGAGAATCATATCAATTCTCTTGAAACATTTACTCATGCTTACTCCTTTCCTTTGATATTTTTTATTTATTCCAATTTGGTTTTAGCCAATATCTAACATCGTAGATTAAAGAAAATAATACAGTAAGAAGATCTGTAGTTAAATGCGATGTTCAGAATCCTTACTATTCATTACAGAGTCCCATTCAATGCCACATAGCAGTGGGGTATGTCACAGTGGAGCACCCTAGCTCAATATTAATTCTGACTAATAAAAAGTAACTGCTACCTACCAGAAAAATGAAAGACTTCACAAAATAAAAAAGGAATTTCACGATTAAAGACTTACATTGTTTTCTTTGAGCTTTATTACTTCTATTTGATACTACTTAAAATTTAATAGCCATGTGGCTTTTTAGTTTTGATACTGTAACTGAAAAGATAAATGATTTGGGTAGCCACATACTGATGATTAACTTAGACTTGAATAAAACCTAATAGTTAAAAGATAACATTTTATAATAACTCCATAATTCCATAAGGTATTATTTGATTTATACTTAATATTACAAATACTTCATGTTGTTGCAAAGAACTTGATTTTTAAGCACTCCCATCAACTCACCTGAAAGATTTTCATTATTTTTTTTATTCCTTATAGTATTTTTAGCAAGAAAATGAAAAGTTTGCATGTCCCAGATTTTTTGTTCCCCACTCTCCTCTTTTGGCTACTTATATACATAGTAGATCAGATCTTTGTTACGAAGCTATAGAGGACATAGATACAGGCACTCCAGTACTCAAAATAAAATTTCTTTTCCAACAGTGAAGTACATTTTAGCAGAAAGAATTAAGAGAAAACTGAATGCCAGTATGAAAAAAAAAAGTGCTATTGGCTATCAAGCTGCATTTTATATTAATTACAACAATTAGAGATTAGAAAACTTTGTTTTTCAGATGGCAAATATTGATTTCAAATATAACATATGTGTTTTTTGCATGCTGTGACTTAGATGATCTTCCGGGTTTGAATAATGCAAAATGATGCAAGTTGTTTAACATAGTAAATTGGTATTTGGAAATTTAGCCCATAGCAGTTAGGAGAATAGTGAGATGGGTCATGTCTAAATAAAACTATAAGTGAACATGGTAACTCAGTTGCTAATGATTTTTATAATGAAATAATGTTTTAATAATAGAGTCTTATATTACAATTAAACTGTGTGCAAAGGTGCTGTGTTCCATTTAACAGAACTGATCATTTCCTAATATCATTGTTCCAAAGTTGAAAAATCAAAGGTAGAATGTATTAATGACAGAGAATGGAATACCTGCTAATAATTAATTACTACTTTTGTTTATAATCTCTATATTTCATATAGTAGGAACCAATTTATCATAGCACCAGACTTCAGTATTGCATTTTGATTCATTTTTTAATACATTGAAATTATACACTTAAATGTATGTATTTGAATTCTGAAAATTTTCTGTTAAAATTTCTGTTAAAAATGGATTGTCTTAGTTACTGCCTTCAAAATTGGTATCTAACTAGTTTTTCTTCTGAGAAACTTCTCAACATATGTAGAACTTTCCAAATATCCATCATATTAATTACAGTCATATTGTTTCACTTTTGAAAGAAAATGCTCTTCAGTTTTGGAAGTTTTTATTGTCATATCCTCAAATTCAGAGATTTTTTTTTTCTTTTTTTCTTTTTCTTTTTTTTTTTTTTTTTTTAGAGAGAGAGCACGTGTGAGTGGTGTGGAGGGACAGAGGGAGCAGGAGAGAATGCTAGAATGCTAAGCATGCTCCACACCCAGTGTGGAGCTGACATGGGACTTGATCTCATGACCCTGAGATTGTGACCTGAGCCAAAACCAAGAGTCAGACACTTAACTGACTGAGGCACACAGGCATCCTGAGAGATTCTTTTCTGTTATGCCCAGCCTGCTAATGAGCCCATCAGAAGCATTCCTTATTTTTATTACGTTGTTCTTGATCTCTTCTATTTCTTTTTGGTTCATTTTAGCGTTTCAATTTCCCAACTCCATTACCCATCTGTTCTTGCAGGTTGTCTTCTTTATTCAAGCCCTTAGCTTATTAACACTTACTTTTAAAAATTCCTGGTCTGATAATTCTGACATTCCTGCTGTATCTGACTCTGGTTCTAATGCTTCTTCAGTCTCCTCAACCAGTATTTTTATTTTTATCTTTAGGACAGCTGGTAATTTGTTATCGAAAGGTAGACGTGATGTCTGGGTAAAAGAAACTGAAATCAGTAGGCCTTTGTAGTGTAGTAGTAAGGTGTAGGGGATAGGGGAAGTATTTTCTAATCCTATAATTGGGCTTCTTTCTTTTGTTGAGTCTGTGCCCCTGGACTCTGAACTTCATCAGTGTCTTCTTGCTTTTCTCCACCATTAGGTGGGATAGGATTGCCACAGGGAACTGGGGTTAGATATTTTCCTTTTCCTACATGGAAGGCTGGAGCCTGCTGGAGCTTAGTATTTTTCTTCCATTAACTAGGTTAGGCTAGTTTCCCCCGAGGGTGGGCCTTGTTAAGAAGAACTGAATGCTCTGGCTATTTGAAGTGGTTTCTTACATTTTCAACTGTCATAGACATTATATAATTGGCTGAAACATTTCCTTATACAGTTTTGCATATTATAATTTTACTCAGTTTTCCCTGCCTTCTGTTTTTATGCAATGAACAATCTGAATTTTTCATTCTTCATGATCAGGAGTGGTTGGCTTTATCTCCAAATTCATTTAATCTAAAAACAAATTAAGCTTTTATGCCTTTGTTTATCTGACATTATTGCTATTATTCTTTACAAATCAATAAAGGAAGACTTCAGAGCTTTCCTGTGCTGTGCAGGTTGAGTAGTAGACCATGACACTCCTGGGAGCTCTTAGAAATTTAGTTGCATGATCTTGGCTTCACAGGAGACCCAAGGTAAATTTCTGCCTCAGAACATTCAAATTATTAATGTCACGAGTCTGCAATAAGAACTGTGCTTAAGCATTTTATATACTTTTTAATTTGGTCCTGATAATATCTATGTGAAGTAAATATCATTAGTACCATTTTATACATGAGAAAAACTAGAGAGAAATCATATAATCTGCCTATGTTTGTGGGGATATTGACTGAAGGACCTGGTATTAGCCAAGGTCATCTCGGTCCCAAAGCAAGAATTATTACCCATTCAGTGTGCCTATAACCATAGATTGGTTTTCAACATTGCGATTGACACCCTGGAAGGTTTAAAATAACCTATGAGGTTGTTCAAGTGCAGTCTTCATCTTGTTGCAGTGTTGTTAGAATGACACAGATATTGTATAAAAGGAGACATAGTTATTGAAAAGTACTGACAAAAAGATTAATTCCTCTTTGAAGACCAAAGGATATCCCAAAGCAAAGGATGGTTAATTATTAAGTATCGTCCTTTAGTTAGTAGATTGTTTTGATATTTTTTCTCTTGGAAAAGAACTAAGGAAATTTTCCTTTAGTGTATTTATTTTGGGTTTATTCCTTCGTGTCTCATATCTTTACACATGCCTGTTATTGACTGTAAGCTAACTAGGTGTAAAATACTGGGTAATCTAATCCAAAAATAAACAACCTCACATAAATGAGTTTATTTATAAATAGAGTAATTAGAGAAATAAATAAGGGAAGTGTTAAGAGTTTGTCATTCTCACATCATGTTCTAAGTAAATTGACCCAGAAACCTACTGAGGGTTATACATGTAGTTAGTGCTAAGATGTCCTATTCCCTCAACCATATCTTATTGGGACAAAATCAAGACATCCAAGTCATTGGCTAACCAGCTACCTGTCACTTCGTATGTGTAATTTCTATAAATGACTCTTTAGATCCCTTCTTAGGAATTTAGGAATTTCCTTACAGGAAGATAGCAATCTGAAACTTCTTCCATAAGGACACACAGAAAAATACACTGAAAAGGATTAGAGCAGAGGGGCTATAATAAATCAAAGTCACATATGAGTAGAAGTTCTCAGAGAGCAGAAGATAGCAGCCATTAAGGGAGAGTTAAAGGGGTAGAAGAGAACATAGCAGACACCGAGGAAAAGCCATGAGAAAAAGAGTGGGGTAGTTAGCATTTCTGGAGCTGACCAGGTTTCTGCTAAATCTCCAGAACCAGTTTTGAGATATTCTTAAAATGAATTCCCTTACTTGAGCCATTGAATTGTAAGGGCAGATTGTAGACCTGATGGTGATGATGGTGGTGGTGGTGGTTGACGGCAGCAGCAGTGGCAAAAAAAAAAAAAAGAAGAAGAAGAAGAAGAAAGAAGAAGAAGAAGAAGAAGAAGAAGAAGAAGAAGAAGAAGAAGAAGAAGGAAGAAGAAGAAGAAGAAGAAGAAGAAGAAGAAGAAGAAAAGAAGAAAGAAGAAGAAGAAGAAGAAGAAGAAGAAGAAGAAGAAGAAGAAGAAGAAGGAAGAAGAAGAAGAAGAAGAAGAAGAAGAAGAAGAAGAAGAAGAAGAAGAAGAAAGAAGAAGAAGAAGAAGAAGAAGAAGAAGAAGAAGAAGAAGAAGAAGAAGAAGAAGAAGGTGGTAGTGGAACACTGGCACTGTAATAACATGGGCCCAGAAACATAAAATTCATGGAAGGAAGAATTTCTTTGAAGAGAGCACAGCGGCATGAATCATCCAGAGCTACAGGTCTCCTGTTTTATTAACACATGCATGGATGAATGACCTCCCTTGCACACAGGCAACGTGAGGAAACAGGTGACTGAATACGCACACCTGATTACAGTGCATAAATTTTAAAATATTTAATATCTGAGTAACTATAATTTCTTTCTTTTTCTTCCAAGTTTTGACTTAAATTCCAGTTAGTTAATATACAGTGTAGTGTTAGTTTCAGGTGTAGAATTTAGCTTACAACGCCCAGTGCTCATCACAGGTGCCCTCCTTAACACCCATCACCTGTTTACGGATTTTTTTAAAATTTTTATTTATTTATGATAGTCACACACACACACACACAGAGAGAGAGAGAGAGAGAGAGAGAGAGGGGGGCAGAGACATAGGCAGAGAGAGAAGCAGGCTCCATGCACCGGGAGCCCGACGTGGGATTCAATCCCGGGTCTCCAGGATCGCGCCCTGGGCCAAAGGCAGGCGCCAAACCGCTGCGCCACCCAGGGATCCCCCCCATCACCTGTTTAAGCCATCATCTTGCCCACCTCCTCTCCAGCAACCCTCAGTTTGTTCTCTGTAGTTGACAGTCTGTTTCTTGGTTTGCCTCTCCTACCCTCCATGTTCTTTTGTTTCTTGAATTCCACATATGAGTGAAATCATACAGTATTTGTCTCTCTCTTATTTCGCTTAGCATAATACTCTCCAGTTCCATCCACATCCTAGCAAGGGGCAGTATTTCATCTTTGTTACAGCTGAGTAATATTCCATTATTTGTCTGTCTGTCTATCCATCCATCCATCCATCCATCCATCCATCATCTATCTCACATCTTCCTTTATCCAGTTATTAGCCAGACATTTGGACTCTTTCCACATTTTAGCTATTGCTGATAATGCTGAGCAGTTGTGATTTGTGGCACTTTTCTCTGTCCTGCCTCAGAATATTCCTTCCTGTATAGCATCCTCTGCAAAATAAATAAATAAATGGATTGCTTCCTCATTTTTCACCAGTTGAAAGAACATGTATTAGATAATGAAGAAATTAATTCTATGATAAGGAAGAAAAGTAAAAGAAAAGCAGGTAGCAAGGATTTAGGAAATCAAATGTGAAGTATTTTTTGATCTATGAATACCTAATTAGTTTCATATTCTCTGGGCAGCTGAAAAATAAGTGTATTTGCAATTCATTTGTTCAGTATATCTGCCTTTTTTTTTTCTGTGTGCTCTTGATGGTGTCTTCTCCTAAGTAGAACTCTGAAAGGGATGGGTCTTTTTAAGCCAATTACCCTTGATTTACATAATATAGTCTTTCCTTTATTATCTTTGCTTTTTACATTGTTACTTCTAAAGCTTTAACTCTAGTCTCCTACTTCCAAAAGAAGTTTACAGTTGTTCTTTTAATGTGAATTCCCATATTGTATAATCTAAATTCAGTTTCTGGTTTTATCAAAAATTTCTAATAATTTTAACCAGAATCATTCAGGATATTTATAAACCATTTCATTTATAAACAAAAAGTCTACATATAAATCCAAATCAGGCACAAAATACATGCTAAATTCTCTTATGAACTCTGAGGGATTTTTAGTAAAATACTTAACTAGATGAAATATAATAATAGGCCAGATATTCTTATAAATGTAATTGTTTGTATTTTAAGTGATTGACATTCTTAATACAGCCAGTCACCAAATCCTTAAAACTCTTTCAAATCATCATCATTACTGCATCAGTTTGGCTCCTTATCATTTCTCTCCAAACCACCATGGATGTGTTTTAAATTATCCCTTTGCTTTAGGTTTTTCTCTAGCCCCTTCCACCAACCATTCCAACCCATCCTTCATCCTGTGGCCAGAACCAATCTGAAGACTGAATAGGTAATCGTGTGTCTATTTAATTCTTGCTCCCCTTACTTATCATTTACCCCATGGCCTGCAGCTGCTTCTCCATTTTCACCTTCTGATATTTTCTGCCCCTCAACCAGCTTTTTCTAAAGTCACCGTTGTAGTTTCTTCTATGTAATTTACTCTCTGTTTCTGGATATAAGATCATGCTGTTGATTTTATCAGGAAAGTTCTCTGGCCAATCCTTATTTTCTCTAGCTTTTTCCTGTTGGTCATTGAAAGGAAAAAGGATTTTTCATCTTTTCTGGGGAGACTTATACTGCGGAAAGTTGAATTAGGAAATTCCTTTTTTTTTTGTTTGCAATATCTAGAACTCAGTGCATATCACAGCATTTATTTCACAATATTTAGGTATCTGTTTCCTACCAGATTGTGAACTCTCTTATTCAGCATTGGATTGAATGCAGGTAGAAAAGTTTATACATTTACTCCCATTTTTGTATTTTAGACAGTCCAATCCATTTTCTCATTATCAACTTTTTTTAACTAAAATTAAAGTTGAAAGGTGGGTGGGAAAGATACTTACCTATGAAATAAAAGCAATAAAAGAGCTTATAAGCTATTTAAGCAACTCCAATCAAGACATAATACACTTTCAAAGAATTAATGACTGGTTTAGAACAGTTGATGATCTGAATCACATCTGGGAAGTATTAACCCCAGATGATTATAAATCCTGCACTTTGTTATTAAAGATGAGAATAAAAAATAGAACATATGGATTTTTAATGGTTGATAGATAGACTGCAAATTTTAGAAAATTTATGTTAACCAGTCAAGCTTTAAAAAGCATAGGTCAGCATTAAATGTTAAATAGGTTTCTGTAATCTGTATTCCATGCAATTAGTATTTTGAACTAATGTACCATAGTAAGCAAAATAGGTGCTTAAAATGATTTGGCTTTGTTTTATTTTAGCAAAGCAAAATCTGTTGTGCTCATAAATGTAGTACTTAGTCTTTATCTCCCCCATAATTAGGTAGCAATGTATACCAAAATATTTCAGTGTAATTTAAAAAGTCTTTCAAATAAAAACATGAAATTAGGATTTAAAAATATATGCACACACACATTTTTTCCTTTGAATGTTTGTGAATTCTATAGACCACATTTGGAGATGTAAAATTAATCTTTATTGTTAATTTAGATTGCCCAATTTAATAATTTTATTCATTTAATCCAATTATATGCCTTCCTTAAATTCAATGCTTTCTGATGCACATTAGAAGGGATTAATTCATGGTTGCTGTTGAGAATTGCTCTAAGAAATCCTCACATTTGAGGTCCCTGAAAGGCTCAGTTGGTTAAGCATCTGCCTTCAGCTCAGGTCATGGGGTCCTGAGATCAAACCCCACGTTGGGCTCCCTGCTCAGTAGGCAATCTGCTTCTCCCTTTGCCTCTCCTCCCCCATCCTTTTTTTATCTTATTATTATTATATATTATTATTATATTAATTGCTTGGATGACCAGCCTTGGTTTGCCTGGAATGTCTTGGTTTATTTTGTTGTCCTAGACTCATTAATTGTACTGTATTCATTTTTAAAAGTGTTCTTGTTTGGATTATAAATTGTATGCCTAATGTTAGGTAATGTCAACTATATTACAAATAAACCCCAAATGTATAATTTAAACATGAAAAATGTTATTCTCAGTGTTGTAGTAGTCTGAGTATTTCCAATTGTCAGGAGTTCCTCCTTTTCTCCATGGAGAGGATAGTCTTCCTTCTTAAAAATTCAGAAGTGGCACATAGTATGTCTCCTCATATTTCAATGGCTGCAACCCATTCACATTATTATAGCCAACTGGGGAAGCAGAAAATGTAAGTTGGCCTGGGAAGAAAAGAAAATGGACTTTAGTTGGATGGAGTAAACTACTGGTTGTAATGTAATACCTATTCTTTTTTCTCTCCCATTAACAGAATCTTTATTTTTGAGCCATCAGTCTGTCCAACTAAAAAACCCCAATGTTTCTAGTGTATTTTGCAGCCAGTTGTGAACCAAAACATTATGTTCCAGCCAATGAGATGTAAGTGGTGGTGTTTTGTGATATTTCTAGGAAGACTGCTTAAAATGAGTTCTGTCAATTTGAGGTCAAACCTTTTTGATTGATGTATCCCCCTTTTTCTATCTAGAATGCAAATATGATATCTAGAGCTTTATAGCCATCTTGAACTTCAGGGTGAACTTGAGGATGAGATCACATTCCAGGATGATGGGGTTGCATATTATATAACCATTAAAATCATATTCATGTTGTAGACATAAATAATATTGGAATATTGTCTTATATAATACTAAGGGAAATAAGGAACAAAAATTTTCTAATCTTATAACTGTGCTAGAACAAAAAAACATGAAAGGAAATAAAAGCACTAGTTAAGGTTTTTCTCTAGGTCATGAGAATATGAGTGACTTGGTTTTTGTTCATATTTCCTTTTTTTTCCAAAATTCTCTACATAGTTATACATTTTTTATTTTTTAAAATAATAAAATAAAATAATAATTATTTATAATATTTTTATAATATAATAAAAATAATTATTTTTTAAAAAAATAAAACATTATTAAATATATATTTATGTTTTAATGTACATTTTATTAATTTGTAATTTAAAACTATTTAGTGTGACTTGATATTTTCCCAACAATCATAAATGTTAGCAGGAAATGACTTTGTTACCCCTGGAATCCAGAGTTAATATGGAAAATTAATATATATGTAGAAAAATATCTTAAAAATTTACTGTATGCTTCCTGAGATTAGAAAGAGGAAGAATAAGCAGAGTCTGGCTTAATTAGATATTTAAGAGATGTTACCTATAATTAATGTAAAAAATAAGGAACACTCTTGATACAAATGATAGAAATTATGATTCAAAAAATTGTGATTTAGGGAGAAAAGAATTGCCAGTGTTTATTCAACTGAGTCATTAATTTGTCTTTTTATCTGTCTGTCCATTCATTTAGCAGCTATTTATTATAAGCTATGTTCTTGTCTGTAAGACTAAAATAATAAGCAAAGATGCTGTCTTTGTCCTTAAAACCAATGGTGGGAGATAGACATTAATCAAATAATCACAAAACATGGTAAGTGTAATTTAAAATCTGATAAGTATAAATGTTATGAAGGAGAGATGCCACTGGAGCTTATAATAAGAGATCTAGATGATCAGGAAAATCAGAAAAGGGCTTTCCTAAGTGACAGTGGAGGGGAGACCGTAAGTATGCTGGCAGGGGAAAGAAGGAGAGAAAGCACTTCTCAGGAGATGGGAACAGAATTTGCAAGTCACATGAGATCTTTGTGAGTAGACATCAGAGATAGAGATACAGAGAGAGAGAGGGAAGGAAGGAAACAGGTTAAGTAAAAAGGCTGAAGCAAAAGGTAAGTCAAGTAAGAGAAGGTGAAAGAGGCTATGAGCACTATTTACAAATAAGGCCTTGAAGGCCACGGCAAGGCATGTTATCATTATTCTAATCTCAATGTAGATTTATTGGTGGGTAGTAAGCAGACTTATGTTTTGAAAAGATCACTCTTGTTGAATGTAGGCCAAGTAGTTAGAGAGTTTCAACCCAGGGACACGGACTTAGCAGGCTAGTTTTAGGATAGTAATACTGTACATATGGCTGAGAAGCTGTCATGATCTAATGCCACGAAATATCATCCCATGTCTGCTGGCTATGATTTGTCTGTCTAGATATAGAAAAAGTTTATATCATTCCAATAATGGTTTCTCCCTTACATAATATTATGAAATTATGGTTTCCAATAGCTTTTAGGATTTGATATCTCTGAGCATCAATCAGTTATAATCCTTTTCCAAAGTTTAGGAATAAAATTTTGAATGGTGAAAAACAAAAAAATAAACCTTCACAAACATTGTCTACCTTGTTACTAGTTAATCCTCAGGATCTAACATTAGTTTCTAGTACAGAGTGACAGAAAATATTAAAGAGAAAACCTAAATAAACTGATTTATTATGTTATAATACGGAGTATATATTAGTATTATTACAGAAAATCAAACTTAATATATTTTCACTTGCAAAGCAGTTAATATTTGATTAGCATTGGGCTTATTTTATTCTGAGGTATTATCTGTCCTAGTGTTTAAGGCCTTATTAGACTGTTTTCATTATTTTAGTGAAAAATATAAAAAGCAGATTAAACTTTCCTTAGATGAAAACTAAAAATATTGCACTTAAAAGTGTGCTGTTCATAATTCCCTATTTCATTAAAGATCCATTTGTAAAAGAAATGGGGATAAAAATCAATGAATATAATACTGGATACAAGGTCAATATACAAAAACCAATTTTATTTCTGTATACTATCTACAAAAAATAAATATTTTTGAAGTATCATATTAATAACATCAAAAAATGAAAATACTTAGAAATAAATCTAAGAAAATATATGCAAGAACCCTTTGTATTAGAAACCACAAATCGTCCCCAGAGAAAATAAAAACTTACAGAAATGGAAAGTATAGATGTTCATGGATTGAAAGAATCAGTATTATATATTAGTGAATTCTCTCAAAATACCCTATAGGTTCAATGAATTCAATCCAGATAAGTACTTCATGTAGTTTTGTTTTTCCCTTTTAAAAAATGAGGTGAAACAGACACAAAATTAACCACCTTAGAGTGAATTATTCAGTGCAACCACCACAACAATATCATGCAACCATCACTTCTCTCTAGTTCCAAAACATTTTCCTCACCCCAAAAGGAAGCCCCATATCAATTTAGAAGTTCCTCCCTCTTCTTCCTTTCCTCCAGCACCTGCCAGTAAGCAATCTGCTTTTGGCCTCTATGGATTTACCTGTTTTGGATACTCATATAAATGGTATCATACCCTATGTGACCCTTTGTGTCTAGCTTCTTTAACAATGATTCTGAGTTTCCTCATGAGCTTCCTATATGTAGCACGTGCCAGTACTTCATTCCTTGTTATGGCAGAATAATATTTCATTGTACGTGTATACTACAGTTGTTTATTCATTCACCCACTGACGGGCATTTAGGCAGTTTCTACCTTTTAGTTGTCGTTGATAGTTCTCCTGTGCATATGCATATATGTGAGCATCTGTTTTCAAGTCTGTGGGGTATGTACTTAGCAATGCAGTTGTTAGGTCACATGGTAATCTTATGTCTAACTTCTGGTGGAACTGCCGAACTGTTTCCCACAGTGACTGAATGATTTTGCATTCCCATCTGTCATGTTACAAGGGTTCTAGTTCCTCCACGTCCTCACCAACACTTATTATTTTGCCATTTAGTGTTCCTTTTTGTGTAAATATGGTAATTGATAAGCCAATTCTAAATCTTTTTAGAAAATCAAAGATTCGCCAAGGAAATCTGGGTGATAAAAGGAAACATTGAGACGTTTGTAGCACAAAACATCAACACTGATGATAATGTATAGTAATTAATACAATATTATATTAGTGCAAGTACAGACAAATTGGACTAATAGTACAGACTGGAAAATTTATAAATAGATTCACCATGCATTAGGATACCTGATTAATAATCAGGTTACATTGCACTAACATGAGTAAAATATTTTTTCAGTAAATGGTTCTGGGGTTAATGGAATATCTGTATGGGAAAAAAATATATCTTCACCCTTTACCCTGTATACCGAAATGGGTTGGAGCTCTAGATGTGAAAGATAAAATTTAAGCTTTCAAAAGAAAATCTTGATGAGCTTTAGTAGCTAGATATTTCCTAAACATGACATCAGATTTGATGAACAAACAAAAATGTAAACTGAATATATTAAGAGCTTTCATTATAGAAAGAAACCATTAAAAATGGGAAGGAGTTGGGATGCCTGGGTGGCTCAGTCGATTAAGCATCCAACACTTGATTTCAGCTCCGGTCATGATCTCAGGATTGTGAGATCGAGCTTTGTGTTGAGCTCTGTAATCAGCAGGGAGTCTGCTTGGGATTCTCTCTCTCCCTCTGTCTCCAGATCCACCCCCTGCATACACTCTCTCTCTTTTTTTCTCTCTCAAGTAAGTCTTTTTTAAAAATGGGAAAAAGGCAACAACATTTTCTTTTAAACACTTAGGCTGAGGTCAGTTTTTGTTTGTGTGGCTACAGCCAGTAACCTCATATATATGGTAAATCACAGAAGGGGGAGAGTTCATATCCACACACTCCTCTGTCTCAGAGCATTGGCCTAAATGTGGCATATCCCTTCTTCTAGTGCATCCACGGTCCTCAGCTACTGGGAGTCAGGTTTGTGGGGAAGCTCATGGAATGATTGCTGAGCATTATGGCTCTGTAGCATCCTCTAATTCTCAGAATTTACTTGTAATTTGAGGACTCATGAGGGTTTTTTTTAGGGTTTTTAAAATCCTCTTCAAGAAATTCACTATTGTCTTCTCAGGTATTCTATTTTCTTGTCATAGGGCTAATACTAGAACCTTTCGATCTATTTTCTGTATTTCTTAGCAGATCTTTCATGATTCTAAATTCTTCTCTCTCCTTTTAGGTAAATCAGGATAAGGTTTTAGTAATATATTTAAATGTCTATTCCAATATATTAATCATTTTCCCAGTCTGTTTCATACCCATTAAGAGATGTGTGAGTCTGTGCATATTTACAATTGTTTCTTTTTTAATCCTCTCCTTTTATGTCATTTCACTCTGTTTTTTCTACCCCCATATTTTTTTTATTCTTATAATGAAAGTTATTCCATCCTTTATATCATTGGCATTTAAATATATTTATAGTTCTTTTTAGACTATGCTGTGAATCTGTTTTCATCCATGTTTATTACTTTGTGTCATTGTGGTTTTATTGGCTCATCCCTAGCATTTTATTTCTTCAGTTTGGTTCCATTTTTTGTTGCCAAACTAGGCCTGCATATTGCTCAGAAACCATGTTTATTTGTTTTTAGTTTCATTTCCTGTGTTGAAATGGGCACCGAAATAGTATAAAAAGTCAGGCTTCCGGCAATAAGCCTGGCCTCTGTCTTCATCTTAATGTGAATAATGTTCAGTTCTTGGCCCTACCTGAAGAGTTAAAACCACCAGCCACCAGCACTTGTTTCACACCAAGGTCTCAGCAGCCTCTTGGCATCAGGTCTCCTTCTTGCTTTGCACCGTTCACTTTTTCTTCCAAGGAGTTACTACCTTGTTTTTACCTGGGCTATGTAATTTTGGTTGTCTAGTTTTATATTTTATTTATGATTTCTCCATGTTGAACAGAGATGGGTCATCAAAGCAAGAGATTATGACATAATCTTGACCAGAAATTAACGTAACAAAAGTTAAGACTCTTCACTTACCTGTTGAGTAAAGGATCTTTTATATACCTGTTAGTGTTTTGTAAGCTTTTCATTTCTCTATTTAGATTGAATAGCTTTTAAGCGCAGTCATCTATTTAAAATTTTAGAACCAGCCTTTTTTTCCAAAAGGCATTCACAATTGTATTTTTTAAAAACTGCAAACAACATTTCTGTCCTTTGTCTTGTTAGTCATTAGAAAACTAACACAAAATTAAAATAGCTATTTCCCCCAGTATCATTCATAGCATTTCAGGGGGAAGAAGTCACATAGAAATAGTTGTTACAGTTTTATTGGAATAACAAAGTAGTATGATTTTTAGAAGTATATTTTACTGTCATTCCCCAAGAAGATTGCTACAAATACCAAAACAAAGTTTTTGTGCAAAAATCAATTCCTTCCAATGCCAATTACCTCTTTTGTTTTATGTGTTTTATACTAAGCTTCAGGTGAATTCTCCCTGTTTTTCAAGCATTCTTGACACTGAGTAGCGATTTTGGTATGTGTTTGTTAGCAGACCAAATTTCTTTTATGGTGGCTCTTGACCCATTAAGCAGCTCTCTTTTAAATAGATCTTGGAGCAGCCTGGGTGGCTCAGTGGTTTAAGCACCTGCCTTTGGCCCAGGATGTGGTCCTGGAGTTCCAGGATTAAGTCCTGTGTTGGGCTCCCTGCATGGAGCCTGTTTCTCCCTCTGCCTGTGTCTCTGCCTCTCTCTTTCTCTCTCTCTCTTTCTCTCTCTGTCTCATGAATAAATAAAATCTTAAAAAAAAAAAGAGGCAGATCTTGGTAGGTACTAGGACCAGATCACACTGGATAAAGAAAGAGGACAAGCTACTCTTTGCTTCTGATTCTTCAGGTTTATACCCAGGGAGTAGAAAGGATGTTGTTCAACCAGAAGTGCATGTCTCTTTATTCTCAGTCCTCAGTCCTGGACTATCTCTTCTGGCCACAGACTCACTTTCTGTTTAGAGAAGCAGTTTTTACTCAGTGTCTTCAAAATATACCCTTTTGTGCTGCCTTTTCCTTCTATATAAAACTAAATGTATCATTTGCCCCTGAGCAGATGTTAAGAAGCATAATTGTAAATTCTAATATAGCTACATAAATAGAAAGAACAGCAAAGTAAAGGAGGAGGATGCCAATTAAAATTAAACCGTAGTTCAGTGGCTTCCTTTATGTAAGAATTTTCCCAAATAGGTTCCAAAATTCACAAATCTTTTGGTGGGGTGCTGACATTGTGAAAGATGTGATAGAAGTCTTTGCAACACATTTTGGCATCTCCTTATATATATAATTTGGTAATTTCTCCCTTTGCCCATAGAAGGTATAGAATGGGGAAATGAACTAGTCTTCTTGGTAAACTAGCCAGTGCTTTCCCCTAGTGCTAGGCAGTTCTCAATGCAAAACATTCTTCTTTCAATCCATAATTTTTTAACCTCAAAAACTTAAGGCTTCAAAACCTAAAGTGAATGAAAACTAAAACTATCAACTTTATAAACTTTAACATTGCTTGGGTTTTAAGAAATGAGTGTTGTTGTGGTTACTTGTTTGGAAGTAAATATTGATAAAGAAGGAAAACATCTGTTGAATCTAATGGTATGTAACTGATCTTTAACTCTTAACTAGGATAGGGCCTAGAAACAAAGTGCTGGCTTTGCATGTTTTATTGTTTTATATTCATTATACAAACTACTTTTAATATTAAAGCAATGAAATGTGCCTACATAATTAATTAATATTTGTAATGTGACTTAAATACTGTTTTTGGGAGCCATGCTAAGAATAAGACATAGATTTATCTTGAAATGGGAAAGACAGAGCTGATAGAAGAAATCTGCCATTGCATGAACAGTAGAGAATGATAGTTCCCCAACCTCAGTAATACCTTCCTGCCTTCATCTCCTGACCCCTTCTTACCACCTCACTTACCATCTGGGGATTCAGAATAATCACTCAAAGTTTCTTCTATTGCCAGGATTTCCCCATTAACAGATTATTCAAATAATATGTGTGAACAATGAATCTTCATTTTTACATGTAAGAAACATAATTTATTAGACAATTTCAGTACCCAGTTATGACTAGTTAAAAATACAGCCTAATCAGGAATTACTGCTATATATCATAGCATACATTGTATCATGTATTAGTTCATTAAGGGTTTCTGTGACAAATTTCCACCAACTGTTGGCTTAAGACAACAGGAACTGGGGGAGCCCTGGTGGCCCAGTGGTTTGGTGCTGCCTTCAGCTTGGGGCGTGATCCTGGAGACCCTGGATCAAGTCCCACATCCTGCTCCCTGCATGGAGCCTGCTTCTCCCTCTTCCCCCCCACCCCCGCCTCTCTCTCTTTCTCTCATGAATAAATAAATAAAATCTTAGAAAAAAACCCAAACAGGAATTTATTTTATTTTCTCATGGTTCTAGCGACCAGAAGTCTGAATTCAAGGTACTGGCAATGCCACATTCCCTCTGAAGACTCTAGGAAATAATTCTTCCTTGTGTCTTCCAAGTTTCTGGTGTTTGCCAGGTAGTCTTTGGCCTCCCTGTGCTTGTCGCTCCATCTCTGCACTTTCTGCCTCTGTCTTTGCATGGCTGTCTTCCCTCTGTATGTGTCTGTGTCTTCTGACAAGGACGCCATCATTGAATTTGGGGCCTACTCTAAGACATTATGACCTTGACTTGATTACGTCTACAAAATTACATCTCAGTTTCAAAATGAGGTCATATTTACAGGTTCTAGATGGACATAGAGTTCAGTAGGGAAGAGGCACTTTTCAACCCGTTACATGTCAGCATATTAATTTACATAGTGGTATAAAGGGTATACTCATGATTTAAAGTAGAGCAGTATGACAAATACAGAGACTGATTCAATATGAAGTCAATACTGTTGTTCAGTGTCTGTCTCTTTCTTTGAGGTTAACATCTGACATCTTGAATAAGCTCATTTTCATTGAGTAGTAGTTGGAATGCTAAAAATATTTGATAGTTATGTGCTGGTAGAGTCCTATGTCTTCTGTCTTTTAATATTTCTTTATAAGTAGAGCCCTGATGCCATGGAGAATTCTGTTTTTAATAAAGTCCAAAGAAACACTGTTAACAGACAAAAAAGGAACAAAGGGATTTGAGAAATTTGCACATTTTTTTGTGTCTGTAATTTCAGAAATAATCTTAATTCAGAACTTAGATATGGCTTCCAACTATATATATATATATATATATATATCTTGAAGAAGTTTCTGGAATGATAGAAATATGTAATCATTTTCTATTAACTTGTAGTGATTTTTATGGGTGCTTCACATTGTCAGACTTTTGTCTGCTCTCTACTATGAATCACTAGCAATTAAAGTAAATTAGCATCCAAATTGTCTTTTTTTAAAAATGAAGTGAGCGGTATTAATAATTACTCTAGGACAATAGTTACAAACAGTGCACTCAGTTCTGCTAGCTATTTACCAACCTACTGATCTATTGGTAATTGGAATAATTGTGTCTCTCACATGCTCAACATAGAAAGAAGTGATGATCAAACATAGCTTCTCTCAGTTATAGTTAATATTTCACAGTCATTGAACTAAGGAGGAAAAAGGTATTAATTCAGCAAGACTGTACAAATTGGTGTTAACTGTTTTGCATAAATCCACCGAGGGGAAAAACTACACGTGTAATTTGGAGGAAAACGTAAAAGCTACTGTGTTTAATTTAAAATTTCACATGTAACATACTACATATTCTTGTATACAGGTCTTTTTTTATCCCAGGTGCTTGGATTACTGCAAATGAAACTAAATGGTATTGAATATCATTAGATTATCATTGTAAATATTCTGAAGGAGACTTTTTAAAGCACCTTAGTCTTGGTGATGACTTTTTTAGGAAGAAGGATCAGAATTTTCTTTTTAGGATCCTCAATTTTAAATAACTTCAAATTCAGTCATGTAAATGCATCTGTTGAGTCTTACCTGTAATACAGATATGTAGAAAGATAGATACTTCAGGGATATGCGTTTCAGTGTTTAGTTACTAGAAAAAGCAAAAAAAAAAAGGAAGAAGGAAGAAGATAGTGAATACAGTGAACATAAGAATATAGGAATTGGGGAAGGAAAGAGATGGAGCTTTTGAGGAATAGAGTATACGGCTGTAATAGCAAGCATGGAAAGAGATGTTTGGTTTTTGGAGTTGTTTATTATCTACAGAATGTTACTAAGAAGCTTTACATGGTGTGCTTTTGCCACAGGAATAGGCTCTGGCATGTGCCAGTGCGATTAAGCATCCTATTCTTCTCTGTCAGTCGTGGCACTTCAAAGACTGATTTCAAAGAATTGCCTGTTATGAGAGGGAGGACATGAGGAAACATTTGAAAGAACAAGTGATTAATGGCATCATTACTGAGTCCTGTAGCTATTATGCAAAACCTACAGTCTTTGTGTGAACAAAATGGAAAAAACTGGAATATCCTTGGATTTTCACATTCTGAATCTTTGACCCCAAATGCATGAATATAACAGGCTACAGGTTGAAGATAAACTTGGCTGCCTGGCTAAATAGGAAGTGGTGATGAATGTTGACTCTAACTACACATTTGACTGGAAGTAAAAAAAAGAACTAATATTGTTTCTTTTGCATGAATTATGACATTTGTTGGCAAGATGCAGCATATTAGGGGAGGCTGAAACTCATGGAGAGTGAGACCTTATCAATTCATGAGATTCTCGTCAGCCAAGAGATTCTGAAGCTCTCTGCCATGGATGGACACCATAGGCTAACCCAGCATATTCATGGGACTTGCAGCAGGCCTAAATATTTGAGTATGCTAATGAAGAAGCAGCACCTATAATTGTTGTCAAAGAAGAAAATATATATCTACAGACTTGTGAGGATAGTCGTCATGTATATGTGATTAAAGGAAAAAAGCTACTAAAGCACTATGTATATAACACAACCTTATTTTTAATCTTAAAAGAGTGCCTAAAAGGGTGCCTTGGTGGTCAGCTGGTTACACATTTGACTTCATGATCTCTCAGGGTCCTGGGATTGAGTTCTGCATCATGCTCCATACTGAGCTCCCTGCTCTTTTTTTTTTTTAAATAAAACTTCGCTATTTTTTATAATAAAGGTAGTGTGATGGTTGTTATGGAAAGGCTAACTGTTGAGGAGATGGATGCCGGGAGAGTGAAAGTCCCCCAGAGCTCAGCTGTGCTGGCAACAAGCACTGTTAGCAGTTTAGGATACGTATACTAGGGTTTTAGTCAACCAATTAGGGCACGTGTTTGAAGTTGCCTTTCAGCTGTCCCTGTCTGGGGAGCACCTTGCCAGGGCTCTCAAAGCACCTCTGTCCACCTGGTGGCACCACCTGCTTTTCCTTCTTCCTCTGCCCCTCCTCTGCTCATGCACATAAGCGCTCTCTCTTTTTCTGTCAAATAAGTAAAAAATATTAAAAAAAACAGTACCTACAAAAATTATTGGCATCATATTTGTATGCACAATATACATACAGTCATAGAAAAATATTTGGCAGGTGACTTCCAATTGGTTATATTGTGGTAATCCTAACCTCACAGATTCAGAATTGGATTGAGAGGACTCTGGGAGAAGATGACTTTTATTTTTTTACTTTATATCCTTTGGTAAAAAAGTAGAATTATACATGATACTTGCATACATTTATTTTTATAATATTTCATTTTTTTATATCACATTCATTTTTAAGCTTTTATATGAAGCAGGGAAAATGAGTTTCTAAAAAGGGACTTGGGGTTCGACTTGATTTTCGCTCAGGTCATGATCTCAGAGTCGTGAGATGGAGCCCCACATTAGGCTCTGTGCTAGCAGAGTCAGCTTAAGGTTCTCTCCCTCTCCTGCCCTTCCACTCACTCTTCCATAAGTAAATAAATAAATGGGACAATTATTATTAAAATTTTGGTTGTCATAACAGATAAAATAAAATCACATGATTTATAACTAAAACTCACATTAAAGGAACCACAGCAGCCTTCCTGTATTACCAGTGGATGAAAATAGTATCTTGGTCCCTTATGGAAAAAAAGCAGAGGCAGATGAATATTGGTTTCAGATGTATGATATACTGATTCAATAATTCCATACATCACCCAGTGCTTATCACAGTAAGTGCACCCCTTAGCCCCATCACGTATTTAACCAATTCCTCTGCCCACCTTGCCTCTGGTAACTACCAGTTCTTTGTAGTTAAGGGTCTGTTTCTTGTTTGTCTCTCGCTCTCTTTGTTTCCCTTGTGTATTTTGTTTCTTAACTTCCACATATGAGTGAAATTATATGGTGTTTGCCTTTCTTTGATTGGCTTATTTCACTTAGCATAATGCTATCTAGCTCCATTTATGTTGTTGCAAATGGCAAGATTTCATTCTTTTTAATGGCTGAATAATATTCCATTGTATGTATATACCACTCTTCTTTTTCCAATTTTCAATAGAATGACACTTGGACTGCTTTCATATCTTAACTATTGTAGCTAATGCTGTTATAAACATAGGGGTGCATGCATGCCTTTGAATTCTTGTTTTTATATTCTTTGGGTGAATACCCAGTAGTGCAATTGCTAGATTATAGGGTAGTCCTATTTTTAACTTTTTAAGGAAACTCCATATGGTTTTCCATGGTGGCTGCACCAATTTGCATTCCCACCAAAAGTGCAGGAGGGCTCCCCTTTCTCCACATCCTTACCAACACCTGTTGTTTCTTGTGTTGTTGATTTTAGCCGTTCTGACAAGTGTGACATGATAGTGCACTTTAGTTTTTGATTCGTATTTCTATGATGATGATTGATGTTGAACATCTTTCTTTTCATGTGTTTATTGGCTATCTGGATGTCTTCTTTGGAGAAATCTCTGTTCATGTTGTCTGCCCATTTTAAATTGGATTATTTGGTTTTTGGATGTTGAATTATCTAACCCTTTATCTAATATGTCATTTGCAAATATCTTCTTCCATTCCATAGGTTGCATTTTAGTTTTGTTGTTTCCTTCACTGTACAGAAGCTTTTTTATTTTTATGCAGTCCCAATAGTTTATTTTTTCTTTGGTTTCTCTTACTTCAGGGGACCTATCTATAAAAAAAAGTTGCTATAGCTCATGTCAGAGAAGTTACTGCTTGTACTTTCTTCTAAGATTATTATGGTTTCAGGTTTCACATTTAGGTCTTTAATCCATTTTGAGTTTATTTTTGTGTATGGTGTAAGAAAGTGGTCCAGTTTCATTCTTTTGCATGTTGCTGCCTAGTTTTCCCAACACCATTTGTTGAAGAGACTCTTTTTCCCATTGGATATCCTTCCTGCTTTGTTAAAGATTAAGTGACCGTATAATTGTGGATTTATTTCTGGGTTTTCTCTTCTGTTCCATTGATGTATGTGTCTATTTTTGTCTAACACTATAACACCATTACTGTTTTGATTGCTACATCTTTGTAGTATAATTTGAAGTCCAGAATTGTGATGTCTCCAGCTTTGCTTTTCTGTTTCAAGATTGCTTTAGTTATTTGGCATCTTTTGTGGTTCCATACACATTTTAAGATTGTTCTAGTTCTGTTAAAAATGCTGTTGGTATTTTGATAGAGATTGCATCAAATGGGTAGATTACTTTAGGTGGTATAGACATTTTAATAATGTTTATTCTTAAATCCAGGGTGTGGGACATCTTTCCATATTTTTGCATCTTCAGTTTCTTTCATCAGTGTTTTATAGTTTTCAGAGTACAAATCTTTCACCCCTTTGGTTAGCTTTATTACTAGATATCTTATTATTTGAGGTGCAACTTTAAATGGTATTGTTTTGTTAATTTCTCTCTCTGCTGCTTCATTATTGTTGAATAGAAATGCAACAGATTTCTGTATGTTGATTTTGTATCCTGCGACTTTACTGAATTCATTTATCTGTTCTAGCAGTTTTTTGTGGAATCTTTGGGTTTTCTATATATAGTATGTCATCTGAAAATAGTGAAAGATTTACTTCTTCTTGCTGATTTGGATGCCTTCTGTTTCTTTAGCTGTCTGATTGCTGTGGCTAGGACTTCCAGTACTGTGTTGAATAGAAGTGATAAGAGTAGACATCCTTGTTTTGTTCCCGATCTTAAAGGATGGCTATGTTTTTCCCCATTAAGGATGATTGATGTTAGCTACAGCTTTTTTCACATATGGCCTTTGTTATGTTGAGCTGGGTTCCCTCTAAACTTACCTTGTTGAAGGTTTTTATCATAAATGGATGTTGTACTTTATCAAATGCTTTTTCTGTGTCTCTTGATATGGCCATATGGTTACTGTACATTCTGTTATTGATGTGATGTATCACATTGATTGATTTGCAAATATTGACCCAACCTTGCAACCCAGAAATAAATCCCACTTCATCTTGGTGAATGATTTTTTAAAATGTATTATTGGATTGGGTCTGCTAGTATTTTGTTGAGGATTTTTACATCTGTGTTCATCAGGGATATTGGCCTGTAGTTTTTTTTTTTTTTTTTTTTTTTTTTTTTTTTTTTTTAGTGGTACCTTTATCTGGTTTTGGTATCAAGGTAATGCAGGCCTCATAGAATGAATTTGAAAGTTTTCCTTCCTTTTCAATTTTTTTGGAATAGTTAGAGAAGAGTTGGTTCCTTAAATGAATCATAAAACTCACCTGTGAAGCCATCTGGTCCTGGATGTTTTTTGGATATTTTTTGACTACTGATGCAGTTTCTTTGTTGGTGATTTGTCTGTTCAAATTTCCTATTTCTTCCAGTTTCCATTTTGGTAGGTTATTGGTTTCTAGTAACTTATCCATTTCTTCTAGGTCATCCAATTCATTGCATATACTTTTTCATAATATTCTCTTATGACTGTATTTCTGTAGTGTTGGTTGTTATTTTTCCTCTCTCATTTGTGATTTTATTTATTTGAGTCCTTTCTCTCTATTTTTTATTGATAAGTCTGCTAGAAGTTTATAAATATTGTTGATTTTTTTAAAGAACCAGTCCCTGGTTTCATTGATCTGTTTTATCGTGTTTTTAGTTTCTATACCATTTATTACTGCTGTAATCTTTATTGTTTCCTTCCTTCTGCTGATTTTAGGTTTTGTTTTTTTTTTCTTCTTTTTATAGTTCCTTTACATGTAGGTGTCCTGGAAGGTATTTTTTATTTGTTGTACTTACAAGTAAATATGTATGAAGACTTAAAGACATCACTGTTATTTCCTACAGAGAGTGGTATGATTATGCTAATACCACAAAACGTATTGCTTATTTAATATATCAGAGTATTATATTACCAATAGGACAAGATGAGAAAAGATCATGGAAAGGGCTAGAGCAGTGGAAACCTCTTGGCATTGTTTAGCACCTTATAGGATTGCTACATTGGAAGAGTGAACATATTTACCATTACATTGAACAGACATTTGGCTGGAAATTGTTTTTAAAGCAAAGGGTTAGTCTTGTCTAGTGGGAACAAAAACCTCTCTAATGAATTCCAGCACAGGAGTTCCTGTCAGAACTGTCTGAAGCTCCGTGTTGAAGCTCTACAGAACTGTCTGAAGCTCACGCTGAAGCACTACAGCGACCTGGACCCTGTGTTTCCTAATGGGCAGGGGCTTGGAGCTTGCGGTCTGGGCAGCAGAACTAACCGCTGTTTCTTTTAATAATCGTTAAGCCATATCATCTAAGGTTTTCAGCTTATTGGAGATGTGAATTTGTTTTATAGATTATAAATATACATATACAGTGTATGTATAAAGCAGAATGCCTGTCCTTCCTGATTATTTTTGTACCATATTGTAAATTATATTATTTATTCTTTACCAATTTTGGGAATAAAAGGTGTTTTAGTTATTTAATATAATAAACAAAAGCTGTTAAACTTATGTTAAAATTTCCAGTTCAACTTGTAAATCCGTTTTTATTATTGTGCATAAATACATACTAATACTTGATCTAATAAAAAAAAAGAGGGATCCCTGGGTGGCTCAGTGGTTTGGTGCCTGCCTGTGGCCCAGGGCATGGTCCTGTAGTCCCGAGATCAAGTCCCACATCGGGCTTCCTGCATGGAGCCTGCTTCTCCCTCTGCCTGTGTCTCTGCCTCTCTCTTTCTGTGTCTATCATGAATAAATAAAATCTTTAAAAAAATAGAAAATTGTTTACAAACATGTTAGAAGGACTGCTGGAGTAAAAGGTGCAAGTAAATACACTTAAATATCAGTTATTGCAGCAAACTACCTCTAGGGCTGGATGGCAAAAAATAATAATTATCCAGAGTCCCATTATGCAGTGCTGCTGTGGCCACTTCTGTTGTTGAAAATACATACTCCTCATCTTTCATCAAGCCAGGAGTCACACATCTACTGATACTGCTGGAATTTTGGGGAGTATGATCTAGCCGAAGCTCCTGGGTTCATCTACGATGTGGCTTCTGTCCACATTTCAGTTGCTGCTGCTGCAGTGCCCGTTGCCCGAACCAGAGGGGTTGTGCTGCTGAGGACTGCTGAACTACCCTTCCTCTACTGCCAGGGCTAGAAGCAGAATAGGGGAGCAAAAATAGCTTTTCTCCTGCTTTTAATCTCCTACCGTGTCTCTCACTGACAGGATCCAACTGGAAGTTAGGCAGCAACTGATTATGGGAAATTGCCAGTACTTGTGCTAATTACATTAATTCATTTAACAAATACGTATCGAACATTTGCTGTCTGTCAAGTATGTTATAAACACCGGGGACTCAGAAACAAACAAAACAGACAAAACTCCTGCCTCTGTGGTGCTTACATTTAAGCAGAGAGAAAGGAAATAATTGCGTATGTAAGTAAGTATGATGTAAAGTGGTGATTAGTGCTAAGAAGAAATAAAGTCCTAGGAGTGACAGACCAATGGTGAAATGGTACTGGAGTTGAAGATCTCACTGATAATATTTGAAAAAAACCCTGGAAAAAAAAAGGATAGTGAGCCATGTAGATATCAGAAGGAATACTCTTCTTGGGAGATGTATCGTGTAGTGCAGAGCTCTGCAAGTTTGGATAATTCACAAGTATAAGGAAAAACATAGGAGCAGGGCAAGAGTTGTAGGAGTTGAGGACAAAGAGGTAGTGTTCCCATCTCCCCTGCATTAATAACAGTTAGCTCATTTGACTCAGATGTTCTGTGACACTCTCTTTGAAGGGCTCCATTCAGAAGGTATGGCAAAAATTTGTGGATATTTGTCAGGATTCCAGCACTGGCAATACTTCTAAATTTGATATACAGGATGATGATATTCATGAAGTTCCTGCCAAATAGCTCTCAAAAAATGAAAACCATAATATTTTACTTGTCAAATTAAAATTGTAAGCATACAATAACACTGACAAAAGAGCATTAAAACTAGTGTTCTTGTTCGTGCTAATAGCACTGTGTATATCGGAAAGCAGATATGTACTACAAACCATAAAACCAGTAACGTTCTTACCTAGTACCATTTATGAGAATCTTGACTAGAGAATTCTCGAAGTACATGTGATATGTGCTTGAAGATGTTAATTGCCTAGTTATTTAATATTTCTAAAAGAACAAAGAAAAATGGCTTTAGAATCCAAAGCAGATTAATATTTATGAGATTACAGATATTTTCACTAAATCATAGATGTTTTATGGTGACTTGGGTCTATTAAGAACTCCAAGGTCTTAAGATCTTTCCTGTTCTATGAATAATCTTATTGGAATATTTTGTTTTAAAATTCTTTGAAAATTATTTTAAATAGGATATAGAATGTTTAAAATTCTTAATTACAAGTTTAATGTTCAGAATTATTAGTCTGAGCATAGAGGCCTAAATTCACAAAAATGTGGATTTAAAAAAATCATATAGGATATTATCATATCTTTCTGCAGAGAAAATGAAATACAAAATTAAGTTTAAAGTTATTAATGTTATCTAAACTAAACTAAGTATTTTACAGTTCTCTGAACCCTGGATTCTACAATGGTAAATGTACTTGAACTGAAATACCTCATGTGTTTTGTCACTTGTAGAAAAACTTGTAGCTTACAGAAAAGCTTGTAGTATGTAAGAAAGAAGACTATTAATTATTTTCATCAGGTTTTACTCACTATTATAGGAATCACCAAGAGTGGCAGTCTCTACAGATACTAGAGAAGTGAAATTGGTTTTAATATACCCTATGGATCTTTTAAATATAGTAAATTTTTGGTCTACAAGAGTTATGACTTTTATCATAGATTACTTGCACTTTGTAGAATCTCATATTCAAAATGTTTTAATTATACTAATTTTGTCAATGCATAGTTAACCTATGTAGAAATGTGTGTGTTCATACTGACTTAGAGATTAGTAGTTCAAGACTCAAAATTACATCTTGTAAAATCTGAGTACAATAGATATTCTGAGTACAGGTCATACTGAGAAACCATTGAGAAAGCCCAGTGAATGACCCCCTCTCCCATATTATTTTTTCCCTTTTTTTTTCAAAAAAGGTAAATTGTCCAGATTCATTTATCAAGTGATTGCTAAGCCTAGCTGCAAGAGAGAGGTGGCAGGCAATATAAAGCTTCCATTCTCCCTACTCTCTCTCTCTCTCTCTCTCTCTTTGTTCTTACTTTTATTTCTGCAGATCCTGCAGTCTCAGATTTCCACTCTGTTCTGACAAACACTGTATGTGAAGTGGGTCAAATATCAGCCATCTTTGGTAAGTTCCACTGAAGCCCAGACATTTGTTTTCCCTGGTTCTGTTTCTTTATTCCTGTACCCCTATTCCTCATGCTCTAACACCTCTAACACGCTCCTTCACACTGCATCAAGACCCTCTTGCCTCACTTGTTTACCCATTGAGGATCTTGAATATTCTGATGACAAGGGCACTCATATAGAAGCTGTTTACACATTCCAACATGCCAAGTGCCCTTGTGCCTTGTCATCTCTCTCTCTCTTTAGAATATCTTTGTATCTTTGTACCTTTGTCTTAACAATTTCTAGTTACTGTTCTTTGTCATTTTCTATGCTGCTTTTTGTGGTCTCCAAGACTACATAGCAGCAGCAAAATTCTACAGTCGTTGGCTTAGGACAACCATAGAATTAGGAGGTAAGGAGATTTCAAGATATATTTTCTAGACTAGACTAGAATACAGAAAGGTAGTGCAGAATTTGGATCACTGGAAATAAATAGAGAAGCCAGGACATGGGAAAGATGGTGATAAGAGAAAGGACGTATGATTTGTTCAAGGATAAGATTATCAGGTCTAGGTATGCAGGACACTGAGATGCCAAATAAATGACTCTGGATTCCTGGTAGGAGTGGTAAGCAGAAAAGGAGGAAGGAATTGGGTATTGAGGAAATGGGCTTATAAATATGATTTCTTGCCACTTGTCTTACTCTTGATGAAATATCATGGAAGGTGATAAAAGATCTGTAGAAGGAAAATAGATATAGTAATAAAATTACAAATGATTTATGTGTCTCTGATTTCTATCATGTTGAAATATCATGGAAAGTGATAAAAGATCTGTAGAAAGAAAATAGAAATAGTAATAAAATTATAAATGATTTATGTGTCTCTGATTTCTATCATGTATCATTCATTAAAATATGTTTAGCACTTTCTTGATAATTTTTCTATAGATACCCTAAATGCAAATATTTTAGGTGTGACCACTTGAATAATCCACGTTATCTCCTTATTGATATTGCTCATGCACCTTTTGTGTTCAAGGGACTGTTACAGATGTTATTTATTATATATTTTACTAAAAATGTTTCCTTTTATTTCTTTTTATTATTCTAATTATCTGTTCATTATGAATATGGAATAGTTGCAAATTAGATCTCTTAGCTTCTGATGTCTTGGAGCTATTTCTAGACCTTTACCTATTTTTGATAATAAGGGAAAAATATTTTGATATTTTTCTCCTGTTGTTTAACAATTGACTAAGTTTTTAAAAATTTTTTGTTTGCATTGATATAGAATATTTTGTTTGCATTGATACTCAATATTGGTATCTTTTATATTCAATAAAATATGTCAGGTTCAAGAGAATATACAGGGATATTTCATATTTTTTTACTTTCTGTAATTAATGATTATTTTATTATTAATGTAAGATATCCAAGAGTGCCTCCCTAAAGTCATATATTTGGTATAATTTAACAAAATAATTTACAGTATATCTGAGATATATACAACCTTAAGAAAATGTCAAAATTCAGTACCTTTCAAAAAATTTAAGTTACTTTTTTTTAGCTTTGTCTTCTATTGATCTGTATTGCATGTTAATGTATAATTTCATTCCAAAGGCCAATTTACTTAATACTTTTTGATTTCTTCTACAAACACAGGAATAAAATTGAATCACCACAGAATTTTGTAAAATGTTTCAGATATTTCACCAGAGGTTGTCCATATCTGATCACTGATGACAGAGTGTGATAAAATGAAATACTGATTTGTATAGCTTTTTTATAAGACTGAATTTTCTGTTGCATGTTTCTCATTGTATACTGGGACAGCTTATTTTTAGTTCTTAGATGAGATCAATAGGTAGGGTAAAAGTTCTATTTCTTCATTCTTTTTATTCATATTTTAGCAATTTCATTTCATATTCTGAGATAATATGTATTATTAACTGAGTGAGTCAGTGAAATACAATGGAATAAAGGGGCAGCTGGGTGGAAGAGTTGGTTGGATATGAGAAGATTGTAGAGAGACAGAAGGAAGCATTTAAGTAGTTTTTTTAATTTTACAATAAAGAAAACATTTTTTTCTATATTTTTATTGTTGTAAACTGTTGATGACTTAGAAAGCAAAAGCTAATTGAGTTTATTTGGAGGCACTAAGATGAAAGGATCATCTTAATCCAGCCTTAAGGGAATGGCTTTGTTGACATTAATCTACCATGAGCCAGAAATAAAGTTTTCAGAGATTTATAAAGTAATTGAAACACTGGGAAAGATGAAAAACAGGAGCCAAAGGTTTCTTTTGCTTTATATTGATTCAGTTAGTGAGCAGTACAGCCTTCAAGATTTCAGCAATAGATGTAGAAAGAGATAGACAGACTTTTGATGGCAGATAGGATATTTTTTCATGTTCTTTTAACTGATTATTTTTTGTTCTGTCCTTAAATAGTTTGGAGAGATTTTTCAGGATAAAGCAAAATGCTGTATTAAATTCCTAAAGAATTAGTTTTAAAACTGATATAGGTTAGTGAAGATGAGAATTATTTGGGTACGTCTCTCAGATTATTTTTTAAAAAACCCAACAATTATTTTAAAATCTCTTAGTCTGGCCCACCGGGTTCATAATTTTGAATTAGTTTTTAAAAATAAATACAAATGAAAAGTTCTGGCATAAAGAAAAGTATATGAATTTTCACAAATATCTTTACTTGTTTGATATTAATCTTTTCTGCTATCTTCCTCCCATTGATATTTGGGAATGGCTGTTACTCACACGTAACTAAGTGTACAATATATGTATGTTTGTAATAAAAATAACCATCGATCAGTGGTTTCGCTTACTAAATTTATTTATATTTTACCTTTTTCCAGAAACAGTATGATGCAACTGATTATATAACACCATGCTTCTTATGTAAATGAATTTATAACTTTGAAAATAAATATGGAATAGCTTTTTAATACATTAGAATTTTTTAGATATATTCTAAATATTGCATCTAAGCTTTCACAGTAACTTTTAGGTTGAGGGTGATTGATATGTAAATGAATGTAATGAAGTTCAAAGACAATAGATTTTCAGTGAATTGTTTAATTGGAAAATCATGGCCTAAAATCTCATTTTTCATCAACAGGAAACTAGATGGGAATTATGAATGTTGATTTTGCTACAGGTTATGCTTGATCTTGAGCGAAGTCTTGTGTGTTTCTGGGCATATATTTCTTCAACTATACGATGTGGAAATGAATCGGTCTAGACATAATCTAAGTTTCCACCCTTCCATCTGGTGTCCATGAATAGCCCATTTAGGCTTATACCCTCCCATAAATAGTTAGCTTGTTAATTACCAAGTATTCCCAACTCTAATCTGTGTAATTCTAAATGCCAGTAAAGTTTTTCTTTTACTGAGCTAAAATCTGTCTTCCTACGTTTTGTATTGTTCGTAAGTGCTGAGTGTGTCTTCAGTATATTCATAAAGATTATTGGTGAAAATGGTATGCAGGACTGGACAGGACATTGTATTGGACAGGATATGGTTGCATTTTTTAACAACAAAAATTTGTCAATCCATTTTTAATCAGTACCTTTTGTATATATGGCCATTCAATTAGTAGTAATCAAATAATTGTCTTTGTGGTTTTACCAACATTTTTCCATTGTGCACAGAAGGACATCCCAGGAACTTGACAGATATCTTCACAATTCTAATCCATTTTGATGACTGCATTTTCTAAGAAAGAAGGAAGTATAAAAAGAGGGAGGGAGAGAAGAAAAGCAGAAGAGAGGAATGAAAGAATGAATTCATTTACACAGATAAGACTTGCTATTAAAGAATCCATAGAGTTCTTTATATGCAAGAATTTTGCTTTGCAAATGTGATTCCCTCTACATGTTCAGTTTCTCTGTGTATAGGTCATGAACCAATTGCCAATCAATAGTGGAAATAACAGATATACCCTCATGAAATTTATAGGCTAGCAAGAGATAGAGAAAAGTGAACAGGAAATTCTAATGTGAGATAAATGTGAGATAACTGTGAGATAATGTGAGATAACTGTGAGATAATGTGAGATAATGTGTCAGTGTTGATGAAAAATACTGGGTGCTGTGACGTAATAGAGGAAGCACAAACCTTAGTCATACAGGTTAAAAAAAACCTCTTAGGAAAAGTAAATCCCATTCACTCTTCAGGTTTCCAATTAGATGATAATCAGGCAAAAAGTGGAAAGGCATTTTTTTTTTAATAATCAGAAGTCCTTAAACAAGAGAGAGTACAGTGACTTAAAGAAAGGAAACATGGTTGAGTATTCTAGCAGCAGGGTTTTTGAGAGAGGGAAAGGCAGTATAAGATGGAACTAGAGAAAATACAAGAGGAGTTATTTTAAATTTTTTTATTGAAGTATGATTAACATACCAAGTTTTAATAATTACAGATGTACAACAACATATCAATTCAATAATTATATACGTCACTCAGTGCTTACCATACAACTATCTATTACCGTAAAAGATAACGATATTATTTACTCTATTCCCTATGCTGTACTTTATATCTGTGTGACTTATTTTATAACTGAAAGTATGTACCCCTTTATCCCCTTCATCTAAATTCTACCCATCACCCCACATGCTCCCTCTTTGGCAACCAGGAGTTTGTTTTATGTGTTTAAGAGTCTAGGTTCTTTTGTCTGTTTCTCCTTTTATTTGTTTTGTTTTGTTTTAGATTCCACATATAAATGAAATCAGAAGGTAATTTGTCTTTCTCTGTCTGATTTCTCTTAGCATGTACCTTATAAGTCCACCCATATTGTCACAAATGATAAGATCTTATTCTTTTTAATGGCTGAGTAATATTCCATTATTATAGATATATATTCATACCACATCTTTGTCCATTCATCTATCTAATGTGGACTTTTTAAAAAAGATTTTATTTATTTATTCATGAGAGACACAGAGGGGAGGAGGTAGAGACACAGGCAGAGGGAGGAGCAGGCTCCACGCAGGGAACCCGACCTGGGACTCGATCCCAGGTCTCCAGGATCAGGTCCTGGGCTGAAGGTGGCGCTAAACTGCTGAGCCACCTGGGCTGCCCCTGACGTGGACATTTTTGATGCTTCCACATGTTGGCTGTTGTAAATAACGCTGCAGTAAAAATAGCTGTGCATGTATTAGTGTTTTTGTTTTCAGATTAGTGTTTTTGTTTTCCTTGGGTAAATACCCAGTAGTAGAATTACTGGATCATTTGGTATTTCATTCTCCAATTTTTTAATTCAAGTATAATTTATATACAGTGTTATATTAGTTTCAGGTGTATACCATAATATATATTATAATATATTTTTTAATATTTTTAACATTTAATATATTTTTAATTTTTTGAGTAACCTCCATACTGTTTCTCACAGTGGCTACACTAATTTTATTCCTACCGATGGTGCTCAGGGACTTCTTTCTTTTCTGCATCCTCACCAACACTTATTATTTCTTGTCTTTTTTATTCTAACCATTCTGACAAGTATAAGGTGATATCTCATTATGGTTTTGATTTGCATATTTTTCTGATGATGAGTGATGCCGAGCATTTTTTCATATGTCTGTTGGCCATTTGTATGTCTTTAGAAAAATGCCTGTGCCCATTTTTAATCAGATTACTTAGTATTTTTTGGTGTTGAGTTGTGTAAGTTCTTTATATATTTTGGCTATTAGCCCTTATGGAATGTATCATTTGCAGATATCTTCTTCTATTCAGTAGGTTGCCTTTTTGTTTTGTTGGTGGTCTCCCTCACTGTGCAAAACTTTTTTTTTTATTGTGGTCCCAATAGTTTATTTCATTTTTGTTTTCCTAACCTAACCTAACAAGGTACATGTAGAAAAATATTGCTATGGCTGATGTCAAAGAAATTACTGCCTGTTGTCTTCTAGGAATTTTATAGTTTCAGATTTCACATTTAGTTCTTTAATCTATTTTGAATTTATTTTTATGTATTGTGTGAGAATGTGGTCATGCTTCATTCTTTTGAATGGCTGTCCAATTATTCTAGCAACCTTTATCGGAGAGAATGTTTCCCATTGTATATTCTTGCCTCTTTTGTCATAGAGTAATTGGCAATATAAGGATGGGATCATTTCCAGGCTCTCTCTTGTTCCCCTGATCTGTGTGTCTGTTTTTGTGCTTGTACCATAGTGTTTTGATTATTACAGCTTTGTAGTACATCTTGAAATCTAGGACTGTGTTTTGAAAGGCCTTTTATATGTTACATTGAAGAATATGGATTTCATTCTAAGGGAATGACACAGTCCAATTTACATAAGGAAGGACACTGTGGCTCCATATCCTGCTCTGTTTTACTGTGTATTGCACACTTTAAAACTTTTAGTAGAAGAGAATTTCCTAACTTCCCAACCTGATCATATGCCCCTTGCATATGCTCTTTAACACTTTCTATTTAACCTGTAGAGTGCATGTTATAATTATAAAGGATAATAAATTGTGAGATTAGATGTTCAGTGTCTACTGAACAGTGTCTATCTCTGAGATAGTAGAGACCAAATTGGTATATTGTTGAATCATCAGCATCAGCATCTGTCTCAGGACCTTTTATATAGTAGATGTTCAATAAGTATGTTTTAAATGAATAATCCATAGGGATTTAAGTACTGTGAATAAGAATAATTTAGTTAAAAGAGAACTAAAAATTGAGATGCCTGGGTGGCTCAGCGATTGAGTGTCTGCCTTCTGCCCAGGGCATGATCCTGGGGTCCTGGGATTGAGTCCCACATCGGGCTCCCTGCATGGAGCCTGCTTCTCCCTCTGCCTGTGTCCCTGCCTCTCTCTCTATGTCTTTCATGAATAAATAAATAAAATATTTTTTTTAAAAAAAGAGAGAACTAAAAATCACTGATGATTTTAATCTCTTTTCTTTTTCATTCTTATCTCCCTGATAAGACAAACATTTGTTGGGCAACTCTCTGTGCCATGTATTGTGTAGAAACTTAAGGAAGATAAGTGATATGGCATGTAAATCCCAAATATTTTAAAAATTAATGTTTACAATTTAAGCAAGGTGTATTGTAAAGGTACAATAGGCAATATTAAGCAAACAGCTAAAGGTACATATTTCTTTCTCTTATTACACCTTAAAAAAAGTTTTATCTTTTATGGATATCTTATATTTCTAAAGCTGCGTGTTAACTTTCAAACATTTTTAGACCAAAATAGAAAGATGCCTAAGTAGAGGTTCTTTTAAAGTATGATACAGACTTGCTGTTAGTGATCTGTTAACAAAGATAAAACACTAGTCTAAAAGATTAGGAGATATTGATGAATTGGAAATAGCTACCTTTTTACTCTTCTTAAAAATGTACTTATGTATTTTGATCAATAAGAAGTTAAGTGCCTGTCTATTCAGGAAAGTTTAAATTATGTAAAAATAAAAATTAAAGGGGGATCCCTGGGTGGCTCAGTGGTTTAGTGCCTGCCTTTGGCCGAGGGTGTGATCCTGGAGTCCTAGGATCAAGTCCCACATTGGGCTCCCTGCATGGAGCCTGCTTCTCCCTCTGCCTGTGTCTGTGCCTCTCTCTCTCTCTCTCTCTCTCTCTCTCTCTCTCTCTCATGAATAAATAAATAAAATCTTTTAAAAAATAAAATAAAATAAAAAATAAAATGTATTTTAGCTGCAAAAGTATAACTTGAGATACTGTTTGTAATTATGTTTTTCAAAAAGCCACTCTAATGAAAAGCAGCCACAAATGTACTCATAAAAGTACTTAAATTTGAAAGGATTTATGTAGAATTTTGGCTTCCAAAGCAAATATTAAATTGAAAAATTTGTGTCAAAATTAATTTCAGCTCTTAAAGTTATCATTTGTGATTTTAAAAGAATAGGAATTCTGGAGAACTTAACTCAAAAAAATTGTATGCAGTTTATGAAGAAACTACTTCATTATTTTTGGCAGAGTTGAATGGCAATATGGCAGTTTAGTAGAAAAAGTCCCAAAAAAGGTTATAGATATTAACCAGAAGGAAAAGAAAGTTGAGAGAATCTTGTCTGCCAGGGAAATAAGACTTACATATATTCTAGAATAAAGTTCTCTATTTTTATTCCCCTGCCCATACTCTTTCTAATATTGAAATAGAAAGTAAAAGTATGTTGAAGAATATTATCTGAATTTATTTGTGAGATTGTGAGAAAGTTGTGAGGTTAAAAAAATCAAATTTCTTTTTTTTAAAGATTTTATTTATTTATTCATGAGAGACAGAGAAAGAGAGAGAGAGAGACAGGCAGAGGGAGAAGCAGGCTCCATGCAGGTAGCCCAATGTGGGACTCGATCCTGAGACTGCAGGATCATGCCCTGGGCCGGAGGCAGGTGCTAAATCTCTGAGCCACCCAGGGATCCCCCAAATCAAATTTCAATGGACTAAAATTACATATACAAATTAGTGAAAGACAGTATTAAGAAATAAAACATTTAGACAGATAATTCAATTAAATAATTTTTGTCATTAGTATTTAAACATTAAATATGGGTACTATGGATTGAATCTGAAAGTTTATAAAATTATGGGCACATTAAGGCATCAACTTTTAAAATCTAAAGCATTAAAAAAAATCTAAAGCATTGTGAAGAAATAAGATATGTCTTCTTAAAAGGAAAATAAGGGAAATGGAAAGTAAGCCACAGGGGCCAGCCTGGGTGGCACAGCGGTTTAGCGCCGCCTTCAGCCCAGGGCGTGACCCTAGAGACCTGGGATCAAGTCCCACGTCAGGCTCCCTGCATGGAGCCTGCTTCTCCCTCTGCCTGTGTCTCTGCCTCTCTCTCTGTGTCTCTCATGAATAAATAAATAATACCTTAAAAAAATAAAGTAAGTCACAGTAACTATCAATGGTACTTTAATCTAAGGAAAATGTCACATATATTCAAGTACATGTTTCTTTATATTGCTTTAAATTGAGCCTTCTTTTATTTGTGTGTCTTAATTATTTACATTTTAATGGTAATAAGAAGGTTTTTATCCCCTGTAAGTGGTACATAAGCAATTTAGGCAAATACAGCATATCTATACCTGAAGAAAACCATTATTCCCTAATGAAAGCTATGGAGTTACTGATTTAATGCATAGGAATGGTTAAATTGTTATTGTTTTGCCACAATGGGAAGTCATGAGGGGAATAAATTCCCCTACTATGTACCCAGCAGTTTCCATTTATTTTGAAATTGACTCTCATAAGAATTCTTTCTTTAATTGCTATCTCATTTTATAGATAAGAAAACTAAAGTTTAGGGACGCCTGGTTGGCTCAGCGGTTTAGTATCTGCCTTCAGCTCAGGGAGTGATTTTGGGTCTGGGGATTGAGTCCCACTTCGGGCTTCTCATGAGGAGCCTGCTTCTCCCTCTACCTATGTCTCTGCCTCTCTCTCTGTGTCTCTCATGAATAAATAAATATAATCTTTAAAAAAAAAGAAACTTTAAACTTTAGATTTTAGTTAGTTTATAAAGTATAAGAATATTTTTTACATAATACCAGCATTTTTTCCAGGGAGTCAAGATTTCAATAAAACTATGTCTCATTCTAATCCATGTTCTTCCTTTATACTGCATAAGCCCTCCCACGTGAGGCTGATAATGGTATAATTGCAGCAGCAGTAATAATAATATTAGTGATAGCATACACTTACTGGGCTTGCGGTGTTCCGGACATTGTCCCCAGCACATTGTATACATTAATTCCATTTAATTTGCAAAAGAACTCTATGAGGGATGCCTGGGTGGCTCAGTCAGTTGAGCTTCCAACTTCTGATTTCAGCTCAGGTAATGACCTGCACACAGCAGGGAGTCTGCTTGAGAATCTCTCTCTCCCTCTGCCCCCCACCCCCACACACACTTGTGCACCTGTGCACTCTCTCTCTCTTTCTCTCTCTTTCTGAAATAAATAAATCTTTTTTTTAAAGGATTCTATGAAATATGTCCTGTTTTTTCCTAGTTTTATAGGTGAGAAGAAGGAAATAGGAAATCCAAATTAGGAAATAGGAGAAACCATCATTGTATGGGTATGTGTAGGTTTATGTGATCCTATAAATGCAGGTAGTGAAATGCAGGCTGTTAAAAAATTAAATTTTATAAGACTTTGTATTTCAATGTAGTTTTAGATATATGTCATTCATTTAATAATTTATGGTTTAAAAATGCTGATGACTGAGTCCTTGCAAAGGTTATAAAGTATTCAAGTCCTGAGGAAAGAGAAGATGCAGAATAGACCTATTCATATATGTGGCTGGGCAAAAGAATGGTGTTGGCATATTTGAATGTTCAGTCCCAGGGTTGCCTGAAAGGCATAATTAAATTTGCTTTTTGATTTAGGAGTTTGAGAACAGAACTTTAGGGAACCAGTCGACTTTGGTTGCCTATAAACCGATATTGATGTCTGTAGAGGTGAAAAGAATAAAAGCATAATTGATAATTCTCTTAATTTAAGTGCAGAAAGTAGTTGATACAAGTTTTTCTTGTATCATCTTTACCACTTTTGATAATAGTGGCATGGTAGTGTCATTGGCATTACTTGATAGGTTAATAAGTGTCCTGAGGTACTTACTAAAGTTCTGAGGGGGGAAAATGTATGCAGTAGTCTTGAAAGGACCATAGAAAAAACAATGAGCTCCAACACGGAATGAATGGTTGAAATTAAGTTGGGTCTACTGTGGCAGAATGCATAGAGGACTGTCCGTTTTAGACTTACTACTTCCTGAGGAGACCGTTATTACTATAGGGCTTTGGAATCAGGGGGTCAATGAGCTCAAGTATTGGGCAATCAGAAGATGTAAGGACAGACCTCCTCCTAAACTGCAAAGATCCAATAACCTAATAAAATTTGGAAAGTGAGAAATCAGTACATTTTATTAACTAACTAATGTAACCTCATACTTAGTAATCTTCAAAAGTGTGGAAGATTTAGTATTTGTGAGTATCTACAGTGCCATTACGTCTTCAATTTTATAATTCTAGCTAAATAATGATTTCCAGTGGGAATTTTGATTCTCACCTATCTCTTATCTTTCAGTTTTTTGCCATAGACGGTGTCATTGTCACATTGCACCCACTATTTTAGAAAGTTATAAAAATAATACTTAGCCTTTTCTGTTTTACTCTTTCTAGTCTCTCCACCTCTCCCTCTCCCCGTCTCTGTCTCCCATTCCTCTTTATCTTTTCCCTTGGTAGTCATGACCCACTAAATTATTTTGATGGCTTCCTGGTGATTGAGATTTGCAGTGCTTAGAGATTGGAGTACAAAAATGATTATGAGTTATAGATAATTATTAGTAACTTTGCATACATGCTAGAGGTTAAAATAGGTTTGAAGGGAAAAACAACAAATGGTATAGTTGTCCAAATGGATAAGATAAGATTTTAAATATTAAGTATTTTTAGTCAAATATCATTAAAACACACAAAAAATATCCTTTTAACTTCTTTAAGATTTCAAAAGTTGTGCTATGATAAATTAAGTTGGATATAATGGATAGTTGATATATAAAAGCATTGCCTGATGGGTACAATTTCCTTTTCCATTCAGTGATGGAAAGCAAAATGTAAGACAGCAAAGAGATATAAGTAAGAAATGTACTAAAGATCATATAGAGTATGGGTTTATACTTTGGGATCTTACTTTATAAGGGTTTTTGAAATTGTGTTTTAATAGTATTTTAAGTAATTCATAGTTGGCTTTCATGTTGTTTTAGTAAAAATGCATAGGCATTTCACATTACAAACGTGGATTGAAGTGTGTGTAAAACATAAAGGAAGAGATCACCCTAAATAATTAGATGTCAGATGCTTGGAGTCTATTTATGGAATCTAGAAATAGGTCAGTCAAAACATGTTCTAGAAACTCTTTTATGTATTTATGTATTTATATATTTATTAGAAACTCTTAGAAGAGATTCTGAAACAGTATTTTGTACAAATTCCCATTAAGAAGGCTAATGTTTGAGCTTATAAAGCAAATGACCAGAATCCTACTGTGAGATGTCAGTTCTACCCTTCGGGGAAGCAATGTTTATGACTATAAAACTTTTTTTTAAAAGATTTTATTTATTTATTTGTGAGAGACACAGAGAGAGAGAGGCAGAGATATAGGCAGAGGGAGAAGCAGGCTCCACGCAGGGAGCCCGAAGTGGGACTCGATCCTGGGACCCCGGGGTTATGCCCTGGGCTGAAGGCAGGCACTAAACCGCTGAGCCATCTGGGCTGCCCAGACTATAAGACTTTTAAATTACTTATTTTCCTATCACGGAGACTATGTGGTATTTTATGCAGTGTTGGTCAGGAAAGGTGGAAAGCTAATTACTTTTAAATCTTAAAAAAAAATTGAATTTTTTATAGAGTTAGACGTAAGTGGTCTTGATTTTATGAAGTGGTGCTTTCAGAAAATAGCATTTTTAGAGATAGTTTCATTCAATCTGTTATACAGTTTTTATTAGAATTATATAGCAAGTCACTTAGTAATATTTATTTTTTTAGATGTTTAGATTCTAGCTTATATGTGAGGGATAACCAAAAGTAATTGTAGTGATATGAAAGCATAGTATATTACTTTTGATTCATTATTCTATTTCACATTCTTATTTACTTAAGTTTATGACTAATAAATAAATTTCGATTGGAGAGAATTTTCTTTAGTTATAATACTATATATTGAATTTAATGTGTTCTTGAATTTTTTAAATGAATCAAATACATAAACACAGAAATATTACTTTAATAACATATCTATGTCATAATTTCTTAATATCAGCTGGAAATTTTTATAGTTAACATAAAACAAAATCTAAGTTATCCCTCTTCATTCTGCTACATTATTCATAAATAAGTTATGGGTAACAATAGAATATGGTCATTTTTAATAACTGTGTATTTGAAAAAATGTCTATTCTTTGTAGGGTTTAAAGATATGTTCTTTTTTTGCATTCATATCAACAGTAAATAATTACATAATCCATTAGAATACTACTGTGCAAACCAGGGGAAATATGAAGTATCATGAATTTCAAAGTTAGAGAATCTTTTTGGGAATGACAAAAGCTCATAGATTCAGATTTGAGAAAAAGGATTAAATTTATACATCTATACGTAAAATACATAATAAAAGAAGATTTAGAAAGAATTCAATTAAAGTTTGCGACAGGATAATAAATTCCATAGAAATTCATAAAAGTATATTAATATTATCTACAAAGGAACGTTGTGTTGTCTCTTGCTTTAAAATGATTCATTTAGGCACTTCATTTAATTTAGCCTTAGGGAATTTTTTATATTTATGTCTATTTCAATAAGAGAAACTATCTTTTTTCAGTCTACTGAGGCACAGTTTTTAATTGACTGTATTGACTTTTAGGTATTGGTTACTATTTAAAGTCTCATAGATGTAAAAACCTACGCCTTTGGCCAAATCACTTTGCTGCAAGCTCTTTGTATTAATAAGTAGACTGTGGATTTTTTCCCTTTTATTTTCCATTCTGTGTTGTCTTAGTATTGCACTACTTTATAGAAGAAGAAAAGGAGTGCATATAAATCATAGTACGCCTCTGTGTCTAAATCTGTAATTTATAAAGATCTCCTTTGGTAATTACCCACTTATTTGATTTAAATATTCATTAAAAAATAAAGTTTTAACTAGTAGCATATGTAACAGCTAAAACCATAAAGCTTCTAGGAAACAAAAACAACAGGAGAATACATGACCTAGAAGTAGGCAAAGATTTCTTAAAGACTACTCAAAATACTTGCATTACAAATTAAGGAGACAAGGGGAAAGGCAATAGAACTTGATTTTATCGTTTGCTTCTCATCATAATAAATGGTTGGTGGAAGAAAATAGTAAAAAAAATTGCCAGGGGCGCCTGGGTGGCTAGTGGGTTGGTTAAGCATCTGCCTTTGACTCAGGTCATGATCTCAGGGTCATGGGATCAGTCCTGCATCGGGCTCTCTACTCAGTGGGAGAGTCTGCTTTTCCCTCTCTCTCTTGCCTTCCTCTCTACTTGTACTCTCTCTCTCTCTCAAATAAATAAAATCTTTAAAACAATTGCCAGAATAGTTTTGTGTAACATAAATTTTTATCAATAAGTGACATGTTTTCCTATGACAAAAGATCTTTAAACTTAAATTTTAAATGAAAAACAAATTAATTGTGGGAAAAGTGATTAAGTGATGGAAAAATGCACAGGATTTAAGGGTGTAATTTTTATCTACCTATCATAAATTTGAAAGGAATCTCATTACACTACAGTATAGACAAAGTAGCAGAAAATAGTATACAAAATGAGAATATGTTTCCATTCATTCATTCATTCATTCAAGTATATTTAGTGAATGTTTATTTAGTGCCAAAGATCTGCTCCTCAGGGGTTTTTAAGTTTATCAATTAAGTTATATTTACAAAGACAAAGAAACCAACAAACACATTTCCATTTAGGTAAACTATTCTTGTGTTGATATGTAAACATTTCTTTTTTTATTTAATTTAAATATTCCAGAAACCTTTGAGGAAGATTTCCTATATGGTTTCCTTTATGATTGTGTGTGTGTGTCTATAATATATTTTAGAGTTCATATAAATTAAGTATACATATAGATTTAACATGTAAAAAATACATATATTTGTGTTTCTGGGAAGACCTCCTAGTTTTTAAAAACAAAAATAGCTCCATAAAATGGCTTCAACTTAAAAGAAATTTCTTGTTCTCTGTAATGGAAACTTTAATAGTTAAAACTTTCATTGTATAATAAAAATAATTTGTTTCAATTCTGAGTAGAATTTTAAGTCCTAATTTATGTGAGCTTTAAAGGAAAGAAAGTTTTACTTAATTCAAGGTTTTATGGATTACAAGAGGGTGTTAACTTTAGCTGTCTTTAGTTGAGAATTTTTTAAGACTGCTTTCTATATGAGAAAAAGAAGTTAATTCTGAAACAGATATCCAACAACACTGTAATTTGTTTAGATTAATTGTGTTTTACTTTATGGCTAAGGATTAAACATATAGCCTTAGAAAAACATAAAAATATACATAGTTAAAAGCTCACTGGGGACGGTGTTGTATGTGATTGTAATTTTCATTGTGATTAGCACTACAATGAGAACATTACTCTGTATAAGTGTTTAAAATTATGTAATAATTGAAAATCAGTAAGCACTTATTTTTCTTTTCCAGATCATACATAGTTATAAAAATGTATTAATCAATCATTTACATGCTTATTTTTTGTATTATTATGATTTTTCCAAGCACATATATGTTTTGTTAAGTGTTTTAAACTTCAAAAGTATCCAGAAAAATTAAATATTTTTATAATCATATATATAAAAATATATATACACTATAAAGATTTTATTTATTCCTGAAAGACACGGAGGCAGAGACATAGGCAGAGGGAGAAGCTCCCCCCAGAGAGCCCGATGTGGGACTCAATCCCAGGACCCCGAATTGAACCATGGCCTGGGCCTGTGGTTTTCAATGCAGGTCTTTTAAAATATTTTATTTATTTATTTATTCACGAGAGACACAGAGAGAGAGAGGCAGAGGGAGAAGCAGGCTCCATGCAGGAAGTCAGATGTGGGACTCCATCCCAGAACCCCGGGGTCACACCCTGAATCAAAGGCAGATGCTCATTTGCTGAGCCACCCAGGCATCCCTAAAATCACATATTTTTATGTTGATTGCTTTTCTCCTAATGTAAAATATTCATGAATTTAATGAACTGGCACTGGCTAATCTCTCAATGCCTTTATAAAACTCCTTAATTAGAATAACTAAAGAATACTAAGTAAATTAATTTACAGGGATTATTTTGAAATTTATTGAAAAGTCATAACTGTTAGTGCACTGGGTGTATATTTGTGATAACATAGAAATAAGATTAATGGAGCTTCTGTTGGTCAAGCAAGAGTGAAAAATTTAAGGAGGGAAAAGAATAATGAATGAGTTGATTGAAACATATTAAGTATATTAAAGTCTACCAGTCTACCTTGATGTGAGAGAGAAAACAGAAAAAAAGTCTTATTATTTGATAACTATTATACCAAATCCTTACTCTGAAAATATGTAATTAAAGAAAAGAATTGGGGTGCCTGGGTGGTTCAGTCAGTTATGCATCTGCCTTTGGTTTGAGTGGTGGTCCCAGGTCCTGGGATCAAGTTCTGAGTTGGGCTACTTCTTCAGCAGGGAGTCTGCGTCTTCCTTTCCTTCTCTCCCTGCTTGTTCTCTCTCTCTCTTTCTCTCTCTCTCTCTCTCTCAAATAAAACCTTAAAAAAAAGAGTTAAGCATTTATGCTCATTTGCTTGTAACAACTCTATTTCTGGATAACCTAATAGTCTCTGTTTATGAGGGACACCTTTTCATTACAGAAAATGCCTCCAACTAAATAAAGAAGGAATGATCATATTAGAAAAATCACCATTCTTCAAAACTTAATGGAATATTTAATTCAGCACATAATGCAAAGGATATTAAAATCACTACATAAAATATTTGGGGTAGCAAATTGTTCAGATTAAAAAAACAATCATAATTAAATGCAAGATGTAGAACTGTACTGAGTATGTTGGTAAATTTGAAAATAGAGTATATTTGTAGATAATATTAAAGGAGCAGTGTTAGTTTTATTAAGTACAATAATCGTATGATGGTTATGTAGGAAAATATATCTTTAAAAGGCTAGCTAAAGTATTTATAGTTTAAATGTTATGATGTCAGAAATCTTCAAAAAATTAAAATGATTAAAAATGATATCTGTAATTAAATCTAAGTGATGTACCTCATACCCCTTTATCTTTTGTATTTTGGTGGAAATTTCTCCAAATTAAATATTTTAAAAACTATTATAGAGTGTACATTAATTATGTAGCCTACCTTTTACATTTTCTTACTTTATCAAGTCTATAAAAAGAAAACTTAACACTTTTTTCCTACTATTTAACATATTTCACATTACTTAAAATTACAGAATTAGAAATAATGAAAAAATGATGAATGTTTAATAGGATTAATCTGCTGTATTTAGAACAAAATTAAATTGCCTTAGTACTTCTGCCTGTACTAATGATATATTTAATTATTGAATCTCCAGGTTTCAATAGTTGTGGACTTTCCTTTATTTATCTATTATTAAATTTCTTTAAAGACATTTACAAAAACTCTAATTTAAATATTTTCATACTTTTAGAAACCACAGTTTGCCACAGACAGATATCTAAATAGCAAATAGTATAGCTTCTTAGGATTCCACTAGCTCTAATTTGGTTTTTAAATTCCTCCAATTGAAATCAGTTATGTTATAAAGTAATTTGTAATTCTACAGTTTCATTAGCACCTTGCAAAAAAGAGAAAATAAGAGATATTCAGGATCAAGACACAGATCATTACAGAAGTACAAATGTATTTAGGACATGGAAGTTTTTTGGAAGAGAAGAATTTAGTATGAATTATAGGGATACAGAGTTTCTGACTATAAATTTTGAATTGAAATTGGAGTAAAGTTAAAAATGTGAAACAACTGTCAATTGATGAGTCAGACAAGGAAGGGAGTATGGATATTTGTTTGTAATTTGGAGTATCATAAATAATACCAAGATGACCATCTTGTTATACAAAAGGAAATGATCAGATAACAATTGTCATTTTTTTTCTTTTTCTTTGAGAGAGATAGAGACAGCAGGGAGGGACAGAGGGGGAGAGAGAGAAAGAGAGAGAGAGAGAGAGAGAGAGAGAGAGAGAGAGAGAGAGAGAGAGAGAGAGAGAAAATCCATGCTTAGCATGGAACTTGATGCAGGGCTCAATCTCAGGACCCTGAGATCATAACCTGAGCTAAAATCAAGAGTTGGACACTTAACCGACTAAGCCACCCAGGTGTCCCCAGTTGTCTTTCTTTATAAGAAATGACTTTATTACTGTAGTGTTTTGTGACAGATTTTTATAATAATTATGAAATAGGCTCTTTAATATTTTAATGTAGAGAACAAACAACTTTAAGATTTTTTACACTAAAAATCATATTACTAATATTTACAAATGTCTGAATGTTATGGCATTTCCCTTTCCTTTTTTTTTTAAGATTTTATTTATTCATGAGAAACATGAAAGAGAGAGACAGAGACAGAGACACAGGTAGAGGGAGAAGCAGGTTCATGCAGGGAGCCGGATGTGAGACTCTATCTTGGGTCTCCAGGATCCCACCCTGGACTAAAGGTGGCAGTGCTAAACTGCTGAGCCACCCAGGCTGCCCATGCATTTTCCTTTCCTATATGTCCCACATACACGTAAACACACCTGCACAAACCTTGTCTGGCAGTTTGGTTTTCTTGGTGAAGCAGAATTTATGTAAGTAACTTTAAAAAGAAAAAGATTTTATTTATTTATTCCTGAAGACACAGAGAGAGGCAGAGACACAGGCAAAGGGAGAAGCAGGCTCCTCACAGAGAGCCTAATGCAGGACTCGATCCCCAAACCCCAGGATCACGTCCTGAGCCAAAAGCAGAAGTTCAGTTGCTGAGCCACCCAGGTGTTCCCGCAAGTAATTTTTCCAAGGAAACAACTTTTGCAAAATAAAGGTCTAGGGCCAACTGCTTGAATTCTATAAGGGTCAAACAATAATTTAAAATATTTTCCTCAATAAGCCTTAAAAATGCATTTTAGTTTCACCCATATAATCTGCAAAATTGTAAGGTTTTCGATACAAATGACTGCTAGAATTAAGCTGTACGAGGGCAGAGAATTGTGTGTTTTTGCCCACAACTATACCAAATGCCCCCAAATTACTTGGCATATAATGAGCATGAAATTAATAATTATATTTCCGTAGCATCATGAGTCTGCTTCACCAAAGCTAATAATTTAAAAAAATTGTGTGAAATCATATTTCTTAAAATAATGAAATAATCTTGGAATATCCAAATATGGATATTCCACATTTGAAAGTGATTCCCATTAATACAGTTAGCTCACCCTTGTCATTTTATAAACTTGTCAATGATACAACCCAGCATTTTATGTGGGTAGTTTTTTTGAAAATTAACATATAGCATTGAGTTTGATTTTATAAGCCAATTTAATAGGCTAAAGAAATTTTGATTTGCAATAATTTCCTTGCTAGTTGGTCATTGGAATTAATCATTAGTATTTCTTTTATGTAAATCATCTGATTACAACTTTTACTACCTTTCAAAACTTCTCCATGGTCCTTATGTTTTTAGATGTTTCCCATGTGTGTCTTGGAACTTTAGTATTTCATAAAATTTTTATGATCATTAGCTAAATATTTCATTCTATGAGCAGATTCCATATCTTTATCCTACTCTTCCATATCAAGAAAAAATAATTATCTATAACCAGTTCTGAAAGAAGATTAGCATAATGCCACCAATGATATATTAAAAGTTCATTTATAAAACATACAAAAGGAAAAAAAAACAGGAGCCATCTCATTAACATCATTTGGTCAATTGTAATATTCAAATTTTCAAGAAATACTTTAATGTTGTAATACTTTTTAAAGATTTTATTTATTCATGAGAGACACAGAAAGAGAGAAAAAGAGAGCAGGGACGCAGGCAGAGGGAGAAGCAGGCTCCATGCAGGGAGCCCAATGTGGGATTCCATCCGAACTCCAGGACCACGCCTTGAACGGAAGGCAGATGCTTAACCTCTGAGCCACCCAGGCATTCCTAAGGTTGTAATTTTTTTTTAAAAGATTTTATTTATTCATAGAGATGCAGAGAGAGAGAGAGAGAGAGAGAGGCAGAGACACAGGCAGAGGGAGAAGCAGGCTCCATGCAGGGAGCCTGACATGGGACTCGATCCAGGGTCTCCAGGATCATGCCCTGGGCTGCAGGCAGCGCTAAACCGCTGTGCCACCGGGGCTGCCCTAAGGTTGTAATTTTTAATTCAGTGTCCTATACTTTTAGGTAATTCAAATCACTAATCTTTTCTAGAATTTTTTATTGAAGCAGAACTGACATGCAGTATTATATTAGTTTTAGGTGTACAATGTAGTAATATGATATTTTTCATATCACAGAATGATCCCCATGGTAATTCTAGTTACCATCCATCACCATACAAAGTTACTATATTTTTTTTTAGAGATTTTATTTATTTATACATGAGCTACATAGAGAGGTAGAGACATAGGCAGAGGGAGAAGCAGGATCCATGTGGGGAGCCCAATGCGGGACTCAATCCCAGGATTCTGGGACCATGACCTGAGCCAAAGGCAGACGCAAAACCAGTGAGGCACCCAGGCATCCTTTTTTTGTGTGTGTTTTTACTACAATGTTTAATTTTTTAAATTTAAATTCAATTTGTCAACATATAGTATAACACCCGCTTATCCCATCAAGTGCCCTCCTCAGTGCCTGTCACCCAGTCACCCTATCCCCCAGCCCACCTTTCCTTCTGCAACCCTTTGGCCATCTCCCAGAGTTAGGAGCCTCTCATGGTTTGTCTCCCTAATTTTTCCCACTTAGTTCCCCTCCTTTCCCTTATAATCCCTTTCACTATTTCTTATATTCCCCATATGAGTGAGACCATATGATGACTGTCCTTCTCCGGCTGACTTACTTCACTCAAGCATAATACCCTCTAGTTCCATCCACGTTGAAGCAAATGGTGAGTATTTGTCCTTTCTGATGGCTGCAGAATATTCCATTGTATACATAGACCACATCTTCTTTATCCATTTATCTGTCAATGGACACTGAAGCTCCATCCACCTTTTGGCTATTGTGGACATTGCAGCTGCGAACTTCGGGGTGCAGGTGTCCCAGCATTTCACTGCATCTGTATCATTGAGGAAAATAACTAGTAGGGCAATTGCTAGGTTGCAGTGCAGCTCTGTTTTTAACTCTTTGAGGAACCTCCACACAGTTTCCCAGAGTGGCTGCACCAGTTCACATTCCCACCAAAAGTGTAAGAGGGTTCCCTTTTCTCCGCATCCTCTCCAACATTTGTGGTTTCCTGCCTTGTTAATTTTCCCCATTCTCACTGGTGTGAGGTGGCATCTCATTGTGGTTTTGATTTGTATTTCCCTGATGGCAAGTGATGAAGAGCATTTTCTCATGTGGGTGTTGGCCATGTCTATGTCTTCCTCTGTGAGATTTCTCTTCATGTCTTTTGCCCATTTCATGATTGGATTGTTTGTTTCTTTGCTGTTGAGTTTAATAAGTTCTTTATAGATTTTGGAAACTAGCCCTTTATCTGATGTGTTATTTGCAAATATCTTCTCCCATTCTGTAGGTTGTCTTTGAGTTTTGTTGACTGTATCCTTTGCTGTGCAAAAGCTTCTTATCTTGATGAAGTCCCAATAGTTCATTTTTGCTTTTGTTTCTTTTGCCTTCGTGGATGTATCTTGCAAGAAGTTACTGTGGCCGAGTTCAAAAAGGGTGTTGCCTGTGTTCTCCTCTAGGATTTTGATGGACTCTTGTCTCACATTTAGATCTTTCATCCATTTTGAGTTTATCTTTGTGTCTGGTGCAAGAGAGTGGTCTAGTTTCATTCTTCTGCATGTGGATGTCCAATTTTCCCAGCACCATTTATTGAAGAGACTTTCTTCCAGTGGATCGTCTTTCCTCCTTTGTCGAATATTAGTTGACCATAAAGTTCAGGGTCCACTTCTGGGTTCTCTATTCTGTTCCATTGATCTATGTGTCTGTTTTTGTGCCAGTACCACACTGTCGTGATGACCACAGCTTTGTAGTACAACCTGAAATCTGGCATTGTGATGCCCCCAGCTATGGTTTTCTTTTTTAAAATTCCCCTGGCTATTCGGGGTCTTTTCTGATTCCACACAAATCTTAAAATAATTTGTTCTAAGTCTCTGAAGAAAGTCCATGGTATTTTGATAGGGATTGCATTAAACGTGTAAATTGCCCTGGGTAACATTGACATTTTCACAATATTAATTCTGCCAATCCATGAGCATGGAATATTTTTCCATCTCTTTGTGTCTTTCTCAATTTCTTTCAGAAGTGTTCTATAGTTTTTAGGGTATAGATCCTTTACCTCTTTGGTTAGGTTTATTCCTAGGTATCTAATGCTTTTGGGTGCAATTGTAAATGGGATTGACTCCTTAATTTCTCTTTCTTCAGTCTCATTGTTAGTGTATAGAAATGCCACTGATTTCTGGGCATTGATTGTGTATCCCGCCACATTGCTGAATTGCTGTATGAGCTCTAGCAATTTTGGGGTCGAGCCTTTTTGGTTTTCTATGTATAGTATCATGTCATCTGCGAAGAGGGAGAGTTCGACTTCTTTGCCAATTTGAATATCTTTTATTTCTTTTTGTTGCCTGATTGCTGAGGCTAGGACTTCTCATACTATGTTGAATAGCAGTGGTGAGAGCATACATCCCTGTCGTGTTTGTGATCTTTGGGGAAAGGCTCCCAGTGTTCCCCCAGTAAGAATGATGTTTGCTGTAGGCTTTTCATTAATGCTTTTAAGATATTGAGGAATGTTCCCTCTATACATTCTGAATAGCTTTGATCAGGAATGGATGCTGTATTTTGTCAAATGCTTTCTCTGCATGTTGAGAGGATCATGTTGTTCTTTTTCTTATCTTGTTGATGTGATCTCTATCACGTTGATTATTTACGAGTGTTGAACCACCCTTGCATCCCGAGGATAAATCCCACTTGATTGTGGTGAATCCACACTGTTGGATCCTATTGGCTAGTATCTTGGTGAGAATTTTTGCATCTGTGATCATCAGCAATATTGTTCTATAACTCTCCTTTTGGTTGGGGTCTTTGGTTTTGGGATCAAAGTAATGCTGGCCTCATAAGATGAGTTTGGAAATATTCCATCCCTGTCTATCCTTCAAAACAGTTTTAGTCAAATAGGTATTATTTCTTCTTTAAACGTTTGGTAGAATTCCCCTGGGAAGCCATCTGGCCCTGGACTTTGGTGTCTTGGGAGGTTTTTAATGACTGCTTCAATTTCCTCGCTGGCCTGTTCAAGTTTTCTACACCTTCCTGTTCCAGTTTTGGTAACTTGTGGGTTTCCAGAAATGCATCAATTTCTTTTAGGTTGCCTAATTTGTTGGCATATAGGTGCTCATAATACATTTTTAAAATCATTTGTATTTCCTTAGTATTGGTTTTGATGTCTCCTCTTTTGTTCATGATTTTATTACTTTGAGTCTTTTTTCTTTTTAATAAAGCTTGCTATGGGTTTATCTATCTTATTAATTCTGTCAAAGAACCAGCTCCTGGTTTTGTTGATCTGTTCTACAGTTCTTCTGGTCTCTATTTCATTGAGTTCTACTCTAATCTTACTCTCTTCTGCTTGTTTTAGACTTTATTTGCTGTTCTTTCTCCAATTACTTTAGGTGTGAAGTTAGCTTGTGCATTTGAGTTTTTTCCAATTTTTTGAGGGAGGCTTGTAATTGCAATGTATTTCCATCTTAAGATTGCTTTTGGTGTATCCGAAAGATTTGAACAGTTGTATTTTCATTTTTATTAGTTTCCACGAATCTTTTAATTCTTCTCAAATTCCCTAGTTGACTCATTTATTGTTTAGTAGGATGCTTTTTAACCTCCCATGTGTTTGGGTTTCTTCCAAATTTCTTCTTGTGATTGAGTTCTAGTTTCAAAACATTGTTGTCTGAAAATTGGGGACAATCCCAATCTTTTGGTATCAGTTAAGACTTGATTTGTGACCCAGTGTGTGGTCTATTCTGGAGAAAGTTCCATGTGCACTTGAGAACAATGTGTATTCAGTTGCATTTGGATGGAATGTTCTAAATGTATGTGTGAAATCCATCTGGTCCAATCTACCATTCAAGGCCCTTGTTTCTTTGGTAATGTTGTGCTTAGAATATCCGTCATTTGTGGAAAGGGCCGTGTTGAAGTCTCCTACAATTAGTGTATTATTATTTAAGTATCTCTTTACTTTGGTTATTAATTGATTGATATACTTGGCAGCTCCCACATTAGGGGAATAAATATTCATGATTGTTAGGTCGTCTTGTTAGATAGATCCTTTAAGTATGATATAGTGTCCCTCTTCATCTCTTACGAGTCTTTGGTATAAAGTCTAATTGATCTGATATGAGGATTGCTTTCTTTTGAGGACCATTTGAATGGTAAACTGTTCTCCACCCCTTCATTTTCAGGCTGGAGGTGTCCTTGGGTCTAAAATTAGTTCTCTTGTAGACAGCAAATAGATGGGTCTTGCTTTTTTATCCAGTCCAATACCCTGAGTCTTTTGATGGGATTATTTAGCCCATTCACATCCTGAGTATTCAAAGATATGAATTTAGTATCATCATAATACCTATTCAGTCCCTGTTTTTGTGAATTGTTTCTTTGGGCTCCCTTTCTTTTACAGGGTTCCCTTTCATATTTCTTTCAGAGCTGATTTGTTGGTTACATATTCTTTCAGTTTCTGCCTATCTTGGAAGCTCTTTATATCTCCTATTCTGAATAACAGCCTTGCTGGATAAAGTATTCTTGGCTGCATGTTCTTCTTATTTAGTCTCCTGAATATATCCTGCCAGCCCTTCTGGCCTGCCAGGTCTCTTTGGAGATGTCTGTTAATCTGATATTTTTCCCCATATAAGTTAAGAATCTATTGTCAGGGATCCCTGGGTGGCTCAGCAGTTTAGCGCCTGCCTTCGGGCCACAGCATGATCCTGGAGTCCTGGGATCAAGTCCCATGCCGGGTTCATGGAGCCTGCTTCTCCTCTGCCTGTGTCTCGGCCTCTCTCTCTGTCTCTTATTTATCTCTATGAACAGATAAATAAAATCTTAAAAAAAAATCTATTGTTGAGCTGCTTTAGGAATTTTCTTTATCTTTGAAATTTGCAAGTTTCACTATAAAATGTCAAGGTATTGAATGGTTCTTATTGATTTTGGGGGGTCCTCTCTATCTCCTGGATCTGAATGCCTTATTTCCTTCCACAGATTAGGGAGGTTCTCAGTTACGATTTGTTCAAATACACTTTGTGGTCCCCCCTCTCTCTCAGCCTCTTCTGGAATCCCAATAAAATGCATATTCTTCCTTTTCAAGCTATCATTTATTTCTCTAAGCCTTTCTTTGTGGGTTCTTTTTCTTTTTTTTTTCCCTCAGCTTCCTTCCTTTCCATCAACTTGTCTTCTCTGTCACTCACTCTCTCCTCCACCTCATTAACTTAGCAGTTAGAGCTTCTCAGTTAAAGTATTTTTAATTTTAGCCTGATTAGAACTTGGTTCTGCAGTAAGAGAATCTCTAGAATGCTTTATGCCTTTTTCCAGAGCCACCAGTAATTTTATAATTGTACTTCTGAATTGTATCAACGACATGGTCTCTAAATCTACACCTAGCAATTCTGCCAGAAAGTGTTACTTCCAGTTCATTCTTTTGTGGTGAATTCTTCCTTCTATTCATTTTTGTTCAGTGCAGAGTTGCTGTATGAGCAAGCTGAGTCAAGAATATCAACAAAACCGAAGTAAAATACACCCTAGATGGTTCCAAAGAAGTCAGAGACCTGAAAATGAAAGGAAAAAAAAAATAGAACAAAATAAAAGGACCACTAAAGTGAAAAACAAAATTTAAAACAAAATAGTAAGAATAAAAAAAACAAAAACAAAAAACAAGCAAAGAAAAAAATGGGGGGTGGTGAGGAAGTGATGGTGGAGAGAAAATATAGTCTCTGCAAGGGGACCTAGAGGATGGATCCTCTTGGTTCTGAGTGTATTTTGTTCTGTATGTTAGAAATAAGATAATCCCAAATTTATATAAACCAGTAATACTTATATAGAGACCCAACATCTAGGCCAAAAACATAAACAAGATAAAAGGAGGGGGCAGAATGGGAAGGAAGAGTGAATATAGCGTCACAGAATGAACCAACACGGTGTTCCTCTTGGTTCTGGATGTATTTTGGTCAATGTGTTGGAAGGTACTAACTTCCACCATTATAAAACAAAATGAGACAGGAAAAAAAAAAAACATAACTCATATCTACCAAAATTAAATTGAGCATGTTGAAGGGAATCCAAAAATGAAGAATATATTTAAGGCATGTAATTGTAGAACTATGAATGTCGAAAAGGAAAGAGCTTAAAAATGAAGAGTTGGTAAAATATTACAGTTAAGGCGGGAAAAGAGAAAAAATATTGGAAATTTTTAGCCTGATACAAAAACGAGTTGCAGCGGGGGGGGGGGGGAAGCCCCTCTAGTTGTATGATCTATTTTCCCTCAGTCCTGGAGCTTTCCAGCACTGCTCAGCGGGTAAACTCACTCTTCCCCGTCCTTGCAGCTGGTCTCCTGGGGGCGGGGCCTGCTGTGCTGGTTCCCAGGTGTGAGCCACCTGCGGAGATGCCCTGCCCCGCCCCGCCGGGGTGCAGCGCCGTGAGCTGTGGATCCCGCGAGACCTTGTTCCCCGAGGCCCCGCCCCTCCCAGGGGCCAGGGGAGACGCCGCGATGGCGGTGCCGGGTCTCCAGCTGTGGGACCAGCTGCCCCTGAGTAACTACCTGTCGCTCTAGGTCCGCACTGGCCTGGGCGCCCCGGGGCAGGTGGGGGATCTGGACGCTTCCCTGCGATCCCAGTTCTTCCGACTTCCCCGCGGAGCCCTCTGCCCTCTGGGAAACTCTGGCGGAGTGTTAAGGTCCCGCTGCGTCCAGGACTGCGCTTCCGGCCCGAGGCTGCACTTCCGGCTCGGGGCCCCGTTTCCGGCCGAGACTCTCCCCTTCCGCCAGAGCCGGGCGCCTCGCGGGCCGCCCCCACTTCAGTTGTCTCCCGCTTTCTCCGCCCTCCTACCCCGTTAGGAGCGCAGGCCCTCCTCTCGGTGGCGTCCGACCGTTCTTACGTCTCAGGTCCAGTTGGTCCGTGCTCAGGATGCTGCGGAAGCCCCGCGGGTGAGTTAGCGGCGCGGGGTTAGGGCCCCAGGGTTAGGGCCTCGCGCGCGCCGCCATCTTGCCCCACCCAGAGTCGCCGCCCGCTAGGGCCCGCGCCGCGCCCCCTGCCGCGCGTGCAGGCTCACGACCGCTCCCCGCAGCTGTTCCTCCGCGCTCCGCGGCCCGTCTCGCCCCTTCCCCTACACTTCCCTGTCTGGGGCTGCTCGCTTATTTCCAGCAGTCTGTGTCCCTTTTGCTGCTTAGATTCTACTTCTGAGTGAGCCGGTATGATAGGGTCTCTCTCTCTCTCTCCCACCTCTTTTGCTCGGCCGTACGTCTCTCAAACTGCATTGTCGCAAACGGCCAGCTTCCGTTCCCGTCTATGGCTGCCAATACCGCGTTGCGTACACCTACCCGTCCTCCTCGTCCGTTCAGCCCTCCGTGGCTGCGCAGGTTGTTCCTTACCCTGGCGATGGTCAGTAGCGCTGCAGTGAACGTAGGTCCTCAGATTAGTGTTTTAGCTTTCTTTGGATAAACACCCAGAAGTAGAATTGCTAGGTCATAGGGTAGCTCTATTTTCGGTTTTTTGGGGAACCTCCATGCCGTTTCCCACAGCGACTGAGCCAACTTTTAGCATCCCCGTGCATGGCGTACGGGGTTTCTTCTCTCCGCATAATTGCCAGCGTTGGTATTTTTTTGTTTGTGTTTTTTGTTGTTTTCGATGATAGCTGATTTGACAGGTGTGAGGCGATACCTCGTTGCAGCTTTGATTTGCATTTACCTGATGTTAAGTGATGTTGAACATCTTTTCGAGTGCCTGTGGCCCATCTGAATGTCTTCCTTGGAAAAATACCTGCTCCAGGCCTCTGCCCCTCTTATTTGTGGGCTTCTCTGGGGTTGAATGGTATCAGTTCTTTGTGTACTTTACATATTTTAACGACTTACATAAGTTATTTGTATATTTTAATTTTTTTTTGATTTTTATTTATTTATGATAGTCACACACATAGAGAGAGAGAGAGAGGCAGAGACACAGGCAGAGGGAGAAGCAGGCTCCATGCACCCGGAGCCCGACGTGGGATTTGATCCCGGGTCTCCAGGATCACGCCCTGGGCCAAAGGCAGGCGCCAAACCGCTGCGCCACCCAGGGATCCCTATTTGTATATTTTAATCTCTGATCTGATTGGGTATAAGATTTGCAGCTGTCTTCACCCATTCAGGAGATTGCCTTTTCACTTTGTTGATGGTCTCCTTTGCTGTGCAGAGCTTTTTAGTTTGATGAAATAACATTTGGTTATTTTAGCTTTTATTATGCTTGCCAGAGGAGATAGTCCAAAAAGAATATTTTATATATATATGTATATAATATATATAATATATATATTATATATATATATATTGCTGAAGCTGATGTCAAAGAACTTGCTGCCTATGTTTTCTTCAGGGAGTTTTATGGTTTCAGATCTTACATGCAAGTCTTTAATCCATTTCATACATTTTCTAGAATTTAACGTTCTCGTTAATTCAAGCAACAAGCTACTCTTCCGACAAGTTCGGTACTTTTGTAACTATTTATAAAATAATTTATGTATTCATTTTCAGTTTGGATTCCTAGCAAACAAATGATGTCTGTAATTAAAATCTCCCAAGTTCATAATTATAAAAAGAACCAATCGTTTTTATTTATCCTGCTTGGAATTTGCTGAGCTTCCTGAACCTGTGGGTTTTTCTGTGATGAAACTTACAAAAAATTTTGTGATAATTTTTTTCAGATATTTGTGCCCCAGTCTCTCTGTACTCTCTGTCTGGGACTCCAAAAACATGTATGCAGGGTATCTTCATATTGGCTCTCAGGTTATTGAGGTTGTATTCCCTTTTCTTCTTTTCAATCTTTCTTTCCTCTGTATACTTTAGTGTGGATTATTTTTATTAACTGGCATTTCACTGATTCTTTTTCTGTTTTTTTCCAATATGTTTTTAATCTCAATAAATGGAGTTTTAATTTCAGTTATTGTATTGTTCAATTCCAGAATTTCTTCTTAGTCTCCTTCTAGTTAGTCTATTTATTTCAATGGACAGATTTTTCTCTTGATACTGGGGCTTGTTTTCTTGTTTTTTTTTCCCACATATTTAATAAGTTTTATTATATATTATATGTTTTAGAGGCTCTGGATATTGCAATTTTCTTCTGAAAACTTATGAATTTTCTTCTAGTAGGCAGTTTAAATTACATGCAGATCACCTTGATTTTTAAAGACATGATTTTAGGCTTTGTTAGGGCTATTTTCATCTATTAATGGTTTTGTACTTAGTCTGCTGATAAGGGGAGCTGGAATATTTACAAAGCCTGAATTTGTTGAGACTTAACTGTGAACTTACCTACCTTGGGCTGGGCAGCTGCTAAAACCTCTACTAAGCTCTTTCAAGGCTTTCAGTTGTTTTCCTCTGGGCTGCTTTTAGCCTTGCATGGAACACAGGCAGTTTGAGTGGTGTCCACGTGCAGTTTTTGGACTCCCCCTTCTTTGACTCTCCACAGTCACACTCCTAGCCCTGATTTCCAGCTGCTCTGGAAGCCGGAAGTCTGTCTGTGTTTTTCCTCCATAGGGATTCAATAACTGCAGCTTTCTACTTGAGCTCTTGCTATCCCCTTCCAGCTGCCCCACCTCCTATCTTAGAGATGGAGGATGTTCTCAGTATCAATGCGGTGTCTAAAATCTGACATAGCCAAGGTAATACTTTTTTTTTTCAAGGATCTTATCTCCTTTAGTTTCTGCCTGCCTTAAGTCTCTTCCAGTTCTCTCCCTGGAGTTTATTCTTATTTTTAGCACAGGACAATTTATCATAAGCTAGCCTGTCTGTATCAGAGGCTGAAAATAGCCCCTTGTAGTTTTTTTTTTTTTTTAAGCTTTTATTTATTTATTTGAGAGAGAGAAAGCCCAGCGGGGAGCAGGGGGAAGTAGGGGTCAAGGGACAGAGCCAGAAGCAGACAGCCTGACATGGGGTTGCATCCTAGGACCCTGAGATCCTGATGTGAGTCAAAGAGAGATACTCAACTGACTGAGCTACCCAGGTCCGCCCCCCACGTTGTAGTTTTTTCAAGTCTTTCTAAGTAACTCATATCTAGTAGTAACAGTTAAAACAATGGACCTGTCAAATTTTATTTTTTTCAAATTTGTTTTATGACTCTCATGAGGCTTACTTTTGAGGTGTCTCCTTTGCCCCACTTGCCATTCTGTCATAGCTTCATGTTATTTTTACCTTCTGCCAATGTATATAGCTATTGATCTATCTATTATCTATCTATCTAATTTCCTCTTTTCTGGACAACTCTGGATATCTTTAATATCATGCTATATAAGCAAATAAAATATAATCTTGGAACATTTTTTTTGCCTTATTTTTAGGCCAGAAAATCAGTTCACCGAGAGTATACTGGAGTTATTCTAGGATGGTATATTTAGAGTGAAAGGTTCTAGAGTTCTGGGGATTTTGCTGCACCTTAATTAGTATCCTATTGGGGACAAAAGGTGGGGATGGATTAGCGTCCTTTAATACCTTATACTTGAGGACCTAGCTGTGTGTACACATGAAAGCATCAAAACCAGCAAGCACGTTTATAATCTCTTACCCCTAACCATGACTAAACTTAGAATCTGTTCCTTGAGTTAGATTTGGAAATGTACTGAGGGACTCCCAGTACTTGCAATGGCAACTCAACAGAAAACTTTGTAATCTTTCTACCCTATGTCTCTCCCATTGCCACATATTATATTGTTCACTGCAGACCAGTGTTATCTAAAAATACTTTGGAGAGAAATGTCCCATGACACGTTTCACCAAAAATGGAAGCATAGAGCGTACTATTCCCGGTAGGTATTCCTAAGTTAAAATAGCATTTTAAAGACTGAAATATTTTTATTTTTATATATTTTTTTTAAAGATTTTATTATTCATGAGAGACACACAGAGAGCGAGCGAGAGAGGCAGAGGGAGAAGCAGGCTCAGTGCAGGGAGCCTGATGTAGGACTTGATCCTGGGACTCCAGGATCACGCCCAGGGCTAAAGGCAGGCGCCAAACCGCTGAGCCACCCAGGGATCCCTGAAATATTTTTAATTATAAAAATACATAATCCAACACAAGCATGTGCATAACATTTAAATTTGATCCTTAGGTTTCCCAAAATTTGTTTCACCAGGAATTATTATTATCACTTTCTCATTTCTACCTGCTGCTGTGCAAAATTATTTTGTGTGTCTTTATTCATTCAGGTTGGTCTCAGTCCCTCCGTGTAACCTGACCAGTTGTCTTCTCTTCACTCTTCATTGCTCTCTAAGCTAACTAGATGCTGACTGGGAACTTTTAAAGCCCTGTATATAATAACCAGATAATTATATTTATTTATCCTGTTATGAAGTTTATAACTAATGGTGTTCATGAACTTGCTACCATTCTTTTGCTTTATTTGCGTATTCATTTTAATACTTTGAGGATCCATATACTTAGAAAACTTCACCTTTTTTCCTTTAAACTTGAAGCCTATACTCCATTTCTTATAAGGTATTATGTTAAACCTCTTAAACAGTTTGATATTTAATAATTTAAAACTTAGCTAATATCAATGTGTATGTGTGTGTGTGTGTGTGTGTGTGTGTGAGAGAGAGAGAGAGAGAGAGAGAGAGAGAGAGAGAGAGAGAGAATAATCTTCCAAGAAAGAAACAGGAACATGCCATTTTTCTCCTCTTATAACACCCATGGCTTGTGAATGCTGTATTTCATTACTAAATCATGGAAAATGAAGTCTTTACAATTTCACCTCTAATAATATGCCTAGTTTATCTGTGATACCTTTGAAAAGATTTCTCTTAGGCTGTACTTTTTTTTCAGCAGCAGACTTCTCCCTGGTTCTTTTTTCTTTCATAGTTCGCTCTTTTCAATTTTGAATTCTGCTTGCTTATGCAAAGTGACAACCTATTGGCCGGAAATTTGGGAAAATTAAATTAATTTTACTATAATTTTAACTTAGACACTTCCATATTTAAGAGGGATATTTAATATTGAATACTTTATGAACACTTGGGAATTCTGATGAACTCATTTTTGTAGATATCTTGGAAGGATTTGCTTATATTACAGCTGATCTTGAAGAAATGCATCATTTATTTTGTAGGCTTTTTGTCACAGCAGGGTCTCTGAGCACGTTTTCAGTTTCATAGGCTTTGTTGTTCATAATCAGATGTTCTGATTGTATATGATTTTCCTTAAGCCTCTGCAATATCATATTGGTGAATATCTTCAACTCAGAAATTTGTCATTAAATCACAGGTTCCCCCCCACTTAATTGTACTGCTCATTCTAAAATAGTTATTAATAGAGTTTCTCTATCAAAGCCTGAAGTATATTTTCCTGTTTTAATGAGTTTTTATTTCCATAGAGATAAATAAATTTGTACATATTTAAGCCACAAAGAGAGTTGTTTGTGAATAGAGTACTACCCTTTGACTGACTAGACTGTTTTGATTTGTAACTTAAATTTAAGTCACAGAGGTCAGTGTTAATTACTATCAGATTTTTCTTCCTTGAACCTTTGGTTTTCATTTTTGTTGTTAGGGTTTATTCTCAAAGATTAATTCTAATTCTATTCTACTATTTTACTAAAGAAATTACATTAGTAAATTTGGGTGTTTTAATCTTAATTGTAAATCATTTTTTAGAATCAATTTTTTAGCACACCTTATTATTTTTTAACTATGGTTTTGAAATAACCAAATATAGATTTCTAGAAAAATCCAATAAAATATATCAAACAGGAATATACATTTCTATTGGTTTTGTGTCTCATTAAGGAAATTACATATTGTATAACTATAATATAGTTATATATTATATATATATACTATATAATATATTGTGTGTATATATCATAGTCATGGTAATTGGATATAGGAATATTTGTAAAAATAGTTTATAGTATTTATATTATTTCACAGTACTTTAAGTATTAGTGAAGTTTAGATAAAGTTATAAGAGTGGGCAATTGGGAAGGCAAATGACATTGAAATGAGCATTAACAAATTGAAGACCATGAAACAATCAGATCATTCAAATATCTTTTTCCTAAAGGACTGTCAATCATAAATATGAAAACATGGGTTAGTAAAAAAAGTCCTTTCAATAAATAAAAGCTTTAAATATTATCTTTGGTCTTAGCACTATAAAAGTCTTCTCCAATACTTGTTTTTTTTTTTTTTAATATTCTGGCACCATTAAAAATGGTGATATTGTTTATCCATTTTCAGTTGCACAGAAATTCAAATAATATTGGTTCTCTGATGTCCATCCAAGTCTTGTAAAGTTAAATCTAGTAACACTGAGTATTTAGATTCATGGTTACTGTTTTAGCAACCTCTCTTCTTTAAATATTTATTGCTACATTCGTTTTCACTAAACCAGAAGATAATACTCATAAAAAATTTTTTATGGATTTTAGAAAAAAACTATAATTAAAATCATCAATAGTTTCACTACATGTCAGGTAGTCAATACTGGGGAAGAATTATATCAAAATATATTTCTCATGTTATAACTAATTAGGCTGAGCACTTCAACAAATTAAAGGTGATATATATCTGCCAACCCACAATCTTATCTTTCTCATTCACGATTAGAAGTGTAATTAGTGATATTTTTATTTTTGGTAAACACAAATGTATAACTATTTCATATATATGTGACATATATATGCAAAACTATTCTATGAGTACACATGGAAAGAATTCTCACTTATACTCATTAAACAATGCATTTCATTTTTCTGGACTGTATAAGAGCATATTATATTTAAATATTTTTTTAAAAAATCTAGCATATGAAGATAGCATATCAAAAGACATATTGTCCTAAAGCATCATATTTCATTTTGTATAAAGGATACCATCCTAAATAGTTCAGTGTTTCTTAGAAATCATTTTTATGTTTGTGTAGTTCTAAGGCTGCTTCTGATCTGATGCACACAAGCATATTTTTATTTTATTTTTATTTTTTTAATATTTATTTATGATAGTCACAGAGAGAGAGAGAGAGAGAGAGAGAGAGAGGAGGCAGAGACATAGGCAGAGGGAGAAGCAGGCTCCATGCACCGGGAGCCCGACGTGGGATTCGATCCCGGGTCTCCAGGATCGCGCCCTGGGCCAAAGGTAGGCGCCAAACCACTGCGCCACCCAGGGATCCCAAGCATATTTTTAAATATAGCTTGACTTGAATTAATACAGTGTAATTATATTTTTCTTGAGGATGTTGTTAACTTTACATGGAAGGACTCATTAGTGAAAATGAATACGTATGTCATACCATATAACACCTTCACCATGCAAAGTTGCTAAAACAGTATGGAAAAAACCTCCTCAGGAAAATTTGATATAGCTTTCCTATGCTTTTCCAGACCTATTTTCAACACTGCTAAAAGGGGGGAAAATTCAAGAAGGCACTGAAGAGACCACCTCACCAGACCCTGATGTTACTTCTCCTCTGGATGTACATGCTGCAGCTCCATAGGAGCCAGGTTGGAAAAGTTTCTAGGAAAACGACATTTAATAACATCTTTTTAAGTAGAAAGATTTTTTTCTATGGCAGTTTGTCTTTTTAGACCCCAGAGTACATGAAAAAGTCTATACTTTTATTTTGAACTTAACATCTATTTCTTAATTGCTATTTAAAAAATATATCAGTGACAAACATCTGACTTCTCAAAAATATTTTTGAAATGTCGTAGTTTTAAAGCATGCAAAATTAGCTAATTAAAAACATCATGGTTCTGTTTTATACATACTCTAAAAAATAGCAAGCTGTTATTAATCCATTATACTAGAGTTTGAAGTTAAATTATTATAAAAAGGTATATCAACTTTGTCAAGCATTTCTGTATATACTATATAAATGGCAGTAGGTAGTTTCTATAAGTTCCCTTTTCTGTATCTCAAGCTCTATATTATTGCTCTTGACTCTTAGTGAAACTTTAAAAGTAATTAAATATTCATATAATGTTGTTAATTGTCTATACGTGGGAGGACTCCGAAGATACAGGTCAGTGAATTTGCAAAATGACCTTAAAAGGACATTAAAAAAAAAACTAACCTCAAAACCTTAATTTCAGATTTTGTATATTTTGAAAGATAATGAATCTCCACTCAGATTATTAAAATGCGTTGCAATAGAGAAGCATGGCAGTAATTCCATGAATACAAGTTGCACATTGTAATTGTAACTGGTGTATTTAAAAAAAAATTAGTTGCTTTGTAACCTTTTGGCTGAATCAAATGTAGTACTTTTCTTATCAGCTTAATATCTGGTATGTCCCCTATCTGAGGATAAAATATATAAATGGATTTTTGGAGCAGGGAGAAGAAATTAGTAGTTTGCTCCATCCACTGTCATCCATCGACCTGGTTATTTCAGTACTTCTGGGAATGATACACCTCTACACCACAAACACACAAACCATAGTCATGACTTTTAAAAGGTTATCACTTAGCAATAGTCAAAATACATGTAAATGAAGAATGAAAAACATCATTTAACTGGGGGACCATAATAAACTAAGTTAATTTGTCAATGAAAGATATAAGAAAATCAATAGTTATACCGTTGACAGTTTAATTCTGAAATGAAAAGTGCACAAAATATAGGAATTATCTTTGCATATGTATAAGAGCTAATGCTATAATAGTATATATTTACATGTCTGCTTAATCCAAGCGTGATACATTTGAAGTTTAAGACATATTTCTACTTGTTTATAATTCTCTCACCAACTTATTCACAGAAAAACGTACAGTAATCTATACTTGGTTTACAGGCTTTATCATATTTGCCTTATATTACAAAAATTATTTCAGGAAATTATGTTTTGCTGCTCTTATTCTTCTTTCCCTAGTATTTAGTTGTGAACTCCTTGATAGAAGTGATTGTACTTCAGTATATCATTGCTTCTGTCTCCTATGAGGTCTGATAAATTGATTTTAAAATATTTTATTGATAGAACTAAATGTACAGAGTCAGACATTAAAAAAAATGCTTGGGTGGGGTACCTGGGTGGCACAGTTGGTTAAGTGTCTGGCTCTTGATTTTGGCTCAGGTCATAATCTCAGGGGTTGTTAGATTGAGCCCCATATTGGGCTCCTCACTGGGCTGGCCATAGAGCCTGTTTAAGATTCTCTCTCCTCTTTCCCCTTTCCCTTACTTAAAAAAAAATGGCAAAAAAAAATTCTTGATAGATAAATAGGCATTGGTCCTAACACTGTATTTATTAATTTCAGATGCATTTATAAGTCCATCTGCCTAGTAACTATAAAGCGACTTTGGCATATGTGGCTACTGTCTTTTCTTAATGGCCTTAGCATATTGTTAGTTTGGACAGACTAGAATGGTGGTCCAGGTAGCATTTTTTCAAAATTCTAACTTTTTCATGTTGCATTGAGTAAACACTCAATGAGAATGAACTATTTAATTATCAGCCTACATAAAATAAGCAGCAATAAACATAACTCTACATCTGAAACTAATAATATACTATATGTTAGCCAGTTGAATACAAATGAAAAAATAAATATAATCCTAAAGTAAGGATAACATGGGGTTCCTTATTTCTTGTAAATGAGAACATTGTTGACAAATTTAGCTGCTCCAAGTTCTTTACAGTATGGATCAGCAAAACTGAAAAGAGGCAGCAATTATTAAGATAAAAATGAACCAAGAACAAAATTTTCTAACAGATTGAGATAGAGAAAAAACAACTTTATTAATCCTGTTAATAAATAATTTTAGCTGAAGTGTTAAACATATTTTTTTCAGTCAAGAAGAAAGGGTCATAAATAGATCAGATTTAGGCATTCATAGTGACGAGTGAAGTTGAGCAATAGCTCTGTGAATAACTGCTCCCAATAAATGAAGCAAATCTCTGGAGAGACTAAGAAAGGATTATAGTCCTTTAAAAACAGTCTGGAGAGTAAGAGATAATTTAGTTCAAAGGTCTCTTTTTGTCTCATAGTAGAGACTATCTGTGGGCATACATATATATGTGTGTATATGTGTGCATACACGTATACGTATGCATACATACATCATATTAAAAATCGTAGAGGAGAGATAGGCTAAGCAGCCTATTTTTCCTGGGGAATAAACTGTAAAATTTAACTATTAAATGAAAATAAAGGAGATAATAAAAAAAGAAAAGAAAGGAGATAATGACAAAAGTGAATTTCAGGTTTTGGAAATTATCATTGAAATGTAAGAAAGTGAGTTATGCAATTCATGATATGTATTCTCTAATATTAATAATGTTAATCTAATGCATCATCAGTTGTATTATATACATCAGCATATAAATATGCTGCCATATGTTCATCCCCCTTTAGGTACTACACATTTCTCTAAAAACAATTCATTGAAAAATTATATGTTGTCTTCATAATTTTTCTATGAAAGAGCTGTCTGCATTCCCCATGTTTTCTCACAAAATCATTCCAGTTAGACTAGTTGGACTTCTATCCAACTGTTTGCCAAAACAGCCCAACTCAATATCACCCATAATGCTCACATTGTCAAATCTAGAAGTCCATTTTCAGCCTTCATCATATTTGAGTTCTCAATAGCATTAATCATGTATAATAGCTACCTCTTTTTTGAAGCAATTATGTTGGTTGGTTTCTAAAACATCCCTCTGTTCTGCTTCTTTGCTTGCCTTTTCTATTTCCTTGGTTGATTTCTCCTCCAAGGATCAGTCATTTGATTTTTATATTGCCATTTACTCTCCATGTGGTTTTATTCAGCCTCAAGACTTTATATTAACTGAATCCTGAATATATGTTCCAGCCTAGATTTCTCTTCTGAACTCAGACTTCTATATCCAGAATTGTACATGCTCAACTTGGATGTTTATCAGGCATCTTATATAACATTTCCGAATCTGAACTCCTTATTAACCTACCTCAACCTGTTCCTTCCACAGTAATCACTGTTTGACAAAAGGGAGATTCCAGTATTCCAATAACTCTAGACAGAAACTTGGAGTTCTTTTTGACCTCACTTTTTCTCAAACTTTATAATATGTTCAATAGCAAATTTCTGTAGCTTTCCTTTAAAAGTATATTTAGAAATTTTTCTTTTAAAACAAATGTTTAATTTTATTTGTTTTTATTTAAATTCCAGTTGGTTAACATACAGTATAATATTAGTTTCTAGTTTCTATATAGTTTCTAAACTATAATATTAGTTTCAATAATATATTGATTCAACACTTCCATACAACACCCAGTGCTCATCACAACAAGTGCACTCATTTATCTCCATCACCTATTTAACCCATCCTCCAATTCACCTCCCTTCTGGTAACCATCAGTTTGTTTTTTGTAGTTAAGAGTCTGTTTCTTGATTGCCTTTTTAAACTGTTACTATTACCACTCTGGTCCTTGATAACATCACCTATCCCTTGGATTAATTCAATAGCCCTAAATAGATTTTGTGATTCCATATTTACCATATGCCCCAAGAGTCTGTTTTGCTTTATAGACCTGTGTTGTCCAGTATGGAGCCCCAGAGCTGATGCGTTCCCTGAAATGAAATAATTTTCACTTAACCTATATTTTCTGAATTGCACATCTGGACAAATTAAATGAGCAGCTAACTCCTATATGACCAAAGCTTATGAAAGTTGTGTAAGTCAGATACTGGAGTTAGGTTAGGTACATTCCTAGCCTGAAAAAATAAAAATATAGATGTGTATGATTTTGGTCAGAGCACTTAACAATTCCATATTTAGTTCTCATCTCTAAAATAACTAAAATAATATTACCTACTTTATAGATTTTTGAGGGTTAAGTAAAACGAAAAAAGATAAATCACTTAGTGCAGCACAAAAATACTTACAGATTTGTATTTATAATCAAATGATAAAAATATATTAATCTATAATTAATAAAATTGAGAGATTGACGTTGAGAACTTTAAGCATATCTTAAAGGCTACAGAAAAGTGAAGGAAGGTAAATTTGCAGTTATTTAAAACCATTATAATTCTGATGCACAGGAAATAATATCAACCCTCAAAATGTATATAGAGAAAAGGAAATATGGCAAAACTGCAGTAAATCAACATTTTCACAGGAAAATTCTTCATGTGATTTTAATGAATGAAGATCTATACATGTATTGGATAGAAGAATATTTTTCCATTTAAAACCATTTGAAAATAAGTACAAGAGCAAAACCTGGGATTTTCATTTGTATTTTGGTAAAATATACTTCATATGTTTCTTAAAATAGACATACTCATTTAAAAATTAGATTATTTTATGGAACAGTTGTTTTCATATGTACTTTTTGTGCTTTGTATGTCCTATAACTTATGAAGGACATTTTTTATTATTGCTTGTTAAAAAAAATAAATGTCACTATAACTACCACACCAAAGAAACTAAAACTTTTTTGTGGCTTTTCAGTCCATATTCTGTTATAGATCATATTTAACGGTGTAATTTTGGATATTTTGGATATTTTAAAATATACTTCAAATATTAGGGATCAGTGCATTCTTTAAGATTTGGAAAATGTAATAAATCTTATTGATGTTAGTTTGCTTCCCTGAAAGAAGAGATATCTTAAAAATAAATTAGTTTTATGTAAAAAGCAAACAAGCATTTAATATGTAATTATATTTTAATAAAGATCAATTAAATGAAATAATTTGATTTTCTAACATATATCTATGGTGGAAGGAAAGTATTAATAACTGGTTAGTCATCTTTTCTCTATCTTCAGACAGTCTCCTTGTACTACAAATTCAAGGAGTTTATAGGTATATACCAGATCCAAGGTAAATGAAAATCTGGCCAGGTTACTTTTTTTAAAATTTCATTTATTTATTCATGAGAGACAGAGAGAGAGAGAGAGACAGGCAGAGGGAGAAGCAGGCTCCATGCAGGGTGCCTGATGTGGGACTCGATCCCTTGTCTCTTTTCTTCCTTTTTAATGCTTTTATGTCATTAAAATTGTTACCTATTTTAGCCTATATCATTTATAATTAAACCCTATTAATTATAGAAATTTAATTCATATACTAGGCTGAAGGCAGTGCTAAACCGGGCTGCCCAAGGTTACTTTTCATTAAACCAAATACCTGTACCTACTTGTTGAGATGGCTTACTGGATGAGAACTAACTATATTGATAGATCAGAGAATCAGAACGAGGTGTAATAGCTTAAGGGACCCCAGTGCTAATTAGTTTCCTGAAATGAGGTTGTCTTCACACACCCTGTATTGTCTTTTTTGATTCCCTGTCCTGAATCCTGAGTGAGTGGGATCTTTGGAAGCCCTGCCTTTGAGTCTTCTGTGCTGTTGCCTATTTCTGTGTATAGAATTTGGTTGTGTTCCCTATATCCTTTCATAACACTAAACAAACATGGTGTTAGATGAAACTTTGGTGTTGGATTATTATTATATGTGTTGCACTTGATTATTAATTCAAAACCAAGAACACTGAGGTTTATTTATAGATATATACCAGGTCCAAGATAAATGAGAATCTGTATGCATTACTGATTGATATAGAAGGATTGTAGGTGGTTTTTCATGTTTTTTAAATTTAATTATAATACAAAATTTAATTAAAATCATTTAAGTGAAAATGATAACATAAAACAAAAGTAACTACTGGTAATAAAAAATGAAGTAATGTAGTTGATGAGAAGGTGGGCTTTATTTTCAAAGTTCTGCTCCATTATTTATTAGTTATGTCACTCTGGGTAGATTACCTAACCACTCTATGTGTCAGTTTCTTTATTAGTAAGATTTGGTTAATAATAATTGATGACTTCATGGGATTGTTTGAGAATTTAATGAGATACTTAATAAAGTGCATATAACATGCTAAATATATTATCTATTAGCACAGTATATGAATTAAACCTCTATGATTAATAGGGTTTAATCATAAATGATATGGGCTAAAATAGGTAACAATTTTAATGACTTAAAAGCATTAAAAAGGAAGGAAAGAGAATTTACTTCTGAAATGTTTGGCTTAATGCAAATACAATTTTAAATTGTTTTTTTTTTTCCTTTCTCTCCCTGCTGTGTAAATAGCGTATTCAATGCTGTCTCCTCATTTTTCCTCTACTGTTAAAACTTATTCCCTCTGAGACACCTCATCTGTGGCTACCTTAATCATTAGAAGGCCAGATGTTAATCAAAATATTTTCTAAAGTCCTGAACTTTTATCTGACCTCCAGCACCATAATCAATATTGACTACTAGAATTCAGGTCTTAACATTAAATGCTTTATGTCTACAAACTTAATAGTCAACATTGAACTCTTTGTGTCCTTAACTTCCTAAGATAATGTCCTTTTCATTCAGTGTCTTCTAACTTAATGAAATTCTACCTAGGCCAATGTCAGTTTTAAAGCCTTTGATGACTTGCATTATCTGAAGTTACTGTGTTTAGCAGGCTCTGTAGGTTCTTGGAAATCTAGTGTGCCCCTGATTTTCCAGCTTCATATTCTTTCTTTCCAACAGCCTTATGTTCGAACCACAATTTCCATCTTTTACGATGCTCTGTGAACATAATTTTTCATGTGCTTCTCTCTACCTACTAGGGATTCTTTTATTTTCTAGTTCTTGGTCTAGCTAAAACTGCTCATTCTCCAATTCAAATACTGATGCCATGTCTGGTCTGTGAAGCCTAGAATCTCCTAAGCAAGCGTTAGTCACTGCTGACCCTAGGATCCCATAGCATCTTGTTCAGAATCATGGGGTAACCCCTATTGTCCTTGGTGTTCTAAGGTGTACCGACTGTGGCTCATTCCCTAATGAACTTGAAATTCTGTGAAGTCAAGGACTGTGTCTTTTTCTTAATTGTAATTTACTACCTCATGAAAAAAATAACTTTGGTAATTGGATTTTTAAAATTGAAAAAAAACTGAACAATGGAAATTAAACAGAAGCAACTAATCATCATTGTTCAAAAGAGAGAATCTTCAAAAACACCCTTACTCCTTAATAACTAATTATTTGTCAATTCTCAAGTCCCCTGATTCTGTGTCATAATTTTAAGTATTATTTTAGTGTATATGTCTAAATTCAATTTTATTCACTTTTCATTATTTTTTAAAAGGTTTATTCATGAGAGAGAGAGAGAGAGAGAGAGCCTGCTCCTGCCCATATACAAGCAGGGGGAGAGGAGGAGGGAGAGGGAGACCAGCAGACTTCCAGCTGAGTGGGGAGATCAAGGCAGGACTGGATCTCAGCACCCTGAGACAATGACCTGAACTATAATCAAGAGTTGGGTACTTAACTTACTGAGCTAGCCAGGAACTCCACATTTCATTACTTTGTGTGTGTATATTTCTGTACACATCACAATTGTCATTCTCCATTGTGATATATTATTTTTACCAATATCTGTAATTTCTGCCTAGTTCTATATCATTAAACATTGAAATATTTCCTATTAGAATTAGTGATTTAAGAGACGTGGTATTGACTAATTATAATTTTCTTATATTGAGCCTGTATTAATTTTTTTTCTTTTTATTGTTCCTTGATTATGGAATGTATTTTAGTTTTGACTTGGCTTTTTATTTAGTTAAGATCTGATATTCAGTGTTGGCAGAGACATCATAATAGTGAAAAACGATTCATTTCTTTAATTGCTTTACTGTTTCAAATTTCATTTTCAAGAAAAAAATTCTCTGGTAGAAGGCAGTTTTTCTTTAGCATCTCTAATATTTGTCTTATAATTGGATGCTGGTTCCAAACCATCTATTTTTGTATCCTGCATTACTTTTTGCCTGTCATTTGATTTAATTTCTTGTTCTAATATACTTTATCTCATATTTGTGATATAAAAAATTGAAATTTGCTTTCTTTAGTTTTATTATCTCATTTTAATGACGATGAACTTACTTGATAAAGCAATAGTATTTACAAAATACACATTACTGACTACTCAGTTATTATTCCTAGTTAAAAGGTAAATAATTTTTAGCTGAAAGAATTCAGGTATTTAATAGAATCCTTGACATCAAGAGATTCTTATGATATAATAGATTATAAATGTAATAGATCATCATCATTATCATAATTCTGTTTTACATCATATCTCAGAGTTTATCAAATGTCTAAAGTTATGGAGATATAAGATCCTCATATCAACCTTGTAAAGTCAATTTTTTATTGTATAGATATAGAATTTGAAGATTAAGTAATTAAATATATTTTTAAAAGTTTGCTAAAATCATAGGTTAAAATCACATTTTTTGATTGAAATTTCTAAGTTATATCATAGATTCACTCCTTTATAAAGACAGAAAAGTGTGTGCTGAATACATTATAAATGCAAACTTGGTTTCATAGTCCATACATTTATAGTAATTTAGAAAAAGAAGAGATCTGTATAATGAGTGGTCCTGAAAAAGGAGCATGGTCTCTGGTGAGGAAGGAAGAAAGGAATTAAAGAGAAGAGTTGACTTGCTATTTCTCAGTAACCTAGGTATCTGTGGCTTACATGGTTTGAGCTAAACATAGAAAAGGTTGGTAGCCCTAATCCTGACAGCCAGAGCTCTTGGAAGACTTAATCATTTTTTATTACCCAAGCTAAGTGCTTATCCAGTTCTTCCATGCTGTACTAAGACTCATTACTTAGCATCCCCTCACACCCGCATCCAGACAAGAAGGTGAGCTAGTTATGATTGGAACCTTGTGTTGAGTGGCCTGATAAGCATCACTGAGCACAGTGACACATAATAAATATATTTTCTAAACTTACTTTCTATTTAGTGTCAGTATTTGAATTCAGGATTTTCTGCATTTTCCAAAGCCTATATATATTTTTTTACCATACCATATTACTTAGGTTTGCCATGCTTTGTTGTATGCCAACCAAGTACTAATTTTTTTAATGAGAAATTGCATTTGGAAATCCAACTTAGTATTTATATCATTGAAAAATAAAGTACAAGGTTTACATTTCAAATTTTTAAGTCACTGTCTATTGAGAAGTTGATTTATAAATCATTTTGTATTGATATTGAAAATTACAAGTGAATTATCAGAGCTGTCAGAGATAGTCACCTCTAATTTAGAGACTCATGTTATTGTCTCTCCTTTCTTTCACTAAAAAACAATTTTAAGTTTCCTCCCCCTTTTTTTTTACATATTTACAACTTTATTTTATAATGTAGTATTTCATAAAGTGGCTGTATTAATTTATATTTTACCAGCAATGGATAAGAATTCCTGATACTTCACATTTTTCTACACATCTTTGTATCTTCACGTCACATACAATGATAATAATTTTAGACTACCTAACTTGTACCAGGCCAGTGAATGTAAAAAAATAATCTCAGAATGGTTTTAATTTGCATTTCCTGTTCATTTATGAGAGAGAGCTTCTTTTCATGTTTATTTGCTACTCTTTCTTCCTTTTTTGTTCATATATTTGGCTCCTCTTTTATTTTACATTTTCTTTTTCTTTTGATTTTTGAGAATTCATTATATATGTTCTGAATATATGTTCTGAACATATTTATTACTTACATATGTTGCAGGTATTTAAAGTTTATATTTTATCTTGTCACTTTGTAGTATCTTCAAAATTAAGAATTTTTATATTTTAATGTAATCATAAATGCATTTTTCTACTTCGGGATTTATGTTTCTTACAGAAGTTATACATGTTAGCAATAAAATACTCAAATAATAGCAAAGTCCATGAAGTAAAATGTGAAGTTTTTATCTGCCATTTCCTTTCATTTTTTTTTTTTTTTTGGCCATTTCCTTTCTTAGAGTTAATTAAAACTTGGTGTGGTTGACACAAAATAAACAACCTTCAGAATTAAAAAAAAGAGAGAGAGAGAGTGCGCTTTATTCCAGCCCAAGTTAGGACAACTACCCAAGATATATAATTTTCACAAATAAGTGAGCAGTCCAGGGAGCATTTTCTGTAGGGTTATTTATTTATTTACACAAAAAGTTACAAATTATTAGCCAAAGAACTTTTCAGAAAGTTGCCTACCTTAAGTTTCTAGTGTATGCAGGACTATATGACTGTATGGCTTATGGGAACCAGGAAAATTTTTTACTTTTTCTTACCTTTTGTGTTCAGAATGCTCCTTTTGGTTACTTTCTTTAAGCAGATTTACAGTGTCTGCTTGGGGCAGAAATAGAGCCCATGCTTTGAGGCTTCATGGAATCATTTTGACCTTGCTAAATACTCAAGAATAGCTTCCCTGGGAACTCAGGAGCAGGGCCCACATACATTAAAAGTAGAAAATGTCCTTATCAGTATCTATCTTTCCAGACATTTTTTTAGAGAATAAAAGTGGTCCAGTTGTACACATTTTGATGCAGGTTTCTTTGGTATCACTTGATAATATATCATGGGCAACCTTCTATATCAGCCTGTGCTGATCCATCTCATACTTGCCATTCCCTCTTTATTTTATACCCCATATCCAAATCATGCAAGTCCTATCAGGTCAGCCTTAAAATATATCTAGTAGTATCATTACATTTACTGGTGCTATGTAAGTCTAGATGCTATCTCCTCTCACTTAAACTATTTTAATAGGATATTAACTTAAGTCCCTCCCTCACTTACCTTCTGCAGCCTATTATCCAGATAGCAACCAGAATGACCCACTTAAAACGTAAGCCAGATCTCTTCATTCCTCATGATAAAACCTTCCGGTCATTCGAAATCTTATTAAGAGCAAAAGTCAAAATCCTCACTTTAGTCTGCTTAAGTCTTAGTGATCTTTCTTCTCAGCTGTCTCTTTGAGCTCATTTCTTACCACTGCTACCCTTGCACACTGAACTCTAGTCACACTGGCCCCTTGCTGTTTCTCAAGTTGCACTTGCTCCCAAATCATGCCCTTTTGATCTATTTCCTCTTCCTTTAATGCTCTTCCCCCATATTTCTTCTTGTCTTACCCCCTTAGTTAAGTTTCATATATCAGGTGGTTATCTTCTATAAAAGAACACCTGTCTCATTCACTCAGAGCTCCCTTACCTTACTTTTTCTCTGTAGTACTTTTACCAATGATATTTCCTATATTTCTTCTTAATTTTCTTATAACAAGCTATCATGTAATAAATATTCTTTGAAAGCAGAGAGTTTGTCTTACATTTTCACTGGTGTGCTAAGTAGAACACTATCTGCCACATAGATTCTTAATAAATATTGAATGAATTATTGAATTATTTGAATGATTAATGAGCTGTATTAACAACTCTATGTAAAGTACAGATCAACCATAATTTATCCGTTGACTTATTGTAGATATTTCATTTGTCTCTAATTTTTCACCAATAGAAGAGCTTTTCAGTGAACATTCTTGTATTTCAATAACATATTTCTAAAAGTAGACATACTGTATCAAGGGGTATAAAAATTTAAATCTGATGTGTGCCATCAGGGTGACCTTCAAAAAGATGGATTATATGTATCTTTATAATACTGTTTTTATCCATGAGCATGCTATATCTGTTACATTTATTCAGGTTCCCATGTATTTTAATGAGTTTTATTCATACATGTGAATAGACTTGGAATTTATTCATACTGTTTATGATTTTTCAGTGTCTATGCAAGAAATATTTAAGGTATTTAGTAGTGCATATTTTCCAAGGAGGCAGAAGAAAAGCAGCTTCTGTATGTGAGGAATTCCCACTCATGTTGTGGAAATTAAGATTTGTTCTTTTTTAATACTTGTATCAGTATTCCCAGTCTTTTTTTTTTTTTTAACTCACTTTTGGTAAACTTTAAGATTAATGGCAAAAGGAATTTGTGACCTAAGAAAAAGACATTATGATGTGCATTTATAGAAGCAGGAAGAAATTTTAAGAAAATAAGGGTCAGTGTGGTACTTTTTATTGAATAATCTTTAACCATTACAGACAATTCAATTATTTAAAAGGATATATAATGAACAACATTCATTTTATTGTCCATGTTAGTAAATCTAGTATTTCCCACCTTCTTACACATTATGCTAATGAATTTTCAGATGGATGCACTTTAATTAAAATATAAGAATCACTTGAAAAATGTTATAGGTAAGAGCACATACAAACTGTGTTTGTGTGATATGAAAAATGCTTTGAAGAAATCAGCTGAAGAATCATTTGCTGGTCACTCTAAGGGATAAAAATGTTTAAAACACATGCTTGTCTCATATGAATCAGTATTCAGTAGGAAATGGAGTAAACATGCCCTCTGCATTTCTGAGTAAATGTTTTAGCAGGTTCGTGTCAAAGGTTGCTAAATGGAAAAATGTTCCATGCTGTAATAAGAATATGAAAATAAATTTTAGAGCATTATTCAATACATACACATTTCTTTACAAGTGTCTTCCTTAGCCTTCTGAAGAAATAACAATTCAGATACACAGAAATGGCTTAGAGATTAGTAATTAGAAGTAAAATTTCTCTCCTCAAAGATTATTAAGAAACTGCTAATAAGAGGTTACATCGGTGATAGTAACTAATCCTGATGAGTGAGTCAGAAAATTTAAGCATATCCAGATAGCTATGACCCACTGAACTGACTAGATAGCTTCTAACCCAGCATAACTTAAATGAATACAAATAATGCACTTAACCCAAAGGCTGGAAATCAGCTATTAGGTTTTTGAGGTTCTGGGAAGAAATCTGATGGCCTCTGTTGCCTTTTTTTTTTTTATTCCTTCTAGCTGAAGGTTATAACTTTGGAATGAAAAGATATGTTAAGTAAACAGCAGGTTACAGAGCTTAGAGTTCCATACAGAGCGGTTCCTAGCAAGCTAGAGGACACATTTTGCAAAGACCTGAATTAATTAATTTGGCAGGAGAATGGTCTCTGTGATCAGGAAGGCATTAAAAAAAAATTCGATAAAAAGTAAGAAAAAGTTGTTCAGATAATTACACATGCCCAGTATAAGAGAGAAAATAAAAGGTGTAGAAAATCTGAATCAGTGATGAGAGAAGTAAAAACTGAATGAAATAAAATACAGACTCAGCTGTATTTATATTGAACAGAGCTGGAATAATGTGCAAAGTGATTCTGAAAACAAGGAATCATTAAAAGGAATTTGGATAAGATCAATCCAGTGGCATTGGTGGGTCAAAATTTACAACCCAAAAGGGAGGAGAAATCTGTGCAGTTGTAGAGTATTTGGAGAATATAAAAAAGAGCAAAAATAAGTGTTGGCAATGTTGAATGGCTAAGGACATTACTATAGTATACACAGAGGTTCTCAATTTAATTTTGAAAATTTGAACCAAATAAGGATACAAAATGGGACCTCTGTTTTCTGGACCTTATCATATATGCAGAACCATGATTTACTTAATTAAGCTCTCCTATTTCACAATGTAAATAAAGAATCTATAATTGGGACTGCATCATGGACTTGAGAATCTTGTAACTACAAAGAATAATAGAAGTCATTAAATTTTAATCCCTTAAGTTCCTGTCAGCATAGCACTAAAAAATGTGAAAATAATGGAATCTTTGGGAGTAAATAATGAAGTTGCATTGGAATTTTCATTAGTTAAGTAAAACAAAGGGGTTTGGGAAAAGTATTTTATGTTAATTTTCTTATGAAAATCTGCAGTCTTCATACTCATATTGGTGAGTCTTCCCTAGTAATTGTTTTATATTTTTAAGGGGTCATTTTTGCTCTACTATGATTACCAAATGGATCATGAAGGGGCAAAAGACTAGTTGGATGGCAATTGCAGTAGCATCGGTAAGAGATGAGGATGGTTTGTACTAAGTTGTTGGTAACACAGATGGAGAAAAAAAAATGGTGTATATCAGATGTATATCAGATATGTTTGGAAAGTAAATCTAATGTGAATAGTTTTCAATTTGTGTATCAGATATGAGGGGAAAAAATAACTGAAGGATCTCTCCTAAACTTTTGTCTTGACTACCAGTAGACTGTGGTTGCATTTGCTAAGATGGGTGAGACTAGCACAGGAACAGAAGGGTAGAAGGGTAGAACCAAGAGGTTTGTTTCAACCATGTTTTATGATGTCTATTAGATATTCAAGTTACTGTGTCAAAAAGGCTACTTTATATATGAGTGTGAAATTTAGTAGAGAGGTCAGGGTTCTCGATATAAATTTGGAAATTATTGGCATGCAAATGATAAAGTCATCAGACTGAGATTACCTAGTGAGAGAGTGTAGACTTAAAAAAGTAGTGGGAATAACTCATGGTTTCAGTTACACCCAGTATCTGATTCCTTCATAAACTACACTTTCACATTATTCTCATGGTCTTTATAATCACTCTGTATAATAAACTTTCAGATTTAGATCCAAATGCTAGCTGGTCCTCCCACCCACAGCCCACCCTTAATTCCATGTTTCTTAATTCAAATTTCTAAAAAAGAAGATCTGATTAACCTACATCAGCATAATAGGTCATGACCATTAAGTTAAGGGCTTACTTTCCTTCACTAACCTGGATGACTTTCCTCTAAACTAGGAACCAGTGTTTTCAATATATACCACATATTAAACATTATGCTATATGTTGTACATGTGTTATCTCATTAAATGATTGAAATAAGCTAATTGATAAATACCTATAATTTTGTTACATTAAGAAAAAAGGATCAAAATGTTTCTGACCAATCACAAAGCTTGTAAATTATGGAGTTGGGATTTGGAAAAAAAAAAAAAAAAACTAACATAACCCCCAAACAAGCATAACTCCAAAGTCTAAAAGAAAAAAGTTACAAGGATTTAAGTCCTGAGTTGTTTTTAGCTATGTCTATCTGTTGGTGAACAAACTTCAGGTACTATAACGTGGACAAAAGCCAATAATCAAACACTATAGAATAGGGCTAAAAATTCTAACACTTGAGTGTTGGAATCCATTCGTCTGTTCATCCCTGCCTTTTCTGTGGTCCTATAGAAACCAACCAGTTCTACCTTGTTACTTAAGATTGTTCAGTTGGACTGTATTAACTAATATAGACATGATGTACAACAGAGAAAGGGATGAATATTATTATTAAACATTTATAAAATATGCTATTAATAAAGATATAATTAACATGTTGTAAAACTCATCCACTTTAAGTGTACAGCTCAGTGATTTTGGTATATTCACAGAGCTGTGCAAACCATCACTACAAAGCTTAGGACACATTCATCACCCCAAAAGAAACCCTCTAATCATTAGTAATCCCTCCTCATGCCCTTCTCAGCTCATCTCACCATAACTTCCACCACTAGGCAAACGTTAATCCACTTTCTTTTTCTATAGATTTGCCTATTCTGGACATTTCACATAAATGGAATCATAACAATAGATACACTGTTTTGTGACTGGTTTCTTTTTCTTAGCATAATATTTTCAAGATTCAACCATCTTATACCATGTTTTTTTTTAATTCTTTGGAATTTATTTACTCATTTTTATTCTCAAATACTATTCAATTATATATATATATATACATATATATATATATACACACACACACACACACACACACACAGATATATTGGTAGGTATTTGTTTCCTTCTATTTTGATTAGTATGGTAATGCTGCTATGAGCATTCATTTGTAAGTTTTTGTGTGGAATTATGTTTTCATTTCTCTTGGTTATGTTTTTGGAATAGAATTGCTGGGTCACGTGATAACTCTATGTTTAATACTTGAAAAACTGCCAAACGGTTTTCTGATGTGTCCATGCTACTTTATATTCTTACCACCAATATATGAGGCTTTCATTTTCTCCACATTTTCACCAGCATTGATTATTGTCTGTTCTTTTCACATTTTTTGATTTGTGTTTCCCTAGTGATTAATGATTTGAGAGCTTTTCAAGTGTTTACTAGCCTATGTCTGTTTCCTTTGAGAGATTTATATTACCTTTTTCATATATTATTTGTAGTATACAAGTTATTAATTTTGAAATCCAAATTATCTAGATTTTCCTTTGTAGCTTGTTCCTTCAGTTTCATATCTAAGAAACAACTGATTAATCCAAAGTCACAGAGATTTACTCCTACATTTTCTTTTAAGTTTCTTATAGCTTTAGCTCTTATATAGGCCTATGAGTCATTTTGCATTAGTTTTTGGGTACAGTGTAAGGAAGAGATCCAGCTTCATTCTTTTGCATAAAGGTATACAGTTGGCCTGAATATTATGTTTTTTTCAGTAATAAATATGTTGCTTATGAAACAGGGGGCAGAACTCTGCTGAGAGTGACTGGAGAAGCTTTATTTAATATGTTACATTTTTTTAATTTCCTGAAGTATAAGTAGAATTTGGATGAGTAGAGATATAGTAGGGGAGAGATTGACAGGCCTAGATTGACAAGAGAAAGGAAAAAAAGTTAAAGTAACTATTTCATTTTAGCAAGTTTTGCAGAGATCTTAGAACCCAAACATCAACAATCCCTGAGATGATAGTTCAAGAAATGTCTTGGAGAGGTTCCTTGGCATTATTTGCAAGTGAATTGTATTTGTAAACGACTTTTGTAGAATCCTTTGGCTAAGGACTGCTTGGAGTGTATGTTAATTCCCCAGAACTTGTGATAACCCTTTTGTATTATAGAGACTTTTCTCAAGGAACTTGGCCTATACATATTAGCCCTTAATAGTTCTTTTGATCAATAATCCCTTCCCTCCCAGTAAAGGGAGAGTACTTCTGCAGTTGGGTCATAGTGAGAATTGACTGTACTTGTTGGCCTAGAAGCCTTGAGGAAGGCAGAGAGAGATCTTGAAGAAGGCTGGCCAGATACCTGCCTGAGAAAAGGCCACTGCATGTCCTTCAGGCAAAGGGAGGCTATTGTCCTTTAGCAAGGGTGAATGAGCCATTTCTTCAGGCCCACACATTTTAGGGAAATCTGGGGATTCAGGTTCTCAAATATTTCCATTCCTTTCCATTTCTGAGTCTTAGATCCTCCCATGTACTTGCCTAACTTTATGCAAAAGACACAGTGAGTCTGTGAATTCATTATTGTCTACAGCTTGGTTTCTTGCACAGTCAGGTCCTAAGCTCGGTTTGCAGCCCTAACTGCTTTTCCATTGCAGGAGACTAGTGTCTCTATAAATGCTATTTAAAAAAAAAAAAAAAAAAGTCTTCTTATTTCACTCTGTGCTGAGTTGGGTGTTGGCTGAGTTGTGTATATCATTTTTTTTAAGTGCATTGATAGTGTTTAACAATCACCACTCATTTTATAATTACCTTTGCTACTGTAGTGTCACTCAAATCTTGGAGATATTACATAAACTGTGCAACTCCTCCACCTTATGATATCTCCATTCACCACAGGTAAGAATGTTAGCAATTTAGATTCTCTAGAATTTCAGGAGTTATCACTGTCCCACTTACTGCCAGTAGTGGAATCCTTGTTGCCATTTGGCTAGTGAGTAATCCATTTATGGAATCATTTTTTTATACCAACTAACTTAGTTGCTGTTCCTCTATAAGTTAATGCTGAGAGAAGAATTCAGGTAGTTTATTTGGGAGCTGAATTAGGAAGGAAAAGTGATACAGAAAAAGGATGGTAGCAATAAAGGATACTTTATTAAGCTAGTTAATACCATGGATAACTGGAACTAAATACTACTGGGACATTCAGGGAAATGGTACAAAACACATCTCAAAGCCTAAATTCGATCAGTTATTTGCTGAGGGCTTTTCCCTTAGGGGATGTTAATTTGTCAGCACTTCTGACCTAGTGTGTACACAGACAGAGCTTCTGTAGTTTGGGGGAATAGAAAAACAATCCTCATTCACAGAGTTGATGTCAGAACATTCTGAAAGGTCGGAGGAAATGGGCAGAGCGCTGGTACCATCTGCTGCACGGAAAAAAAAAAAAAACTAAGGTCAATTAATGTCAGGGTTCAAGATAGTGGCTTAGGAAGATTTTGAACTTACTTCCTCCCACAGACACAGAAAATATATAGCTACATGTGGACTAATTACCTCTGGAAAGAACCTGAGAACTAGCTGAACACCTGCTCTATAACAAAAGATAAAACGGATCATACCAAGATGGGGAGGAGAGTCAGAGACATACTCTCACCTGAAACCCCATGCTCAGTGTGGATGTCCACAATGTGAAGGGATCTCAAAAAACAAAAACAAGCAAATACAAATGGAGCTTCTCTCTAAGGGGAAAAAGGCTTAGGCCCTATACCTGGTACCTCAACCCTTGAGTCCTGAATCAGAGGCATAAGCCCTTGAAATGTCTTATTTTGAAAGCCAATGATGATATGCTGGCAAATTGAATTTGAATTATATATGTTATATATATATATAACATATATATAAAGTCAATGAAGATTATGTTCAAGAAAAATGTAGTGCTGTAGAGGACAGAGATTTTGCTTTTAAAGGGCTCACATGCAGACCTGCTCACCATGGGACTCAGCACAAAAAGCAGCAGTTTGGAAAGAGCCTAGACCATAGGTGAAGGAGATTTATTTGCTAAACCTAAAGCATCTGCCAGAGTGGCACAAATCTATTGGAAGTTTCTCTGAGGATGGAACACTGGAAGATGCTGTCTTTTTTTTTTTAAGATTTTATTTATTAATGAGAGATACACACACACACACACAGAGAGAGAGAGAGAGAGAGAGAGAGAGAGAGAGAGGCAGAGACACAGGCAGAGGGAGAAGCAGGCTCCATGCAGGGAACCCGACGCAGGACTCAATCCTGCGGATCTCCAGGATCAGACCCTGGGCTGAAGGCAGTGCTGAACCGCTGAGCCACCTGGGCTGCCCAGATGCTGTCTTTATAGTCTCTCCCTCCCTTGCTGATACCAGCACTGGCAGACATCAGTTTTTTATCCTCCTAACTGCCTCGTAGCACTGGATGAACAGCCCCACCCTACCTCCACCCCACTTGAACTGCCCTGATAGACACATAGGCCTACCCCTAACGTCTCCACATCACTTTCACAGCCTTGACAGATAGTAGATAAACAGTCCTGCCTCCCACCCCCACTCTTACAACCCTGCCAGAGCTAGTGGACATGTGCAGCAACACATGGAATGTCCTTTGAGGGGATCCCTGGGTGGCTCAGTGGTTTGGCGCCTGATCCTGGAGTCCCGGGATCGAGTCCCAGATCGGGCTCCCTGCATGGAGCCTGCTTCTCTCTCCTCCTGTGTCTCTGCCTCTCTCTCTCTCTCTCTCTCTCTCTCTCTCTCTCTCTCTCTATCATAAAATAGATAAATCTTAAAAAAAAAAAAAGAATGTCCTTTGAATGCCAGGTTCAGGTTGCCAAGGGGGATTGTGATTTTTTTGGACTCCATGGGACTGAAATAATGGGGGAGACAGCTCAAGAGAATCAAGAACTAAAGTGAGGTTAAATGATAAAGTGCATGTTACATAGATCCACTCCTTCAGGAAGGGAGAGAAATAGCTGTTGCACATAATACATGGAAGCATGGAGAATCAAGCAAAATGAGGAAACAAATGAACATGTTGCAGATGAAGGAAGAAGATAATACTGCACACACACACACAAATAGCTTAATTAAACAGAGATGAGTCCTAATAAAGAGTTCAAAGTAATTGTTATAAAGATGCTCACTGAAGTTGAGAGAAGATTGGATGAACACACTAAACAATCAGAGAGAAAGAAAATTTAAAGAAAATAAAAATAAAATAAAATAAAATAAAAGTACCAAACAGCTCACAAAGTTGAAGAATACAGTAACTAAAATATACACTAGAGAGTTTGAAAGTAGACTAGATGATGAACAGCAGACCAGTTACTTGGAAGACAGGATAGTGGAAATCACTGAAATAGAAAAGAAAAAAAAAGAATTTAAAAAATGAAGATAGCTTAGGAATCTTTGGGACTAATATTTGCATTATAAGGGACCCAGAAGAAGAGAGGGAGGGATAAAGGGATAGAAAACATAGAAGAAGGACTAATAGCTGAAAACTTCCCTAACCTTTGGAAGGAAACAGATATCCAGGTCCAGGAACCAAAGAGTGTCCCAAACAAGATGAACCCAAAGAGATCCAACTAAGTCATATTATAATTAAAATGCCAAAAGTTATAGAGAGGATCTTTAAAAAGCAGCAAAGGAAAAAAACTAGTTATATACAAGGAAAATCCCATAAGATCATGACCTGATTTTTCAGCAGAAACTTAGAAAGCCAGAAGAAAGCAGTATGATATATTCAGAGTGCTGAAAGGAAAATAAAACTCTGATCAGAATACTCTACCTGGCAAGATTATCATTCAGAAATGAAGGAAAGGTAAAGTGTTCTTTAGACAAGTAAAAACTAATGGAGTTTGTTACCACTGAATTGACATTTTAAGAATTATTATTGACCTTAAGATAAGAAGAGGCCCTAACTAGAAATAAAAAATTTATGAGAGAAAAAAAATCTCACTGGAAAAGGTAAAAAGTGAAGGCAGTAGACTTACCACTTACAAACTTAATATGAGGCTTAAAAGACAAAACTAGTAAAATCAACTGTAACTACAATAATTTGGTAAGGGGTACACAAAAAGATGTAAAAGATGATATAAAAACAAAAAAATCATGGAAGGGGATGGAATAAAAATGTGCTTTCAGAATGAGGTTGAACTTAGGTGACTATTAAAATAGACTACTATATATAGGTTATTATATAGGAATCTCATGGTAACCACAAACCAAAAACCTTTAATAGATATACACAAAAAATGAGAGAGGAATCTAAACATAATACCAAAAAAAGTCATTGAACCACAAAGGAAGAGACAAAAGAAGAAAAAAGGAACCGAGAAAAACTAAAAATACAACCAGAAAACAGTTAACAAAATGATAGTAAGTACATGCCCGTTAATAATTACCTAAAATATAAATGGACTGAATGCTCTAATGAAATGACATAAGGTTGCTGAATGGATGAAGAAAACAAGACCCATCATTTGCTTCCTACATTTACTTACTCTAGATCTTAAAGATAGATGGAAAATGATATTTTATACAAATGGAAGCAAAAAGAATAGGGTAGCAATAAATATATCAGGCAAAATAGGTTTTAAAACAAAGATTATAACACTAGACAAAAAAGAACATTACATAATGATAAAGGCATCAATTCAACAAGAGGATATAAGATTTGTAAATAGTTATGTACTCAACACAGGAGTACCTAAATGCATAAAACAATTATTAACAGACATTCAAGGAAAAATTGACAGCAACACAATAATAGGTGACTTTAATACCCTACTGACATCAATGGATAATTCATCTAGACAGAAGATCATAAGGAAATACCAGCCTTATACAATGTATTAGACCAGATGGATTTAATAGGTATATGCAGAACTTTTTGTCCAAAAGCATCAGATGCCAACACATTGGAAAACCTAAAAAAATGAATAAATTCTGAAAACACACAGTCCTCTAAAACTGAATCATAAAGAAATAGAAATCTAAATAGACCAAGTACTGTAATGAAACTGAATCAGTAATAAAAAATTTCTAACAAACGAAAGTCCAGGATCAGATGGTCTCACAGGTGAATTCTACCAGATATTCAAGGTGTAATACCTATATTTCTTAAATTGCTCCAAAAAAAAATAAATAAAGAGGAAGGGACATTTCCAGACTCATTTTTCAGGGCCAGCATTATGCTTACACCAAAACCAGACAAAGATACCACAGAAAAAGAAACTTGTGAGCCAATATCTTTAAACCGAAATGATACACCACATAAACAAATGAAGGATAAAAATCATATGATTTTCTAAACAGATGCAGAAAAAGCATTGAGAAAATTCAACAGCCATTTATGATAGAAACTCTCAATAAAATGGGTATGGACAGAAGGTACCACAACATAATAAAGACCATATATGACACACCCACAGCTAATACATCAAGCTCAAAAACGAAAGCTGAAAATTTTTTCTCTAAGATCAAGAACAAGATAAGGATGCCTACTCTTACTACTTTTATTTAGCATAATATTGGAAATTCTGTCCACAAAGAGAAAGAAATAAAAGGCATCCAAATAGGGAAGGAAGAAATAAAACTCACTATTTGCAAGTGATTTGATAGTATATATGGAAAACTCTAAAGACTTCACCAGAAAATATTGAACTAATAAAATGAATTCAATAAAGTTGTAGCATATACAATTAACATACACAAATCTATCATGTTTCCATAAACTAATAATGACCTATTGGGAAGAGAAATTAAGTAAACTGCCCCACTTACAATAACAAAAAAAAATGAAATACCTTGGAATAAATTTAATCAAAGAGGCAAAAGACCTGTACTAGAAAACTGTAAGACATTGATGAAAGAAAATGAAGGTGACCCAAAGAAAGGGAGAGAAAAATGGCACTTATGGATTGCAAAAAAATTAATACTGTTAAAATGTTCATGCTACATAAATCAACCTACTCATTCAGTGCAATCCCTGTCAAAATATCAATAGTATTGTTCACTGACTGGAACAAATAATCCTGAAATTTGTATGGAACCACAAAAGACAATAGTCAAAGCAGTCTGAGAAAGAAGAACAAAGGAGGAGGGGTTATCCTCACTGATCTCAAACTATACTACAAAGCAGGAGTAATGAAACCATATGATACTGGAACAAAAGCAGACCTATCGATCAGTGGAACAAAATGGGGAGCTTAGAAGGAAATTCACACTTATATGATCTATGTATATATGACATATATAAGAAAAGACAATGTAGTCAATAAATGGTATTGGGAAAGTGGGACAGCTTCATACAAAAAAAATGAAAATTTGTAAACTGTTTTACTATATACAGAAATTAACTCAAAATGGATTAAAGAAGAAAAAAAATGGATTAAAGATTTGAAAGTAAGACCTGAAAATTTATAAAATTTATAGGAGAAAACAAAGGCAGTTAGCACTTTGACATGGGTCTTCCCGATATTTTCTGGACCAGACTCTCCAGGCAAAGTTGTGAAAAGCAAAGTAAACGAATGGGACTATAGCAAATTGAAAAGCCTTTGCAGAATGAAGGACTAGCAACAAAACTATCAATAAAACTAAAAGGCAGCCACGTGAATGGGATAAAATATCTGAAAACTATATATTTGATAAGGGGCTAAAATCCAATATATAAAAATAACTCCTATAACTCAAAAGCAAAAAAAAAAAAACCTGATTTAAAAAACAGGCAGAATATTGAATAGACATTTTTCCAGGGAATGCAGATGACCAACAGGCAGTTGAGAAGATGCTCAGCGTCACTAATCATTGGGGAAATGCAAATCAAAACTACAGTGAGCTCTCCCCTCACACCTGTCAGAATAGTTACTATTAAAGCAAAAAATCCAACAAGAAATAACAAATCGGTGAAGATGTGTTAACCCTTGTGCACTGTTGGGAACTGATGTAGGCACTATGGAAAGCAGTATGGAAGTTGCTCAGAAACTTAAAAAGAAAACTACAGATGATCTAGCAATTCTACTTCTAGGTATTCAATGAAAATGAAAACAAATCTGAAAAGATATATGCACTCTGATGTTTATTGTAGCGTTTTTTTTATAATAGCTAAGATATGGGAACCACCTAAGTGTCATATAGATGAGGAGATAAAGATGTGAACACATGCATGTGCACCAGTTCTCTCTCTCTCTCTCTCTCTCTCTCTATATATATATATATATATATATATATTTATAGGAATATTAGTCATAAAAAGAACAAAATCTTGCTATTTGCAGCAACATGGATGGACCTCGTAGGCATTACATTAAGTGAACTAGATCATAGAGGGAAAATAAATGCTGTTTGAGTTTACTTATATGTAGCACCTAAAAAAACAAACGAATAAGCAAAACCAAATCAAACTGGACTCGATACGGAGAACAGATGATGGTTGCCAGAGGAGATTGGGGATGGGGTTGGGCAGAATGGGAGAAGGGAATCAAGAGGTATAAACTTCTAGTTGTAAGATCAACAAGTCATGGGGATGGAATGTATGGCATGGGAAATATGGACAATGATACTGTTAACTTTGTATGGTGACAGATGATAACTAGACTTATGGTGATCACTTTGTAATGTCTATAAATGTTGAATTACTGTGTTATACACCTAAAACCAATGTAATAATGGATATCAATTACACCTCAAAAGAAAGAAAATTGAGGTCAGATTTAAAAGACATCAAATTGTGGTCAGATCTAAAAGGCATCAAAGGCCTTTTAATAAGGTACTTAAGCTTGGCTATCTCGAGTGAAAATGTTGCACATAGGTAGATTGGGGACAGAGCCTCGGTTGGGTTGTGCAATGGAGGGGGAGTGTGGCATGATGATATTCCTCCCACTTTCAGTTCCGATCAGGACTTACACTCAGTTCTAATCCTAAAGTTACATTTAGAAGGCATCACTAGATAGAGCCACATTCTGATTGCATTTCAGCAGCGATATTTCCGGATAAAGGAGATTCCATTCTTAAAAAAAAAAAAAAAAAAGGAATTTAGAATGCAGACACACATTCCAAGAGTTACTTTTCTGTATTCCATTGTGAAGATCCATAGAAAATTTTACCCTCACTTTTAAGCTTCAACAGCTTGTTTTAGCTAAAGCAAATCAGCCTCATTCCAGCAGACTCAACTTCATGTAGAGAGAGAGGCAACATAGTTGAAATCTGTGTTTTCTAGTCTACTGCACTTTTGCCAAAGACAAGGGACAGAAATTATAAGAAAAAAACCCAAATGACAAAGAAGGAAGCACTGAGTAGCACTTTTTGGAATAATCTGAAATCCACTTAGAAAAAAGAGTAAAGAGTAAATGTTTTCATACGTTAATCACTAGTCTAGTAATACTTGCATTAATTTGTCATCTCCACATAGACCAGTTGGCAGAATCAAAGTAGGCTAACTCAGATGTCCACCCGCTCATACAAACTCCTACAAATCCTTGGCCACGTCAGCTATTTCAGGGACTTATTACTCAGAAACTCTCCTTTGTAACTCAACTTGAGGATTTTGTTACTGAATCTACTGTAGTTTGGCTTTCTCTTTCTTTTGGAGAAATTCTCTACTGATTTTCACAGGTTATTGCAACAAACCTTGTGAAAATACTTCTGTCGGTTGCCAGACATATTTGAATATTACAGTGTCTACAATAGAAACAATTTAAGTTTATGTCCAGTAAACTCATCATCTGTCACATGACAGGATTCTTTCCTCCTTGTCAAGCAAAAATGAAGAGATGGGCAAAAACATCAAGTAATGGGAAAAAAGATTCTATACACAGTGATCTTTCCTACACATGTTTATGTAAAGTGAAGAACAACATTTGTGGTAGTCAGTATATATACACCTCTAGCTTTGGGTAAAATAACACTGTCATATTTCCAAGATATTATAACCCCATGGATCAGTTTGCCAAGATTTGAAAGAATCATTCTTTTCATGTGTCTCTTTCCCATGTTTCTCTCCCAGATCTCCAAATTTTTATAATGGTTTGTTCACATATAATAAATGATATTTAGTTAAATCTTTTCACTTTCTGGAAGAGAGGAGACTCTTGGAAGAACCAAATTATGGTGGCTCCTTAATCCTGCCTGCCTAGTTAAATGACATGTTATCATCATTATTCTATGTAAGTCCTCTCTTCCTTTATTTAATCTTGCTTGCTACTCACATTCCTGTTCTTTTACCATAGACAACCTTTCTGTTGTATTTGAGCTGAAAAACCTCTAATTTGTATATTTTCTTAGACATGTAAATGATCATACAACTATGTTATTTTGGTTTTCATAAATGATAGCATACCATAGATCTCATTGTGATCCTACTTTTTATCAGCCCTATGTTTTAGGATCTTTGTTGCTCGATGTGCATTTACTCTTTCACCACCGACTGCTGTGAATGTATTATGTTGCTGTTTGGTTCCATTACATTTTCCTTATCTCTGGTGATTACCTCTAAATTCCAGTTACCATAAATCATGCTATGATGAATATACTTATACATTTACAGTTGGGGACCTAATATTTCAGTGAAGTTTCTATACCTGTGAGTGTGTGTATGCATGTACATGGCTTAGGGGGTATACATAAAGTGTCAGGAGATTGACCTTTGTAGTAGCCACAAGGGTCTACTCCCTCATCAACAATGTATGAAGTTTCTTCCTTGCCTACCTTCGGATAGTACTTGAAAAGAGAGGGCTTTTTTATTTTTGTCAATCTTAATGAATCTAAAATGTTATTCCAGTGCTGTTTCTCAGTCTCTTTAAGTTTTAATGTGTTTGTGAATCTTTTCATATACTTGTCATTATTCTATGTCCACAGGTATTTTTTTATAGGGGTTGCTGTTTGTCTTTTTATTATTGATTTGCAGGAATTCTTTATGTAGGCTGGGTATTGTAAGTAGTATTCCTACAAAAAACATATCCAAGTCTGTCATCTACCAATTTTGACCCCATATGATGTCCTTTGTTGAGTTGAAATCTTTTTTTTATATGATCAAATTCACCAGTTTTTCACTTTATATTTTGTATCTCAGAAGTCTTTCCTCAGCCCTAGGTCACAAAGATATTTGTTTACACTATATATTAACTTTGAAGTTTTACCTTTCATATTTAGATCAGTTGCCTTTGGGGATCAACACTTTTATGAGGGATTATGTAGAAGTCTAGTTTTATTTTTCTTCATATATCGAGTGAATTTTCTACTCCACAGCCCATCAATTGCACTATGATTGTGCATACTCCCACTGCTTGATATTTATTTCCTGTATGAACATTGTCTTTGAACTCTCTATTCTGTTTCATGATCCATTGGCCTGTTACTATACTAATACAAATTTATGACTGCAGAATTATATTGTAATATCAATAGGGCAAGTCACCACTCTAGACCTTTTTTTAAAAATAAGTATTCTTGAAAATGTTAACCTTTCCTAAATGTTTTAGAATGTTACTAAGTTTCCTGAAGATAATGAGCTAGTATATTAGAATTCAATTTAATTTATAGATAAACATGAGGAAAATGGACATCATAACCCTATTAAAGTGTTCCATCACTATTATAGATTATAGTATTCCTTTGAAGAGCATTAGATGTTTTTCACTTATTTATTCAGAACTTCTTTTGAGACCTTCACAGGGAGCCGCTTGGCAAAGCAGAAACATGATTCCAGCGGTCCAGTCCTAATACCGAAAAGGAGAGTAAGAAGGTTATTTCTGAAGCTGAGAGACAATAATGGCTCAGATAAGAATTAACTGTTCTTCAATTTGGTTGAATTTATTTAAATCCATTAGACTAGGGATTTTAGGCATTTACATTTCTGCTCTCAAGTTTGAGCCGTATTTGTATTTCTGTTGTTGCTGTTGCTATTACTTTTTTTAGGAGAGTAATTTGTTGATTTTTTTGTAGCAAATAAGATTGTTATATTTTTATTATCAGAAGCATATGAATTAACTAGAAATACATAGGCAGACTTTAATTTCCTATGCTTGGAAACTATTTTTAATAATTTTGTGCTGACACACAGAGTATAGATTCCATTCCATACATAAACATAACATTACAGAAAATTTAAAACTTCATAAATCATGAAGAGGAAATTAAAATTAACTGATAATTCCCTCTTTGAGAAATAACTCCTGCACTGTTGTTTCTGTTTTCTAAGAAATGTTTCCTCAGCTCTCTGTGTATCTGTACTTTGTGAATATGTGTGTATATGTGTAAATATACACATTATTATCATGCAATATTTTTATAGCATATGGGTTATGTAATATATGATCAGTTATACATAAATTTGTATATAATGTATTATGTATGTATGCATATACATTTTCTTTTTTTAAAAGACTTTTTTTAAATTTTTATTTATTTATGATAGTCACACACAGAGAGAGAGAGAGGCAGAGACATAGGCAGAGGGAGAAGCAGGCTCCATGCACCGGGAGCCCGATGTGGGATTCGATCCCGGGTCTCCAGGATCGCGCCCTGGGCCAAAGGCAGGCGCTAAACCGCTGCGCCACCCAGGGTTCCCCGCATATACATTTTCAAAATGGGAACTGTAGTTAACTAGTTAGTTAACTTACTTTACTTTACTTAAAAAGTAAATTTTACTAGCATATTTTATTTTTTATTTTAATTTCTGTAGTTAACATAGTGTTATGTTAGTTTCAGATGTACACTATAGTGAATGAACAATTCCATATATCATATTCCTAACTACTAGTGCACTTTTTAATTATCATCACCTGTTTGACCTCCCCTGCTTCCATCTGGTAACCATCAATTTGTTCTCAATAATTAAGTCTATTTCTTGATTTATCTCCCTTTTTTTCCCTTTGCTCATTTGTTTTGGTCTTAAATTCCACATGAGTGAAATCATATCCCTGACTGACTTATTTCACTTAGGATTATACTTTCTAGCTTCATCTGTGTCATAGCAAATGGCAAGATTTCATTCCTTTTTATGGCTGAATAATATTCCATTGTATATTATTTATTGTATTTCCCATACTCTTTTTCCATTCACCAATTGATGGACACTTGGGCTACTGCTATAATTCAGCTGTTGTAAATAATGCTACTATAAACATAGGGGTGGATGTATTCCTTTGAATTGCAGTTTTTGTATTCTTTGGGTAAATGCCCTGTATTGTGATTGCTGGATCATAGGATAGTTCCATTTTTAACTTTTTGAGGCACCTCATACTATTTTACAAAGTGGCTGCACCAATTTGCATTCCCACCAACGGTGCAGGCAAGTTCTGCTTTCTCCACGCCCTTACCTACACCTGTTGTTTCTTATGTTGTTGATTTTAGTCATTCTGACAAGTGTGAGGTAATATTTCAATGTAGTTGTAATTTGCATTTCCCTGATGGTAAGTGATGATGAGCATCTTTCATGTGTCTGTTGGCCATCTGGATGTCTTCTTGGGAGAAATATCTGTTCATGTCTTCCGCCCATTTTTTAATTAGATTATTTGGTTTTGGGTGTTAAGTTTTATAAATTATTTGTAGATTTTGGATACTAACCCTTTATGGTCTATGTAATTTGCAGTAATCTTCTCCCATTCCTTAGGTTGCCTTTTATTTTGATGATTGTTTCCTTCATTGTGCAGAAGCTTTTTATTTTTTATTATTTTTTAATTTTTTTATTGGAGCTCATTTTGCCAATATATAGCATAACACCCAGTGAAGCTTTTTATTTTGATGTAGTCCCAATCTTGTATTTTTTTGCTTTTGTTTCCCTTGTCTCAGGAGACTTGTCTAGAAAAAAGTTGCTATGACTGATGTCAAAGAGGTTACTGTCTGTGTTCTCTTCTAAGATTATAATGGTTAGCTCTTAAATTTAGGTTTTCAATCCATTTTGAATGTATTTTTGTGCATGGTATAAGAAAGCAGTCCAGTTTCATTCTTTTGCAAGTAGCTGCCCAGTTTTCCCAGCACCACTTCTTGAAGAAAAGACTTTTTCTCATTGTATATTCTCTCCTGCTTTGTCGAAGATTAGTTAACCATATACATTGTGGGGGTTTTTTTCTGGGTTTTGATTCTATTACAGAATTGTGATGCCTGCAGCTTTGCTTTTAAGATTGCTTTTGCTTTTCTTTTTTTTAAGATTTTTTATTTATTCATGAGAGACAGAGAGAGAGAGAGAGAGAGAGAGAGAGAGAGAGAAATGCAGAGACAGAGGCCGAGGGAGAAGCAGGCCCCATGCAGGGAGCTTGATGTGGGACTCGATCCCGGGTCCCCAGGATCGCGCCCTGGGCCAAAGGCAGGCTCCAAACTGCTGCGCCACCCAGCGATCCCCAGAGGTTTATCAATTTTATTGATTTTTTCAGATAATCAGCTTCTGGTTTCATTATCTGTTCTATTGGGGTTTCTTTCTTACCTGCTTGCTTTCTTTTGTTCCTATATAATTTATTTCTGTTCTAATCTTTATTACTTCCTTCTGCTAATTTTAAGTTTTGATTGTTGTTCCTTTTCTAGCTCCTTTAGGTGTAAGGTTAGGTTATTTGAGATTTTTCTTGCTTCTTGAGGCAGATCTGTATTGCTAATAACATCCCTCTTAGCACTGCTTTTGCTGCATCTCAGAGATTTTGGACCATTGTGTTTTCATTTTTGATTGTTTCTATGTACTTTTTTTAACTTTCTGGTTGACCTATTAATCGTTTTGTAACTTGTTATTTAATCTCCATTTGTTTTTGTCCTTTCCAGATTTTTTTTTCTTGTGATTGACTACTTGTGGTCAGAAAAGATATATGGTATGACTTCAATCTTGAATTGTTAGGACTTGTTTGCAGGCTAATATGTGACCTATTCTGGAAAATGTTCCATGTGCACATTAGAAGAATTCTACTCTTTTAGGATGGAATTTTCTGAATATATCTGTTAAATCCATCTGTTCCAGTGTGTCCTTCATCAAGGCATTGTTTCCTTGTTGATATTCTGTTTAGATGATCTATCTATTGATATAAGTGGTTAAAATCTCCTACTATTATTGTATTATTATTGCTTATTTCCTTTTTGTTTATTATTGACAATTTTATATATTTAGATGTTCCCATGTTGAGTGTATAATTATAATTATTATATCTTCTTGTTGGATTGTTCCCTTTATTATTATATAGCATCCTTCTTTGTTTTTTATTACAGCCTTTGTTTTAAAGTTTATTTTGTCTGATATAAGTATTGCTACTCCAGCTTTCTTTTGACAGCCATTTGCATAATACATTATTCTCCATCCCCTCACTTTCAATCTTTAGGTATCTTTAGGTATAAAATGATTCTTCTGGAGGCAGCATGAAGATGAGTCATGTTTTCTACCCATTTGGTCACTCTGTGTCTTTTGATTGGAGCATTTAGTCCATTTACATTCAAAGTAATTATTGGTAGATATGTATTTATTGCCATTTTATTGTTTTGTGGTCATTCTTTTTTTTAAATTTTAATTTATTTATGATAGTCACACAGAGAGAGAGAGAGAGGCAGAGACACAGGCAGAGGGAGAAGCAGGTTCCATGCACCGGGAGCCTGACGTGGGATTCAATCCCGGGTCTCCAGGATCACGCCCTGGGCCAAAGGCAGGGATCTGCCACCCTGCTGTGCCACCCAGGGATCCCTGTGGTCATTCTTGAATATATTCTCTGATCCTTTGTTGTCTTTCTCTCTTTAACCTTTTGCTGATTTTCTTTAATGATATATTTGGATTTCTTTCTCTTTATTCTTTGTATTATATTTATTAGTGATTTTTTATGTATGGTTATCATTAGGTTTGTGTATAACCTGTTCTGCAGATACCAGTCTATATTGAGTTGATGATCATTTAAATTTGAGCCCATTCTTTACTCATCTCTTCCTTACATTTTAGGTATGTGTAGTTATATTTTACATCCTTTTATTTTGTGAAATTCCTTTACTAATTTTTAATAGAAATATTCATTTTTATTGCTTTTGTGTTTCCTACCTTTATACTGTCACTATCGGTCTCTCCTTTCCACTTAAAGAGTCTCCTTTAATATTTCTTGTATTTCTTGCAGGAAAGATTTAGTGGTCATTAACTTCTTTAGTTTTTATTTGTCTGGGAAACTTCATTTCTCCTTTTTAAAGATTTTATTTTATTTATTCATGGCAGATACACAGAGAGAAAGGCAGAGACATAGGCAGAAGAAGCAGCAGGCTCCATGCAGGGAGCCCGATGTGGGACTGGATCCCAGGTCTCCAGGACCACACCCTGGGCTGAAGGCGGTGATAAACCGCTGGGCTACTGGGGCTGCCCTCTCCTTTAAAAAAAAAAAAAAAAAGATTTTATTTATTTATTGATGAGAGACACAGAGACAGAGAGAGGCAGAGACATAGGCAGAGGGAGAAGCAGGCCCAATGCAGAGAGCCTGATGAGGGACTCAATCCTGAGTCTCCGGGATCACACCCTGGACTGAAGGCAGCACTAAACCACTGAGCCACCCGGGCTGCCCTTCATTTCTCCTTCTATTCTGAATGATAGTTTTGATGGGTAGAGTATTCTTGGCTGCATATTTTTCTCATTCACATTGAAGACATCATGCCACTCCCTTCTGCTGAAAAATCTGCTAGTCTCATAAGTTTTCTTATGTAAATTATTGTCTTCTTTCGTCTTGCTACTTTAAAATTTTTTTCTCACTATGTTTTGCCAATTTAATTAAAATATGTCTTAGTGTAGATCTGCTTTTGTTGATTTTGATGAGAATTCTCTGTGCCTCCTGTTTTGGATATCTGTTTCCTTTCCCAGATTAGGGAAGTCTCAGCCATTATTTCTTCAAATAAATTTCCTTTTTTTTAAGGACAGAGAGACAGAGAGGCAGAGACAAAGGCAGAAGGAGAAGCAGGCTCCACGGAGGGAGCCTGACCTGGGACTTGATCCCAGGTCTCCAGGATCACACTCTGGGCTGAAGACAGCGCTAAACCACTGAGCCACCCGGGATGCCCCATCTTCAAATAAATTTTCTACCCCCTTTTCTCTTCTTGTTCTTCTTCTGAGACCCCTATAATATGAATACTTGATGGAGTCGCTGAGTTGCCTAAGTCTATTCTCATTTTGCATATTTTTTTTTCTCTCTCTTGTTTAGTTTGATTCCCTTCCATTACTCTGTCCTCTGGGTCATTAATCCATTCCTCTACTTCTTCCAGACTGCTGTTCATCACATCAGGTGTGTTTCTCATTTCATTGTTGAGCCCTTTATGCTATATTACATTGTTCCTGATCTCTGTGTTAAGGGTGTCACTGATACCTTTTACTATTTTCTCAAGTTCTGTGAGTTCATTATGATTGTTGCTTTAAATACTCCCATCAGAGATGTAACTTACATCTCTTTCACTTAGATCTCTGGCCTTGTTCCATTCATTCATTTGGAATAAATTTTCCTGTCTTCTCATTTTTTCAAAGTCACTCTGCCTTTTGTGTGTGTTAGGAAAGTCACCTACATCTCCTGTTCTTGAGGGTAATGGCCTTATGAAGAAGAGGTTCTGTAGTGCTCTGCTGTGTAGAGTCCCTGTTCTTCAGAGCCTGGCACTTCCGAGTGTCTCCAATGTGTGTCGCTTGTCCACTGCTGTTTGTCCCAGATGCTTTATCCTTCAGGCCAGTCATCTGTAGAGGCTGTCTTTGCCTGTTGTATAGAATGTCTGTTCCCTGGCCTGAATGTGACATGTTTTTTGTTTGTTTTTTAAGATTTATTTATTTATTCATTTTAGAGGGAGAGTGAGAGAGCAGGAGAGAGACAAGAAGAGGAAGAGGGGGAGAGAATCCCAAGCAGACACCATGCTGAGTGTGAGCCCAATGTGGGGTTTGATCTCATGATATGATACCGTGCCCTGAGCCAAAACCAAGAGTCAGAGACTTAACCGAATGAGCCACTCAGGTGCATCTGAATGTGACATGTTTTAACCAGGTGTACTCTGATCTGTTTGTGAAATAAGACCTATCAGCATTGCCACTGGGATGGAAACTGCAATACTCCCAGGTGGGGAGACAGTGTGAGCAGGGGTTTGGTTAGGTCTTCTGCTGGAGGGTACCTGCCATGCTGGGACTGAGGCAGGCATGACTGGGAGGGGCAGTTCTTCAGATTGTGGGGGAGTGCTGCTTAGTGTAAGCAAGTTAGGTGGGAAGTGTCATTGCTGGGCTGGTGACTATATGCTTATGTAGAGCAGTAGGGGAGGCTAATGGCATGGGCCAGTCTCTCTGTTCCTTGAGACGTCTCTCAGTGGACCTGTTCCTCTGGGATGCTATCTGAAAAGAGTGAATAACGTACTCACTCTGGGCCCCAGGTGCACTTCAGATCACCATTTCTGTGCACTATGTCCGTGGAGTATTTGTCTGCCTTTTCTTCAAGAGCAGTACAACGTGCTCCAGGCTGGATCCCAGTCAACTCACTGACCTTTAAAACTCCAGGCTGTGGGACGCCTGGGTGGCTCAGTGGTTGAGCGCCTGCCTTCCGCCCAGGGTATGACCCTGGAGTTCTGGGTTCCAGTCCTACATCAGGCTCCCTGCATGGAGCCTGCTTCTCCCTCTGCCTGGGTCTCTGCCTCTCTCTCTGAGTTACTTGTGAATAAATAAATAAAATCTTTAAAAACAAAACAAACAAACACTCCAGGCTGTGAGCCCTGCGAGTCCCCAGAACTTAGGAAATTTGGTCCTTCTCATTTTGCAAGCCAGTTGTTACGGGGATTCATTTTCCCTGCATGTTCACCTGATGTGTGTTTCCTCCCCACCACAGCGGCTTTCTCTCCCAAATTGCTTCCACACTTCCTACTTTCTTGGATGTGGCTTCTTTTCTGCCTTTAGTTGTGGAGTTTGTTCTGCCAGTCATGAAGTCTATTTCTGGCTTATTTAGGATGATTTGATATTTATCTACTTATATTCATGGATCAGGGTGAGTCTACTGACCTGCTCCACCCCCATCTTCCAGCCTAGTTAACTTGTTTTATTATTCAACTTTTCCACTTAATATATCATGGATATTTTTCTAAGTCATTAAGTGTTCTTTTCAAAATGAGTCTTAATGATTAAGTGGCATTCTTTCATTTTACTATTTCACAGTTATTTTCTAAGCCTTATGATAAATCCTAGAAGTGGAATTGCTAGTCCTTACCTTCTTAGGATTCTTAAATACATTACCAAGTTTTTCCTGATTGGTACCCATCATGCCAATATTTTTTTTTTTTTTTAGGAAGTCCTTACTTTTTTTTAGGAAGACCCTAACTTTTTGGAGTTATTTTATATTAGTTGTTACTCTTATTAGCAACATGCAGTTGTGTGACAGTTATTCTTTCCTGTGCGTGTCTTTATGTTTTAGTTATTGGAGGATTCTTTGTTTTGCCAAGCACTTTTACAGATTTTTGCATATAAGTTTGGAAACAGAGGTGACAGAGTAGGGCTGAACACTCTAAACAGTCAAAGAAATTAATTAAGTTAATTAATTCAAATTTTCAAAGAAGGAAATTTGAAAGTGTGACTGTAGATTGCAGTTAGATTTTGTTTATTATAAAATCCAGGAGGCTTTATTTTTTAAAAGTGGATATTTAACAATTACTGTTCGATAAATGACATGTATATTTTGTCTTCTATCAGGAGCTATCATATACCTTCTATTTATATGTTGGTTTATGATTTTTTTCTTTTCACTCCCCTTATGACTCCTTTTCCTGGATTTTTTTTTTCTTGTACTTTAGTATATTTCTATTTTCTCAGACAAATATGTTCCTTGATTATTTTCTATTGACTTATAAACTGTTGCATTTACTTTAGATTATTACTCTAAATATTAACTATCTTTAATATATGTTAGATCCTAAAGGATTTGAAAGTAAATGTTAGGGATTATATCAACTTTGTTTTTATTTGTTTGTTTTTTGACATTATAGTAACTTTGAATGTAAACTTTTAACTGCGGAAATCATATATACTTAAGTAATTGTAGTACCTAGTTTAGTTCTATGTACTTTTGATTTTTTATCTACTTAGGAAATATGCAGTGTTTTGCTTATTGAGTTTATGAATTATATATTTTCACAAAGAAAATATAAAATGAGCAGAGATGTGTATATTTAAATGTGTTTTAAGAGTGTAACTATATATAATATTTCAGAAATATTTACTGATAATACTCTAATGTTCTTCTATTTCTTAAAAATATTGTATTAATCAGAAATATACATGATAATTAACATCCAGTTATTTTTGTCTTTTACAAAGCACCTAAGTACAGAAGTACCTGCCTTCATTAGGTCCATATAATATATTTTTCAGAGCTGAAAGATTTATGTTCCCAACATGACCTTAAAATTCTAGGCATGATTCTTAAAATTCTGATGCATCGTAAGTTTTATTACTATGCTAACAGCAATTTTAGTTTATTGTTCTGTAGCATATAATATGTAATATTCAGGGATAGGTTTTTCCTTAAGTTTGCAAGGTGAATGGTTATTAAACATGGTTATTTAGTTAGTTTCAAATAATAATTGACTTTTTAAAATTTTTCCTAAGAAAAGATTAATGGAACTTTTTCTAAAGTTTGTTTGAAATAACAGGGTAAGTTTATTGCACTGTCTAGCTTATTGCACAGTAATGATTGTGTCAGATCCTATGTAAAAGCATGAAGTTCTTTTAAATAGTTTTACAGAAAGAATATAATACATCTAAACTATACTGTACATCATTAATAATTTGGGAAATTAAAAATAAGGGGAAAATTCTCAACTTGACTCAGCAGTGTAAAACTTTCCTTCTGGTTACCACTAATTTGTTATTCTAAAATAATTTTTTAATAACTGAAAACCAGTCCCACAGAGTTATTCAAAAGAATAGTGCCTGTGCTTTCATACTTTTCCCACCGTATATGTACTTATATGCTATGTTTAAGAATCATTGAATATAAATATGCAAAATTAATGATGTAATCTATTATAATTTATTCAAATCAGACATTCATATATGGCAGATGTAATTTATATCTTTAAGTCAATTAATTAGTGGAAAGAAATATGTTTAAGGTCATTGGAATGGCTGATGATTATTAGACATAGTTTTGTATGTATGATTTTGATGTCAAGTTTTGACCTACCAGGGACCATTCCCATGGAAATGTAGTCCTGGGTAGAGTCATAGTTTTAATTGAATTGTGGAGATCTAATGTATTTTGACAAAACAAGTCAAAATTGATATTTTTATGAAGTGTTAAACAACATATGGACTAGAACGTAAACTAAGAAGATATGTACAGAATCATCTTCTTACTTTGGAATAATCTCTACAAATATATTTTGCACATTACATGTCTATAATAAGAAAGCACTCTTCTCCAGATTTCTTCATGAAGATTGTGCTTCTGCCCACATTGGCATTACACCAAACCTTTCCTTGTCATAGCTGCCATAACTTCTCTGTTAACAAATCCAGTAGATATTGGGCTCTCTTTATTGTCCTGAACCTTTCAGCAGCATTTGATATGCTTAAATACTTTGTCTTTCACTAGTCGTTTTCTTCTTTAATGTGTATAGAACACCACTCTCTTGGAAGTTTCTTCTCCCAAGTTGCATTAACATGTACAATTTGAATATTCATTTATTTCATACTTGATGTTTGTAAAAACTACCAATTTATAATTTAACATACTTAAATACTATACCTTTTACTTAAAGTAGAAAGTTAATCAGAATCAGGGCTCTAAGACTTTATTAGTAATTAGAGCAATGATAGATGATCTGTTTCAGTAAGTAATCCTTTTTATATAACAGTCTTTCTATATTAAAGAATGCCTTCCAAGCAGCCTCAGTATTATTTCACCTGAGTTCATTTTCTCTTCTTTTGTAGACATATATCCCTGATACCATTTCTTCATCCTAACTTAAAATCTCGTTCACTAGCATAATTCTGGCTGTGTCATCTGATGTTTGCAGGCTTCAGTTAAGTCATCTGATATTTTTATGTTCAGCTAAGTCATTATGAAAGCTCTAAAATAAGATGACTAGTTTAGGAGATTGCTCAAAGTGTATATATTTCTGAACAATGTGTGATATTTAGAATCCTGATTTAAGAAGTAATCTCCCATTAGTGGAAGCATTCAGAATTGGTTTAGAATTAAAGCCTTCTAATATTCATGTGTGTATTCAACAAATACATAGAACCTACTGTGATCCTGGTGTTGTATCCCCCTGGTACTAAGGATAGAGTGATGAATAAAACAAAGTGCCTCCCCTGATGGATATTACAAGTTACTTAAATTTATTTTAGTTCAAAGACTATAGGGACCAATAGGTCTTTTCAGATACTTGTGGTATTGACACTTCTGTTTTCTTTGTAAACTCAAGAAATCAACTCCCACCTTTAAGTCAGTATCCTCATCCATAAACCAGGATTTTCTATATTTACAAAGTTCTCTAGAAACAAGCAAGGTATTCATGTATTATTGAACATAAGACAGAGTAATTAAGATGAATATTTACCATATCTTTATTGTAGAAATCCTACTAATAGCATCTTCATTGTTCAAAAGAAAAAATCTCAACTTTTTATACTAATTAAGACTTTCAGACATTCAGAAGATAGACTGTAAGAATTTTTAATCTTCATATGAAAATTTTTTATGGGAAGAATCATTTCTTCTTAATGGAAATTATCTTTTTTCCCATAATATTTTGATCCTGTTAATAGGACAAATGCACCAAAAGTAATAAATTTATTTATAAAACTTACTTAGTCTCAGCAGTTATCTTCTAGACATGACATTGAGTTCGTACTTTTTTTATTAAATATCTTTGTAGTGCTAATAAAAAAGTTTTATGTTTGCCCAAAGTGAAATAGAAATGTATCTGCACATGATACATTTTGCTTCTTGTTTTATTCTCTGAAAGTAGTTATCATTTCTGCTGCAAAAACAGATTTATGTTATTAACTACATGCCTAGCAGCAGAATTCAGGGCACTAATTTTCTAAGTTTATGTCAGTATATTGACTCAAAGTGAATATTTAAGTGGTTTTGAGGAAAATATCACATTAGAATAAGAAGGCCCCTTTAACAAGCTTTTCTTTGATTGAGAATTTTAGATGCTTATGATTTAAAAATTAAGCCACTACAACGTTACATAATGAGATGCCTATGTGCATTCAGCACTTTAGTTTATTTGGATTACCTAAGGTAAGAAGTAGAATGCTTGGAACAAATCAAATATGTGCCATTTTACCAAATGAAAGCTTTTCTGCATTCTCACTTCTATTTTTATCATTCTTAGAATGATGCTGAAGGTTCTCTTCCCTTGTATCCCTTTCTCATTTAAATTTAGTTCAATCCTGAGATAATTAGTTACAGCCACACACTACAAAATGCTTGGTAACAAGGCATACATGAAAGTGAGAATTATAGGTTTATCATTATTTTATTGTTGTTTCTTTTTTTTTAATCTATCTTTAGATTATTTTTTTTACCTTTGGAAGAAGTCTGAATAATAGGCTATCTCATTGCTTTATTAATATATCAATTAATTAATGATAGCTAACATTAAAAGGCCTTTGCTTTTTTGACTCTATATTTTTGAAATGATCTTTTTTAAAATAAATTTATTTTTTATTGGTGTTCAATTTACCAACATACAGAATAACACCCAGTGCTCATCCCCTCAAGTGCCCCTCTCAGTGCCTGTCACCCATTCACCCCCACCCCCCCGCCCTTCTCCCCTTCCACCACCCCTAGTTCGTTTCCCAGAGTTGGGAGTCTTTATGTTCTGTCTCCCTTTCTGATATCTCCCACACATTTCTTCTCCCTTCCCTTGTATTCCCTTTCACTATTATTTATATTCCCCAAATGAATGAGAACATACACTGTTTGTCCTCCGATTGACTTACTTCACTCAGCATAATACCCTCCAGTTCCATCCACGTTGAAGCAAATAGTGGGTATTTGTCGTTTCTAATGGCTGAGTAATATTCCATTGTATACGTAAACCACATCTTCTTTATCCATTCATCTTTCGATGGACAACGAGGCTCCTTCCACAGTTTGGCCATTGTGGACATGGCTGCTATAAACATTGGGGTGCAGGTGTCCCAGCGTTTCACTGAATCTGAATCTTTGTGGTAAATCCCCAACAGTGCAATTGCTGGGTCGTAGGGCAGGTCTATTTTTGACTCTTTGAGGAACCTCCACACAGTTTTCCAGAGTGGCTGCACCAGTTCACATTCCCACCAACAGTGCAAGAGGTTTCCCTTTTCTCCGCATCCTCTCCAACATTTGTGGTTTCCTGCCTTGTTAATTTTCCCCATTCTCACTGGTGTGAGGTGGGATCTCATTGTGGTTTTGATTTGTATTTCCCTGATGGCAAGTGATGCAGAGCATTTTCTCATGTGGGTGTTGGCCATGTCTATGTCTTCCTCTGTGAGATTTCTGTTCATGTCTTTTTCCCTTTTCATGATTGGATTGTTTGTTTCTTTGGTGTTAAGTTTAATAAGTTCTTTATAGATCTTGGAAACTAGCCCTTTATCTGATAGGTCATTTGCAAATATCTTCTCCCATTCTGTAGGTTGTCTTTTAGTTTTGTTGACTGTATCCTTTGCTGTGCAAAAACTTCTTACCTTGATGAAGTCCCAATAGTTCATTTTTGCGTTTGTTTCTTTTGCCTTTGTGGATGTATCTTGCAAGAAGTTGCTGTGGCCAAGTTCAAAAAGGGTGTTGCCTGTGTTCTCTAGGATTTTGATGGACTCTTGTCTCACATTTAGATCTTTCATCCATTTTGAGTTTATCTTTGTGTCTGGTGCAAGAGAGTGCTCTAGTTTCATTCTTCTGCATGTGGATGTCCTTTTTCCACAGCATCATTTATTGAAGAGACTGTCTTTCTTCCAGTGGAGAGTCTTTCCTCCTTTATCGAATATTAGTTGACCATAAAGTTGAGGGTCCACTTGTGGGTTCTCTATTCTGTTCCATTGATCTATGTCTGTTTTTGTGCCAGTACCACACTGTCTTGATGACCACAGCTTTGTAGTACAACCTGAAATCTGGCATTGTGAGGCCCCCAGCTATGGTTTTCTTTTTTAAAATTCCCCTGGCTATTCGGGGTCTTTTCTCATTCCACACAAATCTTAAAATAACTTGTTCCAACTCTCTGAAGAAAGTCCATGGTATTTTGATAGGGATTGCATTAAATGTGTAAATTGCCCTGGGTAACACTGACATTTTCACAATATTAATTCTGCCAATCCATGAGCATGGAATATTTTTCCATCTCTTTGTGTCTTCCTCAATTTCTTTAAGAAGTGTTCTACAGTTTTTAGGGTATAGATCCTTTACCTCTTTGGTTAGGTTTATTCCTAGGTATCTTATGCTCTTGGGTGCAATTGTAAATGGGATTGACTCCTTAATTTCTCTTTCTTCAGTCTCATTATTAGTGTATAGAAATGCCACTGACTTCTGGGCATTGATTTTGTATCCTGCCACGCTGTCAAATTGCTGTATGAGTTCTAGCAATCTTGGGTTGGAGGCTTTTGGGTTTTCTATGTAGAGTATCATGTCATCGGCAAAGAGGGAGAGTTTGACTTCTTCTTTGCCAATTTGAATGCCTTTAATGTCTTTTTGTTGTCTGATGGCTGAGGCTAGGACTTCCAGTACTATGTTGATATGTTGAATAGCAGTGGTGAGAGTGGACATCCCTATCTTGTTCCTGATCTTAGGGGAAAGGCTCCCAGTGCTTCCCCATTGAGAATGATATTTGCTGTAGGCTTTTCGTAGATGGCTTTTAAGATGTCGAGGAAAGTTCCCTCTATCCCTACACTCTGAAGAGTTTTGATCAGGAATGGATGGTGTATTTTGTCAAATGCTTTCTCTGCATCTAATGAGAGGATCATATGGTCCTTGGTTTTTCTCTTGCTGATATGATGAATCACATTGATTGTTTTACGAGTGTTGAACCAGCCTTGTGTCCCGGGGATAAATCCTACTTGGTCATGGTGAATAATTTTCTTAATGTGTTGTTGGATCCTATTGGCTAGTATCTTGTTGAGAATTTTTGCATCCATGTTCATCAGGGATATTGGTCTGTAATTCTCCTTTTTGGTGGGGTCTTTGTCTGGTTTTGGAATTAAGGTGATGCTGGCCTCATAGAATGAATTTGGAAGTACTCCATCTCTTTCTATCTTTCCAAACAGCTTTAGTAGAATAGGTATGGTTTCTTCTTTAAACGTTTGATAGAATTCCCCTGGGAAGCCATCTGGCCCTGGACTTTTGTGTCTTGGGAGGTTTTTGATGACTGCTTCGATTTCCTCCCTGGTTATTGGCCTGTTCAGGTTTTCTCTTTCTTCCTGTTCCAGTTTTGGTAGTTTGTGGCTTTCCAGGAATGCGTCCATTTCTTCTAGATTGCCTAATTTATTGGCGTAGAGCTGTTCATAATATGTTTTTAAAGTCGTTTGTATTTCCTTGGTGTTGGTAGTGATCTCTCCTTTCTCATTCATGATTTTATTAATTTGAGACTTCTCTCTCTTCTTTTTAATAAGGCTGGCTAATGGTTTATCTGTCTTATTATTTCTTTCAAAGAACCAACTCCTGGTTCTGTTGATTTCTTCCACAGTTCTTCTAGTCTTTATTTCATTGAGTTCTGCTCGAATCTTTATTAACTCTCTTCTTCTGCTGAGGGTAGGATCTATTTGCTGTTGTTTCTCCAGCTCCTTTATGTGTAAGGTTAGCTTTTTTATTTGAGTTCTTTCCAGTTTTTGAATGGATGCTTGTATTGCGATGTATTTCCCCCTCAGGACCGCTTTTGCTGCATCCCAAAGATTTTAAACAGTTGTATCTTCATTCTCATTAGTTTCCATGAATCTTTTTAATTCTTCCTTAATTTCCGGGTTGACCCTTTCATCTTTTAGCAGGATGGTCCTTAACCTCCATGTTTGAGGTCCTTCCAAACTTCTTGTTGTGATTTAGTTCTAATTTCAAGGCATTATGGTCTGAGAATATGCAGGGGATGATCCCAATCCTTTGGTATCGGTTCAGACCCCATTTGTGACCCAGTATGTGGTCTATTCTGGAGAAAGTTCCATGTGCACTTGAGAAGAATGTGTATGAGTTTGGATGTAAAGTTCTGTAGATATCTGTGAAATCCATCTGGTCCAGTGTATCATTTAAAGCTCTCGTTTCTTTGGAGATGTTGTGCTTAGAAGACCTATCGAGTGTAGAAAGTGCTACATTAAAGTTACCAAGTAAAAGTGTAGTATTATCTAAGTATTTCTTCACTTTGGTTATTAATTGATATATTTGGCAGCTCCCACATTCGGGGCATATATATTGAGGATTGTTAAGTCCTCTTGCTGGATAGATCCTTTAAGTATGATATAGTGTCCCTCTTCATCTCTCACTACTGTCTTCGGGGTAAATTTTAGTTTATCTGATATAAGGATGGCTACCCCTGCTTTCTTTTGAGGACCATTTGAATGGTAAATGGTTCTCCAACCTTTTTTTTCAGGTTGTAGGTGTCCTTCTGTCTAAAATGAGTCTCTTGTAGACAGCAAATAGATGGGTCCTGCTTTTTTATCCAGTCTGAAACCCTGCGCCTTTTGATGGGGTCATTGAGCCTGTTCACGTTCAGAGTTACTATTGACAGATATGAGTTTAGTGTCATCATGATATCTATTTAGTCCTTGTTTTTGTGGATTGTTCCACTAAACTTCTTCTTAAAGGGGAATTTTAAGAGTCCCCCTTAAAATTTCTTGCAGAGCTGGTTTGGAGGTCACATATTCTTTCAGTTCCTGCCTGTCTTGGAAGCTCTTTATCTCTCCTTCCATTTTGAATGAGAGCCTTGCTGGATAAAGTATTCTTGGTTGCATGTTCTTCTCATTTAGGACCCTGAATATATCCTGCCATCCCTTTCTGGCCTGCCAGGTCTCTGTGGAGAGGTCTGCTGTTACCCTAATACTCCTCCCCATAAAAGTCAGGGACTTCTTGTCTCATTGCTGCTTTAAGGATCTTCTCTTTATCTTTGGAATTTGCAAGCTTAACTATTAGATGTCGAGGTGTTGAACGGGTTTTATTGATTTTAGGGGGGGATCTCTCTATTTCCTGTATCTGAATGCCTGTTTCCCTTCCCAGGTTAGGAAAGTTTTCAGGTATGATTTGTTCAAATACATATTCTGGCCCTCTGGCCCTTTCGGCGCCCTCGGGAACCCCAATTAAACGTAGGTTCTTTTTCCTCAGGCTGTCATTTACTTCCCTTAATCTGTCTTCATGGTCTTTTAATGTTGTCTCTTTTTTCCTCAGTTTCCCTCTTTGCCATCAACTTGTCTTCTATGTCACTCACTCGTTTTTCCACCTCGTTAACCCTCGTCGTTAGGACTTCTAGTTTGGATTGCATCTCATTCAATTGATTTTTAATTTCTGCCTGATTGGATCTAAATTCTGCAGTCATGAAGTCTCGTGAGTCCTTTATGCTTTTTTCTAGAGCCACCAGTAGCTGTATAATGGTGCTTCTGAATTGGCTTTCTGACATTGAAGTGTCATCCAGATTTTGTAACTCTGTGGGAGAGAGGGACTGTTTCTGATTCTTTCTTTTGAGGTGGGGTTTTCCTTCTAGTCATTTTGCTCAGTGCAGAGTGGCCAAAAGCAAGTTGTATTGGGAAAAGGAGAAAAAGAGAGGAAAGAAGGAAAGAGAAAAAGAAAAAAGGAAGAAAAAAAAAGAAAGGAAAAAAAGGGGGTGGGGGAATCAAGCAAATCAAAAAGCAAAAAAAAAAAAAAAAAACAAACAAAAACAAAAACAAAAAAAAAAAACCCAAAAACAAAACAAACACGAGAGAGTATCTTCTGATTCTGTAGACTTTAAGTCCCTTGACTTCCCCTGGAACTTGTCCATCTAGTTGGTCTTCTGGGGGAGGGGCCTGCTGTGCTGATTCTCAGGTGTTAGCACTTGGCGGAGCTGCTCTGCCCCCGCCTGGTGCAGGGCTCAGTGGGGGCTGTTGACCCCGTGAGGCCCCAGGAGGAACAACCCCAGTGGCGGCGGCAGCTCTGCAGCCCTGGATTCAGCTCCCGCAGTGACTATGGAGCTCTCCGTCCGCAGGGCCTGGAGGCTCCGGGGCGGGGCCGCTGATCCGCTCAGCTCGGGGCAGGGGCGTCCTTGCTGTCCTGGGCCCTCCCGGCCTCTGCCTGTCCCGGGGGAGGCCGGATCCTGGGCTGTGTCCCGGTGCCCTGTGCTCCAGGGCCTGCGCTGTGGGATTCGCGCTCCCGCCCCGCAGCCCCCGCCGCGGAGCCGCCGCCCGAGCCCCTCCGAGCTGCTCCGGTCCCCGCCGTGCGCGCTGCAGCCCTTAGGGAGCTCGGGGCGCTCTCCTGCGGTCGCAGGTGTCTGTGAGTGTCCCCGGGAGCCCGAGGGCATCCCCGCCCTCCTGGGTCCTGCTCCACCTCCCTGCGAGCCCCTTTCTGCCCGCCCGGGAAGGTTGGTGCAGCTCCTGCTCCTCCGGGACGGACGGGGCTCTCCTGTCCTGGGGACACTCGCCCCGGCCTCAGCCCTGCTCCTCGCGGGGCCCCTCCCCCTCGGAGGCCTTTTGTGTCCTTTATTTCTTTTTCCCCGTCTTCCTACCTTGATAGAAGCGTGAACTCCTCTCACTGTAGCATTCCAGCTGGTCTCTCTTTAAATCTCAGGCCGAATTCGTAGATTTTCAGGATGATTGGAAGGTCATCTAGGTAATTTGGTGGGGACAGGTGACTTGGGGACCCTGCTCCTCCACCATCTTGCCCCTCCTCCTGAAATGATATTTTGTTATTTTCTATTTTTTGTATATCTTCTCTTTATATATTTATTAAAACCACATTTTAAAGAAATAAAACAAGAAAAAATATTTTTCACCATGTTTATTTCCCTTTTAGTTTATAGCTGTGATCTATTGTAAATGGAGACAAAAATAAATTTAAGACTAATTTTTAATATTAGAATATTTAGTGGTATTGTAGTATGTGATTTTTTTTAAAGGCAGAGAGAGAAGGGAAGGGAGAAAAACAGTTTCACATGCATATAAATAAGTACTTACTCATTTAGGAAACACAGGCTAAAGGTAAAACCCCCAATTTTTTTTATAACCTTCTCATTCTTCAATGTTATTAGAGTGCTTACTTCCCTAGTCCCTACTGTCAGCATATTTAACTTTGGTTTTTACTGATTTTTTTCTTTTTTCCATAAAGCAGACCAGCCCTCAAGCTGTCTAGGGTCCTGAGTTATCTAGGATATGATTCTCCCCTCTCCTTTTTCAGTCTGGAGATTAAAGATGAGCATGTTAGTTAGTATGAGGTAATTCTGTTTTTTTTTTTCCTACAAGTTTTCTTGAACTGTGGTTTTTGAGTAAGTAATCAGAATTTATTACTGCTATTTGAAATTATAATTCAGTTACCAACAGCCCTTTCTATGCTGAGAAACAGACTGTTTTTATTTAAAATTTTTAACATTTATTTTTGCAATAAACGTTTATATTCCTGATGAATTCCAAAGATTTTCAGAGAGAAGAAAGTATAAATTTGAAAGATTTACATCTGCAGTTTAGAAGTTTGGGTCAATTTACCAGCAAATTGTCTGAATATTCTTGCCTAGAAAGGCTATTTGATTGCCTTATTTTGTTCTCCGAAAAAAGAAAGAAATCTGATTCACAATGACTGCTGGTTGCATTAAGAATTAATTTCCCTGTTCTAATTTTCTATGCCCAAAAGGAATCCAGCTTTTTGGCCTAGTTTATTTAGCTTGCTATGGTAACAAAAATTCTTGTTGTGTGGGTGGAGACGAGTTTTTAGAGAACCTCAGGCATAAATGGATTAAGTACTGCTCATAGCTCTTTAGATTTCCTGTCACTTGTAAGAAGCACTCACTCTAAAGGAGGCTGCCTAAGACATCCATCAGTGGAGAAATATTCTTAGGTGCCATAAAGCATTCAGTCATATGCACAAACTTTTGGTAACTTTATTTCTGTACCACGTGTTTCCAGGGTGTAAAAGTTCATTTAAAACAAACACACGCGTAGCATTCTGTAGTGTAAAATATTTAGATGTACACAATACTTGTAACTGGAGAAATTGTACAATGAAATAATCAAAACTATCTTTAGTTCTGCAATTGAAATTAAGTTGGTCAAGCCTAAATACCTGGGTGGGTCAGTCAGTTAAGTGTCTGCCTTTGGCTCAGGTCATGATCCCTGGGTCCGGGGATTGAGTCCATGTGGGCTCCCTGTCAGTCCCTTGGCTCAGGTCATGATCCCTGGGTCCTGATCTTATGCTGCACATGTGGCTCCCTGCTCAGTCAGGAACCTGCTTCTCCCTCTGCACCTCCCCACCACTCGCATGCATCCAGGAGTTCATAGGCTCCTTCTCTCAAATAAATAAATAAAATCTTAAAAAAAAAAAGAAATTAGGTTGGTCAGTTCTATCAGCTACTTGCTTTTATTTATTTATTTTTTAAGATTTTATTTGTTTATTCATGAGAGACACACACAGAGAGAGAGGCAGAGACACAGGCAGACAGAGAAGCAGGCTCCATGCAGTGAGGCCGACGTGGGGCTCCATCTCAGCTCTCCAGGATCACACCCTGGGCTGAAGGGGGCGCTAAACCGCTGAGCCACCCAGGCTGCCCAGCCACTTGCTTTTATATAATAGGAACTGAACTCAAAATATCCTAACTCTTTGCTTAATTTTTTTCATATTATATATATGACTTAAAATACTAATATTATAAAACAACTCACAAATAATGTAGAAAAGAGCCCAGTAGAGCAAGACTCAAATTGTATATGTATTAAAAGGTAAACTGAGGCATACTAAAATTTCTAAGAGTGTATTTGAATAAGCATCAATATGAATCAGAGTTAAACCCATAGGGGTTAGGGGTCACTCTCCACAAACAGGAGCTAGGGAAACGGCTTTTATAGAGCAGATGTGCAAGCAAAGCAAGGAAATTATTTGATTGTAGCTTAAGTGGGTGTCTTATTTGGGAAAGCCTGGTTGGGCTTCTTGTGATTGATTCTACGTAGGTTTTGTTTTTTTGTTTAACGTTGGAGCATTTATAGGAATTTACCATAGTTTAGGTTTCAGTTTGCTTAAGTAGTCTTGCAAAGGCATTAAAGCTGCCTACATCTAATGCCATCTTTGTTTAATTATTATAACACATACTTCTGTGGGGGAGAGTATTTTACACCCGTATCTGCTCTTACTGCCTGGATGAATAGAACAGAGAGAGCTTGTTATACGGTCATTTTATGAATCTTTTTTTTAGACCAAGGAGTAGATAGATGAATTAATATGGGATGCATAGAAAAAAACTTGGCCACATAAAGTGTCTGGCTCAGGGAAAGCTTTTGGTTAGGCAAGAATCGGTTGTCTTCTGAGGGGTTGTCAGAAAGACCGTTTGTTCTAAGAAGGTTAATAATGTTGGATATGTTATGGGAAGGTCCACGTGGCCCCTGGAGGAAACAAGAACTAGACTTGGAAAAACAAAGTTTACTGTATTCGCAGGACTCAATAAAGAAGTAACCCTGTGCCACTCAGGGCCACAGAGGAGGTGACAAGTTTTGGTCAAGTGACAGAAGTCAGGGAAGGGAAAGCCTGAGCCAGAGCCTTTACTGGGTTTTCTGTGGGAGAGACAAGGAAGGGCAGAGTAAAGAGTTGGGAATGAGCTAGTTGGAGTAACTCCTGCAGCCTTTAGACTACAGAGGTGGTCTTTTAGATCTTATACCAATTTTGATTTTATATTCTTAAGTAGCCAGATTCAAATTTAAAAATCTAATTTCAGTGTGACTTTCAGTGTTTTTGGATATGACAAAATAAATCTAAATGTTGATCTGTTTTAACTATTTTGGTATCCAAATCTAATTCTGATTTCTCTTTTAAAAATTAAAGAGAGAAGAAACACTACATAGACCATTGAATATCACAAATTTAACCCAGAAAATGATGCACCATTTTGTTAGAATCTTTATGCAGTATCTTGGAGAAGAACCACATTTCTCATTCTCTGTGTATATTTTGTCATTTCCTCATCCCTTGGTTCAAATGACCCTTGTTCAGTGAATGTATGTTATATTTTTCCCATTCCTGACCCTTCCTTCTTTATAAATATTTTTCTGCCAAACCCAACATATTTTTAAATAAATATATGAAATGATTTCAGATTTTTTTATCACAAGAGGCCATTTTTGACATTTTAATTAAATCTCATTTTGGGAGAATTGATTGTAATGAGCTTGGTTAATACTTTTTATTAGCGTGAAGAGGTATAGTGTGACAGTGTTAAAATGTAATTATTCAAACAGAATTTATTGAGAATATAGCTCTGTACTTCCAATATGGGAGAGTAGAGGATGCAGTTAGATCATAATTACATACATTTCCTGAGAAATAAGATCAGTTCTTATTAGAAAATTCTCTAAAATCGTAAAAAAAAAAAAAAGGAAAATTTTCTAAAAACAGAATAATCCTTAGCTGAGTACCTCAGAGGCTCTCTAATGGGTTAAATCCTTAGAATTTTGGATACTGATTTTGGTAGTTCATAGACTTTATTATTTGCATCTTGTTTCACTGCTTATATTCTAAATGGTTAATTTGCCTTTAAAATGAGCTGTGGGTAACCCTGGTGGCTCAGCTGTTTAGTGCCGCCTTCGGTCCAGGTCCAGGTCGTGATCCTGGGGACGCGGGATCAAGTCCCATGTCGGGCTCCCTGTGAGGAGCCTGCTTTTCCCTCTGCCTGTGTCTCTGCCTCTCTCTCTGTGTGTCTCTCATGAATAAATAAAATATTATATTTATAATGAGCTATGATAGTGCTGGTATGCCTTAAATTCAGTGTAAGAGATAAGACTCGTGATCACTAAGATGGAAAACATTGAGATGGGTAACTGCATGCATCTTCGTGAGATTATTGGATAACTACTGTGTTTATCAGCGGTGTTTTGCAAGATTATACCCAAAATTCCAAGGGAACTTAGTATTTCTCCTGGAAAATATGCTCTGAATTTCAAGGTAGCAACTTATAAACAAAATTTTTAGATGCAGTTTGTTTTTAAGGTTGCTTGACAACATAAATTTATAGAAATATACAGTAGATATTGGAAGTGGTTGATGTCATAACTGTCCTGTAAACTGAAGAAAGTAGCCATTCTATTTGAAACCGCTAATTGAAATTCAACCAGTCTTGATTAAGTGACTCTCTACAGCCAATTAAAGTAAGAAACTGCAAACAGGATGTGTTAAATAATCTTATTATAAATCACTGAAGTATGGTATTAGGAAATAAAATACTTAATCACTATAGAAAACAGTTTATTATTTCCATTTTACTTTGGTAAAAATGAGAAACTGTGATGACTAACATGTTTTCCCAAAAAGGCTATAAATTGACTAGAATGTTTTTTCAAATCTGTTGAAAATTATCACTATTACTATGCAAATAAAATACAATTACACTTTGAAATTATAATTTGGAATTACCCGTATTAGATGTGTAAATACTGACAATGCCAATTTCTTTCGATACTTAAAGATTTTTATTAAAATTAAAAAAAAAAGGATAAGCAGAATTTTTCAATGCAAATAAATGGAATGCTCAATGTCAACATGTAGAAGTGAAGATAATCCAATGATGAAGCTCAGGATAAAAGCTAAAATGTTTAAAATGCTTATAGAGTGCTTTATTTTTTTTTTAAGATTTTATTTATTCATGAGAGACACAGAGAGAGACACACAGGCAGAGGGAAAAGTAGGGGAACCCGACATGGGACTTGATTCTAGGACCTGGGATCACAACCTGAGTCAAAGGCAGACGCTCAACCACTGAGCCACCCAGGCGTCCCTAGAGTGCTTTAAAATGCTTATTTTTGTCCTTTTTCTTTCTGTCCTGTTACCTATGTGCTTCCCGTGCCCATTCATACTGTTCCTAAGATATATCTCTATACTCCTGACTAAGGGTATTTGAACTGTTTCCTCTTGGCGAGGTTCATTCACTCTCTCACTGCCATGACATTGCTTAAATGTCACCACCTCAGTAAGGCTTTTTCTGGGCACCCTATTTAAAATTGCAACCCTCTTTTCCATCTCCCTGCCTTAATTTTTCCCATTGTATTTTCTACCATATTTTTCAGTTTACTCATTTACAATTTTTATTGTCTCTCCTCACTCTAAGCTTCACAAAAGCAGGGTTCAGCTAGTCACTGCTGTATTCCCAGAGTCTAGAATAGTGCCTCATAAATATTTCTTGAATAAGTCTGTGGCCTTATTTATGTCTGTTTTCTGTCAGACATGTAAATATTTAATTGAATACTGCTAAATATATCTCAATTTGTGGCAAATTGGATATGAAAGCAGGTGGGTAACCACAGTGTATTTGTCATCAGTCTGTTTATTTTGATCATATAATGGATGTTATTTTACATTCTTACAGTGTACCAAGAACTATTCACATTGCTTTACATCTATTAAGTAACTTATGCCTTGTAACAACCATAGGAAACATGTACTATTATTAGCACCATTTTACAGTTTAGGAAACAAGAGGTGAAATTAAGTAGCTCTTGATCTAATATGTAGGAAAGCAAGCTTCATACCAGGATAGTTGGTATGTCCAGAACCTACACTTTTATCCAGAGGTCCATGGTTAAAATCCTGCTGCATTGGTGCTTTGCATTGCTTCATTTGTATCCTTTCTTTTTATATTTCTTTGCTAAAATAGAAAATTTTGGAAGTAATCATATCTCTTTAAACCACTGTTGTTTTACAATCATTTAATTTTTTTTTTCTTCTTGCAGTGGGATGCTATCACTGAAATGGATGAACACAATAGGCCTATTCACACGTACCAGGTCTGCAATGTAATGGAACCAAACCAAAACAACTGGCTTCGAACAAACTGGATCTCCCGTGATGCAGCACAGAAAATTTATGTGGAAATGAAGTTTACATTGAGGGATTGTAACAGCATTCCCTGGGTTTTGGGAACTTGCAAAGAAACATTTAATCTGTATTATGTGGAATCAGATGAGTCCCATGGAATCAAATTCAAGCCAAGCCAATATACAAAGATTGACACAATTGCTGCTGATGAAAGCTTTACCCAGATGGATTTGGGTGATCGTATCCTGAAACTTAACACAGAAATTCGTGAGGTGGGGCCTATAGAAAGGAAAGGATTTTATCTGGCTTTCCAAGACATTGGGGCATGCATTGCCCTGGTCTCAGTTCGTGTTTTCTACAAAAAGTGCCCCTTCACTGTTCGTAACTTGGCTATGTTTCCTGACACCATCCCAAGGGTTGATTCTTCTTCTTTGGTTGAAGTAAGGGGCTCTTGTGTGAAGAGTGCAGAAGAGCGTGATACTCCTAAACTCTATTGTGGAGCTGATGGAGATTGGCTGGTTCCTCTTGGAAGGTGTATCTGCAGTACAGGATATGAAGAAATCGATGGTTCTTGTCATGGTAAGAAAGATGCACTCAAATAATTTATCATGCATTTAAATGATGTTTTAAAGAGGAAAATTTGTTTTACATTCATTTTCAAGTAATACATTTTCAAATGAAATTACTGGCAGAATTGATTGTGGAAGAAATTATTAACTATAAGATAGTTTCTTATTATTTTTTTCTCCTAGGAAGTGTGTATAAACATGTAAAATAAATTCTATACCATGACAAGCAATTCTTCCATATTGACTTCATAAAGTAGTTAAGCCATATGAATGGCTGTATTCACCTAGTTTTTAAAAAGTAAAGCAAAATTAATAACAGCAACAAAAAACAAAAGGGATTCAAAATGGACGTTTGCTCAACTTTCATGTTTGATAACTTAGAATGTGGCATTTAAAGATAGTTTGAAAATAATTCTCCTTCATGTTGAATTGTAGTAATTGAATAGTTCCTAGGTAAGATAAAGTTATATTTAAATAAGTGAGGAATTCACATATATGTTTCAAAAACATACATGATAATTTATGCAGGTGTTACATGTTTGGTGATTGAATACTGACTATGTCAGAGCTTAATTTATCTTCTGCTACTATTTTTAAGATTTATTTATTTGAGGGAGAGAGTGCACACGTGTGCACACACCCACACACATCCACACATGCATGCGTGCACGCCCTGGCAGGGAGGGGCAAAGTGAGAGGGGAAACAGTTAGGAGCCTGAGCTAATGACCTGACCTGATGGGAAACTAAGAGTAGATCAGGAAACTAAGGGTAAATCTCTTCACAGACTGTGCCATCCAGTAGCACCCCTATCTTGTGCTACTATTTAATACAATTTCTCACCACGTTACAAATTACCTTTTAGTTGTTGTAATAGTAGTATTTGTGTAAGATTTTTTAGGAAATATTAATACAACACAATGCTAACTATGTTTAGAACCATCTCTTTCACAATGATATGATAACAATATAATTTTTAAGATGGAAGATTTTTTTCTTTATATGTGATGCATTTTGTGAAAGCTTGTTAATCTAATAAATTTATACATTTAAAAATTTTACATAGAGATAATATACATCAATTGTGTTTGGATTGAGACTTGTAATCAAAACACAAATATAGAAATAAAATTATGGCTTGATAAATAGTAACATAATACAGATATTTCCTTCTTAATGGTAGTTGATTTAGAAGTTTGTTTTCTGTAGCACTATGTTGAATTTATTTACTTCTTTGTTGGTGATATATTCATGTTCTTTAAAAAAGATGAGAATAAACAAGAAAAAAACATACTTGTATACATATAAGGGTCATGGAAAATATATGTGAATTTTTTAAGGTCTTATCTATTTATAAACACTTGCGCTCTTGAATGTTGAGGATTTCACTAGAGTTTCCAATGATGATTGTGTTTGTTTAAAAATATTAATATCTTATATGTGGTATAGTTTTTATAAAGCATGAACCAGCTTTCCTCCCCTGATTTTTAAAAGATGTTTCCCTGAAGCTTATCAATAGATTGAATTCTAAATTTTTATTCACCCTTGACAAGGATTTAGGATGGAATAGTCAGAAATTATTCTTTGAGGGGGTTTTATAGGATGTATCTACACATTGGAAAATAAACTGGAGAAAAATTAATATATGTGAATAGTCAGTGGAATTAAGAGGATAATAAAAGTTAAGGATAAAACATTACACATACTTAACCGTGTAGTTTTACATGTTTTAGATAGAAGCTAGGCATTCATTGATAAAAATAATAAAGATTTTTAAAATATGCAAAGAATTCTCAGAACTTGTATGGTTAGCTTTTATTAACTATTTGTATTTTTATGGTATTAATCATGGAATAAGAGGTAGTGACAGTTATTAATGGCTATATTTTTTCTTAATTAGTATGCTTACTCTGTGAATTGCATTCTTATATGCCTTAAAATTCTTGTATTTGTTGAGTAAGGATGATTTTGGACAAACGGTAATCATTATCAGCTTATGTAGAGCTACTGGTAGACTCATCTACTTTATGGCTTGTTATCTTTATTTTAATTTATTTGATTCTAGAAATATGAGAGAGTGGATATAATACAAATGTTCATCATCTCCTTGTAGTGGATAGCAGAATTTGGAAGAATCAAGCTTGAATTCTAAATCTATGGCTTATTAGCTTTGAAAGCATAGTTTCCTTATCCATAAATAATGTAGTGGTATTAGTCAACTCATGATAAAGTATATGGAGAACTAATAAAAACACGTGAATATGCTTAGTTCCAATTGAATACAATAAATTACTGTTTACAAACACAGGGGAAGCCAGAGTGAATGTTAGACACCTCATTTTTAGAAAGACGTATTTTATACTACCACCAGTCTCCATTTCAGAGTACTTACTTAAGTGTCTGCTTTTGACATTTTGTATTATTCCTTTATTTCCTTTGATAATATTTTTTATCAGATTCTATCACCATCCGTCAACAACTTATTTCATAACCAAATCTCTGAATTACATGTAAGCTAAATGGCAAATTGATTGGAACTTATGTGAATAAAATCATATGTCAAATAGCATACGGTCACATGTATAATGTGAGATATGTGCGTGTATATGTGTGTATGTATATATAATATGTATATATTATATATAATTGAAGAAGAAAAAACAGTGTTTTTCTATCATTTCTTTTGTTCTGTTTTGTTAGAACATTTCATTTAGTTGAGTTCTTAACATTTTTGAGTACCTATTAATCTGTTAATCACCTTGGTAGGTAGTAGAGATAAATATAAATGAATCTTATGTTTTATTTATCTGTTGTTATTGAGATAAAATAACCCAAACTTACTAGCTTAAAACCACACCAATTTATGATTTCTCAGGGCTCAACTGGGCAGTTCTTTTGCTTTAGGGTAAGCAAAGGTCACTAATGCAGCTGAATTCAGCCGTGAGGCTGGAATGTCAGAATGACCTCTCATCTTCCAGAGTTTATTTGTATGTGGTGTCTCATCATTTAAGAATCTGGTCTAATATTTTTTTTCCTATTTCATTTTTTTAACCCTTTATTTTTTTAAATAATAAATTTATTTTTTATTGGTGTTAGGTCTAAGATTTTTTTATAGTGCAGTAGCTGCCTTAGGAGGGAGTTTTCCACATGGCCAGGTAGAGTGAGTATATGAGGGGGTACTATACAAGGGGGTGAATTCCTGGAAGTTTGTTTAGGGGGAGCTGCCAGTGTGACAGTATGCCACAGTCCACTCTGGATTTTCATGATTCAAGTCCTTCCTTCAGGCACAAAACCCCACATCTTCCCATTTATTCCATTATGCATTGTGTTGACGTCCAGAAGAGTACCATTTAAAATTAGCTCAGGATGTAAATGAAGCCTCATAGCTCAAGTTCCTCTTGACCTGGAAAACTAAGAACTAAACAGATAAGTTATCGTTCCTCACACACACCATACACATGGGATACAGACAGGGTAATTGTAAAAGATTCTCCCCTTCCTAAGGGCTGGGAACACAGCAGTGCCTGGTCCATTGTGAGTCTGAAATCCAGCTGGATGTTGTCAGGATCTCTTATAGTAAGGCAGGGAGTGTGCTTTGCATCCCACATCTACTACCTTGGATTGGATCTCTGTGGTTATTGGGTGGGTGCTCTGAGTTGTCCCATTTCTTTCTTCCTTCCTTCCCTCCATCTTCCCCTCCTCTTTCTTTCTCTTCTCTTTCTCTTTCTCTTTCTTTCTCTTTCTCTTTCTCTTTCTCTTTCTCTTTCTCTTTCTCTTTCTCTTTCTCTTTCTTTCTCTTTCTCTTCTCTTTCTTTTCTCTCTCTCTCTCTTTCTTTCTTTCTCTCTCTCTTTCTTTCTTTCTCTCTCTTTCTTCTTCTTTCTTTCTTTCTTTCTTTCTTTCTTTCTTTCTTTCTTTCTTCTATCTCTTTTCAGCCTCCTTATTTATAAAATTATGTATATGTCTGTTTCACCAGGGCTGTCAGATAAAGGAGGAGTATTTTAAAAACATATATGTAATTCAGGGTAAAAAATTTATTGATATGAGTCATCATAAGGCACCAAGCCTTATGTACAAGAGAGAACCAAGCTCTACTTGTACTTACAGGCGGACACTATTGATATACCTACAGAGTGCTCTGTAGTGCTTTGTTTCTTCTCCTTTCTGTGAAATAGTAAAGTTTTCTTCAGGAAAGATTGCAGTAGATCAGATCTAGTTGCTTTAGATCTGAAAAGCCATACGAATTATCTTACCTGCGGCACCTTGGTGGCTCAGTTGATGAGCATCTGTCTTCAGCTCAGGTCATGATCCCAGGGGTTCTGGGATTGAGCCCCCATGTAATCCCTGCTCAGCGGGGAGCCTGCTTGCTTCTCCCCCTCCCTCCCCCTGCTTGTGCTCTCTCACTTGATTTCTCTTTCTCTCTCAAATAAATATATAAAATAGTTTTAAAAATATCTTTCTCCCTCATTTTATAAATCAGGATGCTAAATTACTGAGAACAGAATTTTATTCCCTGAGGCCACTCAGTAATTGATACCAGACCAAGAAGTAAAGCCTCAGTATTTCTCAGTCTGGTCTTTGTGTTTTCCTTCCCTATTTCTATCCCCTCCTCTGTTTCTCCATTTTTTCATTCTTCCTGTTTCTCATTCATTTCCTTATCTCACTGCCTATCCACTAGTTCCAAGGAGCACTAAGTTCTTCATCAAATGAATTCATCATTCATTTTGTTCTTGCTTATTCTTTGGAATCTGATATGAACACAATTTATAACAGTATCTACATATCTGTTCTGAAATTCCAACTAACTGGGAATAATGGAAAAATATATGGACTTTTCTGAACTTTGATGTAAGATATGATAGAAAATATTATGACGAGGTTTTAGGGATTTTGATAATTTACTTGAATGGATTTGAGAACTCTTGATCTGCTATATAACAAGAACACAATAAACAAAATATACAATAAATTCTAGTGAAATAGAATTAAACTATATTTACCCATACTATCAATGTTATGAATATTTATTTGTACTTATTGTATATTTGTTTGCATTTAAATAATTTATCATTATATTTTATCCTAAAAGTTGTACTACTGGATGTTTGAACATGTGATTCATTTCTCTATAAGATTGTTAAGGCACATCTAGATACAAATTCTAGAAGCATATAAGGGGGAAGTTCTCTTGTTCTTGCTATCAGTCAGGTTTAAATAGACATAAATATTACATTAAGCAGATATGCTAAAATTTAAAACCAAACAATAGTTTAGATTATTCTGTTATATAGTAAGCAATATTTTATTCTTGGCTCAAATCTCAATTTATTTTTCATAACTATTTTAATTTTATCTCATAGGTTTATGATTAAAACTATCATACTTAGGCATATTGATGTTACAGATTTTATTTTATTTTTTTAATTGTTATTTATTTATGATAGTCACACACACACACAGAGAGAGAGAGAGAGAGAGAGAGAGGGGGAGGCAGAGACACAGGCAGAGGGAGAAGCAGGCTCCATGCACCAGGAGCCCGACGTGGGATTCGATCCCGGGTCTCCAGGATCACGCCCTGGGCCAAAGGCGGGCACCAAACCGCTGCGCCACCCAGGGATCCCTGATTTTATTTTTTTAATTGCCTTAATGTATTCCACAAAGGGTTTGAATTAAAAAATAATGTTAATTCATAAAGCATTGATTTACGTCAAATAGTCTTTCACTGAATATATCTAAGAATATTTTCACACTATGGAAGAAGTAATTGGAAACAACATGAAAAATTGAATGAAATTTTAGTTCAGTTGTGAGTTTTGAAGTGACATGAATTTCTAATAAATTCCTCTTGGATATTAATTTAGAATAAATCTCATTAAGACAGTGGCACTTATACTTAGAGATGATAGCATTTGGGTTTTTAAACCTGCTGGGTATATATATACACATATACATACATACTGCAGGGATATATCCCTTAAGCCTATAAGGATCACATGACATAATTTTACAAAATAACAATTGACTATGGAAATAAAAGTTCTGAAACACGGAGGAATTTTTATTTTTTTTTATTTTTTTTTCGGAGGAATTTTTAAAACCCTTTCTCTGGGATGCCCAGGTGGCTCAGTGGTTGAGTATCTGCCTTTGGCTCAGGGGTGATCCCGGGGTCCTGGGATCGAGTCCCACGTGGGGCTCCCTGCATGGAACCTGCTTCTACCTCTGTCTGTGTCTCTGCCTCTCCCTCTCTCTCTGTCTCTCATGAATAAATAAATAAAATCTTTAAAAAAATAAAATCTTATCTAGGTAGATGCTTTTATTTATTTATTTTTCTCTAGTGTTGCTTTAAAATTCAAGAGGCATGGATGGTGGCAGTTCTCGGACGATTGTGTTACTGTTCACAGAAGTGAATGGGACACACAAGGCCTTTCGGGACATAGCTATTGATTTGAGCTCCTGAAGGGCGTTGTTATTAAGGCTGCATGGCTCTATCCTCTGCCGCAGTTCAGAAACATTTATGCTCTGTGTTTATGATCTCCTGTCCAATCATGTTATCAGAGAGGACTGTGGAAGCAGAGAGCATAAAGAAATTTTGAGACACCAAGATTTGCCAGCATTAAATAAGGGAGTTTGAGGATATGATGGAAAGCAAAAAGGTGAGATTGGGATCAGAATAAAAGGGCATACTTATTGGCCCAAATAGTATTTTCCCTTTCCAAAGGTTCTCAAAACTAAATATAAACTCTTACAATATAACCTTCAATTCCAAATAAAGCTGCTTTTTTCATGAAGCAATTCCTGACTTTCATCTAGCTTGAGGAGAATATGAAATCAAGAGGCTCCAAGGAGTCTAAAAATAGAAGGTATTATTTCCAAGAAAGAGTAGAGTTAAATAATTATATTTTGTCCTTTGTCACAGTTTTAAAAATAGGTTAGAACATAAGCTGGGTTGAAATGATCATTTTTAGTATATTATTTTAACCAAATTTTAACTACGATTCTAGTACCTTATTTTACTGTCTGCTGACTTGAATGCTAAACTCATATTTCTATAGAGGCTGTCCATAATTTTTAAAAAAATCCTTTCTTAACACAAATATTTCAAAAATATGATAAAATTATTTAGCATCTCTCTTCACTTTTCAAACATGGCATGCCATGCCACTCACCGAAATTGCTACCAGTCTTGAAATTTAATTCTACCTTTTTTTTTTCTTCAGAAAAAGGATCTTATTTATTTATTCATGAGAGACACAGAGAGAGGCAGAGACATAGGCAGAGGGAGAAGCAGGCTTGCCTTGGGCAGTCCGATGTGGGACTCGATTCCAGGACCCCGGGATCACACCCTGAGCTGAAGGCAGATGCTCAATCACTGGGCCACCTGGGTGCCCCAGTTCTACCTTTTATTTTTTTATTTATTTTTTTCCAGTTCTACCTTTTAAAGAAACAAAATTAAGAGGTTTATAAAGTCAACACTTAGATACATCAAGGTATATTAAGTTTGTATGCTTGCTATTTTTTCTGTTACTATTTCCTGTTACCTGGGTTCAGTATTCTATTTGCTAAAGTTTATTTTTTTAATGTTTTTTAATTTTTTTATTTATTTATGATAGTCACACAGAGAGAGAGAGAGAGGCAGAGACACAGGCAGAGGGAGAAGCAGGCTCCATGCACCGGGAGCCCGACGTGGGATTCGATCCCGGGTCTCCAGGATCGCGCCCTGGGCCAAAGGCAGGCGCCAAACCGCTGCGCCACCCAGGGATCCCTAAAGTTTATTTTTTGATAGATCGTTTGGCAAGGTACTGTAAGTATTTAAATTCTATTTAGTGGATATCTAAATATATCTTTATTTTAACCTCCTTTTTCAAAGATTGTTTACTTGGGTACAGAATACTAGGTGGCTATTATTTTTCCTCAACGTTCTGAAAATACTATTTCCCTGTCCATGACAATCTATGGAAACTATAGTTGCTAATGTTCTTCTGAGGAATTCTCATTACTTGGGAGATTATAGGTTCCATATGTTGGTCTTCAGTTACATTATGATGTAACTGGTGTGCATTTATTTTTTTCTACTTTGGATTTTTTTAAAAATTAAGAAAGTGTGTGTATTATATTTTTCTTTACTTCTTCTAGATTACCTATTAGATATTTATTAGATACTTTCCATAGTATCCTCTTTGTCTCTGATTTTTAAAAATATTTCAACTTTACCACTAATTTCTAGGTTATAGATTTTCACTTTGACTACACCTAGTTAAATTTACCTCATCTGTTGAGTTATTTTTATCTTCATTAGTTTTTTCTATTCATTTTTTTTCATTTCTTGATTTGTTTAAAGATTTTATTTATTTATTAATGAAAGACACACAGAGAGAGAGAGAGTGGGAAAGAGAGAGGCAGAGACACAGGCAGAGGGAGAAGCAGGCTCCATGCAGGGAGTCGGACGTGGGACTCGATCCCAGGTCTCCAGGATCAGGCCCTGGGCTGAAGGTGGCGCTAAACTGCTGAGCCACCTGGGCTGCCCTGGATTGTTTTTGTTTTTGTTTTTGTTTTAATTTATACCTGGTGTGTTTCATAATTTTTCTCTTTTATAAATGTTATTTTTTTCTTTATGAATCTTAATCACACTAAAAATAATTTTGAAACCAATTCGGTCTAAATTTATGTCCTGATCTTCGTGCATTGGCTCTATTTTTTTTTTTTTTCAGTATTAGCGTCAATTGTGTACTTTGGAATTATTACTTGTAGTCTAACTTGTTTCGTGTCTTTTTATTTTTTTTTTTACTTGGAAATTTCGTAGTTGCACTAATTCTGCTCCCTGAGGCTTTATATAGTGCAAATCTAAGAGCACTAATAAATTTACTCTTGTTGACAGGAGTTCCACCCAATATAATGATTCGGGGATCCAGGCTTCTTGCATTCAGTGGACCAACTGTCTCTTAAAGAGTTTTGTAGTTCTTTGTGCCCAGTTCAGAAATTGTAAAAGGAGATTGGAGAAGGTACATGTGCTTTTTAACCAACTGAGATATGAAGAGACATGTCATTTCTAATCACATACCAGCAGTGAGAACTAGTTATATGGCTAGTTATATGGGTGTTAAATGCTGTCCCTGGCTCAGTAGTGATGTCCCAGCAATGATTCTATGTTATGGAGGAGGAAGCCCCAGTTTTTGATGCTTAGTCATCTCTGTAATAGTCTGTCATTTCACCCACAAAACATGTGTGCTCATCCTCATGTATCTGGTGATACGGAATTTTCTCCACCAGGTTCAAATATATTGTCTTATCAACTAGTGACCCACAGTCACCAGTAGAGGAATGAAGAGCCCTCTACCCTAACAGAAAATTTGCAATGTTTGAAATAAATAGAACACTCTCATTAAGAAAGGAGGATAAACACAGCCATAGCCATGACGGGCAGGCATTGTGAAGAACCTCAGAGCAGATACCACATTAAATTCACTGAGACACTCTTACCCATTGTACTCGATGGCCATTGACTTCACTGTCTGTGAACTTCTTTTATCATCCTGACCATTTCTTTCTTTTTTTTTTTTTTTGATTTTTATTTATTTATGATAGTCACAGAGAGAGAGGCAGAGACACAGGCAGAGGGAGAAGCAGGCTCCATGCACCGGGAGCCCGACGTGGGATTCGACCCCGGGTCTCCAGGATCGCGCCCTGGGCCAAAGGCAGGCGCCAAACCGCTGCGCCACCCAGGGATCCCTATCCTGACCATTTCTGAAGTAGCTGTTGGTGGCTGAACAGCTTTCATACATGTTTAATGATAATCTGTTTTGAGAAATTTAGGATCACTTCATAGCTATAGGTTCTTTTAGACCAGGTTAACGATTTGTCGGCAACAAAATTTCCTAAAACTCAAAGTAGCCTTTTAATCTATTTGTCAAATTCCCAATTCTAGAACCTGAACACATAGTTTATTTTTAATTTACATTAGAATCCGAGGAGTTCTTGTTTGTCGACCGCTTTTCTTCATACAGAGAAGAGTAGAATCATGCAGTTTCCACTTTAGCATCACGATCACTCACATATGGCCTTATAGTCATCTATATCTAATGAGTGGAAGAAGGAGGGTATATAGAATGCATACCCTTTTCCTAAAAGTCTTGGCATAGAAGTGACTTGTAAGTTCTACCTACAGATGCCACACTTTCAAAAATTATATACACCATTGAGTAAAAACTTTTTAGTGTGAACTTTTATATTAAGCTATGTATGTCCAGTATATATAATCAAGTTTTTTTAAATCAACAGATAAACAGAAGCTGTGTAACAATGTTACATCAACCAAATAAAAATTAAGCTAATTATATCAAATTAAACATTAAAAGAAAAGTTACTCTGGGGTGCCTGGGTGGCTCAGTTGGTTAAGGGTCTGTCTTGGGCTCAGATCTTGATTTCAAAAGTCCTGGGATGGAGCCCTGCAACTGGCTCCCTGCTCAACAGGGAGTCTACTTCTCTCTCTGACTCTGCCCCTTCCCCCTACTCTTGCACACTTGCTCTCTCCCTCTAACAAATAAAATCTTTAAAAAAGAAAAGAAAAGTTACTTGTATAAATTCAAACCTGTTTTCTTTTCATGGAAAAGAAATAGGATTCTACTATTTTGAAGAGGGAGTGATTATTTCTACATAGCATCCTCAAATAGCAGCAGAGAACATTCAGGATAAACCTTAAAATAGAATATTATGTAGTACATTGAAGGCATAATGACAAAATTTTACCAAAAGAAATCTCACTTTTCATTTTATCAAAATACAATAATAAAACATTGTATTTATTAAATCTGTACATAATTCAGATTGAATCATATCCCAAGCATCATAACAACTAAAAATAGTAAAGTTATAATATCATACATCTTAAAATTTGGGAATAATTTCATGTTATAAATTTTTTCATTATATATTCATAGCTGGCATTGGAACTACAGAGGTATGATTGACTGTACGCTCCATATGAACAAAAGTGTAGTAATTTGCATTTTCAGATATTTACATATTTAAGCTCTAGGGAAGTATATTTCAAAGGACAACATAATTCTAAGAAAAACAGGCTTCAAAGGAAAAACTTGATGCAGAAAAAAGAGTGGATGAAACAAGGTAGAAGAATAAGGTATCTGATATAAATACATTTAATATGTTTACGTTGTTTTAAGAAATCTTGTGATCCTTTGGGAGAAAAGCGTTCTTGATTTCGTTTATAATAACAGTTAACTCTAATTACCTGGGAGTTAGTGATAAACTCAAATACACATTGTGATGACATTGAAGGACATCCTTAATATTTTTGAGTCCTTTGAATAATGACTTAGAATTAAAGAGATCACTGGTGTTCTCAGTTATGTACTACATAATTGTTTTAAGAAGTAATTTTTTATTGTACTTGACTTTTTTCTTTTTTACATGTAATACTATACAATAGAAAAATTTAGTGATAGTAAATAACTTCCTATCATGATTCTGTATGAATAATAAACTTTGATCACCAATTATATTTTCAGTCTGAGCTTAAGACAAACTCTCTGTTTTCAGAATGAGTCCCAATAAATAAGGAATATAGTATTTAGTCTCACTTTTACAAGGAACTGTAGAGTGGTGATAAATTTAAAAGGATGGAGATTTCCAATTGCCAGTTGCTATATACAAGGTCTATCACCATATAAAGAAGCATGCAGTACCAAAATTGATGGGAACTCTGGGAACATAAAAACAAGCTCTGCTTTATCTTCAGCAGTGGACAAGGAGAATGTGTGATTTATTCCTATTATTTGACAGCATCAAAAGTGACTGCTATAAAAAGTCATGAAAACCTCTTGAATGATGCAAACCCTGTTTTTTGGACAGAGATAAACAACCATTGTTATGGATGGAAATCTTTAAATAGAATCACTGAATTTTTTTGTCTTTTTATTAAGATGACTATATCCTTATTTCTTAGTTTTATTTCTATTTCTGTTTTAAAGTTAATAACATTTCAGGATGGGTTATTATTTACCCTACCACAGTGAAAAAGCTTATGCTCTTTATTTTGACAAATCAAATATTTTTAGTAAAATTAATTGTAAAGATTTTAATTGGTAAAACTTTGAAATGGCAGTAACTATGAGTTATGTGAGAGCTTTCCTAAAGATTTTTTTTTATTAATTTACTAATTGCATTATGATCAAGAGCATACTCTTCTTAAAGTTCAATTATATGTGGCTATATTCGCAAGTAATTACATTACTTGATTGCTTAATGTGAACAAATTTGCCATGCATATGAAATACTGTATTGTGTACTTCCAAAAATTATTCTGTAAATAGCATACATTAATTAGTTAATAGTTTCATTCATGATGGCTGGTAAAATTTTTTAAAAGTTCTTTGTATATATTGAAATGGCCATAAATTTTCTTTGTAAACCTACCTATGAGACATAATCATATATTTCCTTAGATGACCCATCTTTGATTCAGTTAAGTAATGTTCTTTGGTCTTGATGCATTTATTATCTTAATGTTGAATTATACATTTTCCTTAAATTTTTAAAATGTTGGCAAGAGGATATCAAATGCAATGAAGTACAAATGTGTTTTGAGTGATGTAAAGAATAGAATAATGCCTGGCTGAGAAACTGTGTTCCTGGATAAGAAACTTAAATATTTGGGAGATATAAATGCTAGCTTAGAATTACAAACAATTCACACTCAAAATTATTATTTATTATTATTTTAGTCACTTTGAACTCAATAAAAACAATTATAATTTTTTTTTATGAAATAATACATGGAATGGCATATGGATTATTTGAAAAGAACAGTAAAGGAGAGCAAGATCCCTGTCAGATATTAAAATATATTCAAGGAAAAATATTTAAAATATGTAGTATTAATTCCCCCAAAAAATATTTGTCAATGGTATGAAGTAGAAAGGGAAAAAGTAGACTAAATCACATGAAATAGTTCAATCTGTGGTAAAATAGAGTTTACTAATGGGGAAAATAGATGGGTTATTTAAAATAGTGGTTCTTAATAGAGGTTGGAACTGGGGAGAGGAGAGAGTAATGATTTGGGTGTTGGGCCAACACTATCTATCACCTTTTACCAAGTCCCAGAGGAGTCAACTGTTGAGCTAATCTATCTTTAGAAAGTGTATAATTAACCTCCATTGTACATTAGTGTAGGGAATCTATAGGAACAGCAGTCCCATAGAGACTTCTTGCTGCAATAAAATGAAACCTAAGGCAAAGTTTAAAAGATGCTGATTTGTAAGATACAAATTAGGATTTTCATTGTAATTCACAATTATGATGAAGCAGTAATTTTTGAAGAATTAAAAGAAGGCAAAAGGAACATTGCTCAAGTATGAAAGTATGAGACTTTATAGCCAAAGTTGACTTTGTTTTTCATCCCATTTTTTTTAAAGACATCCTCTAGGTACTAAATATGAAGTTTGGTCTATCAAAGGAAAACCTTAGATTATTTTTGATATTGTTAGAGAAAAAAAATATTAGACACTTGTTAAAGAATTCTAAGATAGATTTTATATAGGGTAACTACTACAAAGGAGTTTTGCAGTTGAGAAGAAATGAGCTCAACTCTGAATTCAGCAAAGAAAAGTGTAAATGTATAGCCAAGGAGTAGGGCAGTGGGAGTCAGGAGGTGGAAATCACTAAAAGGAAACATCAGAGGTAAGGGATGATCCCCGCTGAACTGACCTGACAGGATTCTTGCCAATGCAAAGGAGGGTGATCAGATACCAGGATATAAGAAACTGCCAAATATTGAGGCTGAGGGATTCTCTCTAAACTTAAGACTTAGCAAGATTCTTGCTAAAACTAGACTCTAGAGGAACAGAATCAAAGCCCATAATTTGGTCTGGTTGAGCAGGGGGCTTAAAGAAGCCTGACTAAAAGTTGGTAAGGAGAGGCTATCAATATCATGTAATACCCTATAGCAGGGTTGGCAAACCAAAGCCTGCTTGCCACCCCAGCCTGTTTTTGTAAATAAAGTTTTTTGGAGAACAGCCAAGGCTGTTCCTTTATATTGTCTGTCACTGCTTTTAAACTATAAGAGGAGAGTTATGTAGTTGCTTCCGATACCATATGGCCCATAAACCTAAAATATTTTGTTTCTTTTCTACAGATAATGTTTGCAGACCTCTTTCCTATAGGCAGATTAATGTATCCTTGAGAAATAGAAACAAAATTATCAAGATTGTTCTTTCTGTTACCAAAACTCAAGTTCAGCTGCCCATCATTCCAAAGGCCAATACTCAAGAGATGAGTTTTGATTGTAATGGAATATGAGTTTTATTCAGGAGGCTGGCCAGCTGAAGAGAAGAGCCGAAGGCCAACTACAGAGGTTTCTGCCTGGCCCGGTGTTTTTTAGGAGTTTAGAGTAGTCAGTCAATGAAGGTAGTACAGTGGTCTTTAACATTTCTTGATTATGTGCAGACTTGATTGTGCCAGCTACAGGTGTCTCAGTGCTTGAAGGTTGTGCAAGGGAGTCTGGTTCCTTAGTGCCTGGGGCTTGTGCAGAGGTGCTCTGTTCTTTCAAGGAGAAAATGCATAATCTACAGATATGTGAAGAAAGGCTAATCAATCACACTGGCTAAGGGTGCTTACTAAAGCTTAAATATTACTAAGTTGGCCAGAGGGGCAGAGGCTGCCTCCTTTTGAGCCAATTATTAGGGTGTAACATTTTTGCAGTTAAATATAGAATAAAACTTCTAGTGGAACTGGTTTCCTCCTAAGTTAGCCATCTTTTTATTCAGTTATTTATTGAAGCATCTGTGCTAAGGAATATAATTTTAAAAGTGTTCACAGGGGATTTCATATTGATCTATTTTGGGAAACAGAATTAGATTTTTGCAAAGATCCAGAACTACCTAAGAGAAAAAAAAAATCAGTAAAATGTAGGGTGTGTGTGTGTGTGTGTGTGTGTGTGTGTGTGTTTTCATCAGAGAAGTATTGGTTCAGTGTTGGCTTTTTGCTTTTAAGCCTTTTCTCAAAGACTCTGATACTAGCTTGTTAATTCTCACTCAGGAATATCTTGACTCATTGCCATAGTAGACACTGAAGATGCATTTGTTAAAAATTGGCGAGTTGATAATTTATGTTCTTTGTGTAAAATAATATGCAGGAACAAATTATAAAATTCAGATTGTCTCTTACCTAGAAATTAAAAAGAAACAGATTTTATGTGAATTTATGAGATTCAATTTCCAATCAGTTCCCATTTTTTTTCTCCCTACTTTCAGATTTTATTGAACTTTCAGCAATTTTGGATATGTGTTTATTAAGGTAGTCCATAACCTTAATATTTACTGCATGCCTATTACATCCTGGGAACTGTGAATTGCTGTGAAATACTGAGATCTCTGCTACTCAGTACATGCAGACCTTGCCATACAATACTGTTTAAATAATTGAGCTGTTGCTTTTATACTTATATAGTGTCCACAATTTTATATATTTTGCTTTTTATGTTATAAAATATAGTTAGAATGAGCAATTAAAAAGAAATTCTCTCTAATTTTTGATAATCCTGTACTAGCAGGGTTTTTTTACAGTTCTTTTTCTTTTTCTTTTTTTTTTTAAGATTTCATTCATTCATTCATGAGAGACACACACAGAGAGAGAGAGAGAGAGAGAGAGAGAGAGAGGCAGAGACACAGGCAGAGGGAGAAGCAGGCTCCATGCAGGGAGCCTGACGTGGGACTCGATCCCAGGGCTCCAGGATCAGGCCCTGGGCTGAAGGCAGGCGCTAAACTGCTGAGCCACCTAGGGATCCCCCTTGTTTAAGGTTTAATAAAAACCTTTCTCTCTTTTTTTTTTTTATAAATTTTTATTTATTTATGATAGTCACACACACAGAGAGAGAGAGAGGGAGGCAGAGACACAGGCAGAGGGAGAAGCAGGCTCCATGCACCGGGAGCCCGACGTAGGATTCGATCCGGGTCTCCAGGATCACGCCCTGGGGCAAAGGCAGACGCCAAACCGCTGCACCACCCAGGGATCCCTAAAAACCTTTCTCTTGAGCTAAAGTAATCGTTTTAAATTATAAGGTGTGTTTTTTGCGATACTTTTTGTATGCAGATGAGTTTTGGGTATATATATCTTCAATAGTGCCCCCTTGCAAATTTATTATTACTGTAGTTTGTATTCATTTACTTTTATGTTTCTCTTTCTTACTCTCTGCCGCCTACCCATTTCTCATATTTATGCCTTTGAAGAAATCAACATAAGCTGCATAATGAATATTTTATCATTATGTTCACTTATATTTGAAATTTTTATACTATGTACCTAATTTAACTTTTCTGTAGATTTTTTATTACATTTATGCCATTCTTATTCTTGTCTTTTAATATAGCTAGATATAGATAGATATTCTAATCATTTATTATAATCCATCACATTTATTATAATTCCAAACTAAGAATTTGGAAAAATAATTTGGCACTTAATCTTCAGATATATTTTCAGTATTTCACAGTATTATCATCTCCTTTTTAAGGAATGTCAGTGCTATTCACTGTTTGAATAGAGTCTTGCTCTTCAAATAGAAGAGCCCTTCCCTTGCTTTCTTTTGCCCTTGCCCTTCTCTTCCCCCCTCTTCTCTATCTCTCCCTACCTCCCTTCTTTTAATAATGTCTAGTAATGAATGCACAAAAACTTGGTTGGAATACATGGAGAAATAATTGTGTAATGCATCACTTTCAAACAAGACTCATTTTGTGTGTGTGTATACCTGACATTTTAAAGAAGGGATTGTGATCTTTAAACTATAGCTATTAGTGATACTTAACATGATTGAATGGCCTGACTGATAAATGTAAAACATATCATGCAGTTCTTATGCCTACTAATGAAACATTGAAAAGAATCTAGCATTACTTCTGAAATGTATCTTTAAGTGAATATTACTTCAAAGGCATGATCAAAGTATGTGAGAATTCCTAAAGGAGATAGCAATGCTTTTTTGAGAGAATTTCTCTCACTATGATAACTATGATAATGAATGTTTATTTATTTACTGTCTGGTAGCCATGGAGTAGTAGTATTTCATGAAAAAAATTGTAATTTTGCCATGGCAATTTGAATTCCCACGTGGCCAGCATTTCAAAGTTTGTCTTACATATATATTCATAAACGATGAAAGTGTTAATTCTAGTTAAAATGATGCCTAGTTCATTGGTAGGTCTAATGAAGCCTCCAAGGATAAGTAAATCAAAATTGAAGATTACCGACAGAAGTTTTATTGGACGTCGTTGGTTATTTTCACTCCTTTTCATAGAAACTTATAAAAGTTAGGGGTTAAAAAAGAAAATATAAAACATCAAAAGCACTGTGGAAGATAAAGGCTTCTTGATGAAACCTCACATTGTAAGAAAAGCTAAGTGGGAAAAATTAGTGCAAAGATAAAAACTTGAAATGATCTTTCCTAGCTGTCACTAAAGAGGTTCTAAAAAATATCAGTGGAACTTCCCCCAGAAACATTAGATATATCTATATTCTTTCCCAAAATATCTGAGATGGCTTGGATTACAGCTGATTTCATTTCTTAATATAGGAGGACCATCAAGTTCTATCTGGACCATCTGAAAGCCAAAATAAATATGCTTTTAGAATAAAAGTGTAAGTGTTGTAAGGACAAAAAAGTCATTCAAGCTCTTCTCAACTCCAACTTGTAGCAATTATAATGTTAAAAAGAAATACATATATATAATTATATATACATATAAAATAATTAAAATAAGTTGTGTTTGTGAAAGTCTTTGGGTTCATGATGATAATCAAAAGAGATAAGTTAAAATAACTTCATGTAGAATGGAAGGGACCAGGGAAAAGAGTGGATACCTTCTTTTCAAATGCACATGAAACATTCTCCTGGATAGGTCATATGTTAGGTCACAAATCAAGTCTCAATAAATTTAAGAAGATTTAAATCATATTCAGCATCTGTTCCAACAATATTATGAGGGTAGAAATCAATCACAAGAAGAAAACTGGAAAGCTCACAAATATGTGGTAATTAAACAACATGCTGCTGAAAAATCAGTGGGTCAACAAAGAAATCAGAGCAGAAATACAAAAAATACCTTGAACAAATGAAAATGGAAATACAGCATAGTGGGCACTTGGGTGGCTCAGTGGTTGAGCATTTGCTTTCAGCTCGGGTCGTGATCCCAGGGTCCTGGGATCAAGTCCTGCATTGGGCTCCCCACCGGAAGCCTGCTTGTCCCTCTGCCTGTGTCTCTTCCTTCCTCCCTGTGTCTCTCATGAATAAATAAATTAAAAAAAAAAAGGAAATACAACATTCCAAAATCTGTGGGATGCAGCAAAGGTAGTTATAAGAGGGAAGTCTATTGCAATAAAGGACTGAAGAAACAAGAAACAAGACAAATCTTAATCTAAACTTTAAAGGAACTAGAAAAAGAACAAATGAAGCTCAAAGTTGGTAGAAGAAGGGAAATAATAAAGATAAGAGTGGAAATAAATAGATACTGAAATAAAAAGTAGGAAGGATCAGGGGGGCTTGGGTGGCTCAATGCGTTAAATGTTTGCCTTTGGCTTAGTTCATGATCCCAGGGTCTAGAATCCAGCCCCACGTGGATCCGTGCTGAGCAGGGAGCCTTCATCTCCCTCACCCTCTGCTTACTGCTCCCCCTGCTTGTGCTTTCTCTCTGTGTGTCAAATGAATAAATAAAATCTTTTAAAAAAAGTAGGTAAACGATCAACGAACCTAAGAGCTAGTTCTTTGAAAAGATAAACAAAATTGACAGACCTTTAGCCAAGAAGAAAAAAAAGGGGGGGGGGGCAAATAAACCAGAAATGAAAGAAAAGTTAGAACTGATATCACAGGAATACAAAGGATCACAAGAGACTAGTAGGAAGAATTATTTGCCAATAACTTCATCAACCTGTAGGATGAATTCCTAGAAACAATCTTCTGTGATTAAATCATGAAGAAACCGTAAATCTGAATACAATAATTAGTAGGTAAGGCAATTGAATCAATGATCAAAAACATCCCAACAAACAAAAGTCCAGGACTACACAGCTTCACTGGTGAATTCTACCAAACATTCAAGGATTTAATACCCATTCTCGAACTCTTCCAAAAACTTGAAAAGATGAGAACACTCCCAAACTTATTTTATGAGGCCAGCCTTTCTTTGATATTAAAACCAGATAAGGACATCACAAAAAAAGAAAATTATAGGCTAATATCCCTGGTGAACACAGATATAAAATTTCTTGATAAGATATTAGCAAACTGAATTCAGAAATACATTAAAAGTCTCATATACCATGATCAAGTGGGATTTTTTTCTGGGGATATAAGAATGGTTCAACATCTGCAAATCAGTCAGCGTGATACACTGAATCAACAAATTGAGGGATAAAAATCATGATTTTCTCAATAGATTCAGAAAAAAAGACCATTTTGATAAAATTCAGCATTCATTTAGGATAAAAACTCTCAACAAAATAGGTATAGACAGAATGAACCTCAATGTAAGAAAGGCCATATAGGAAAGCCCATAGTTAGAATCGTACTCAACAGCGAAAAGTTGAAACTTTTTCCTTTAAAATCAGGAACAAGAAAAGGATGCCCCTGCTTACCACGTTTATTCAACATAGTATTAGAAGTTCTAGCCAGATCAATAAAGCATAAAAAAGTAATAAAAGGCATCTAAATTGGAAAGGAGGAAGTAAAATTCACTTTTGTGGATGACATGATTTTATATATAGAAACCCAAAAGACCACCAAAAAGCTGTTAAAACTAAGAAATGAATTAAGTGAAGTTACAAGATACAAAATCAATATACAAAAATCAGTTGGATTCTTATACCCTAACAGTGAACTATCAGAAAGAGAAATTAATAAAATAATTCAGTTTATAATTGCATCAAAAAATAACTAGGAATATATTCAAGGAGGTGAAAGATCTGTTTACTGAGAAGTGTGACATTGTTGAAAGAAACTGAGGAAGACTCAAATAAATGGAAAAATACTCCATGCTCAAGGGAAATAATATTGTTTAAATGTCCATATTACCCAAAGCAAGCTAAAGATTTAATGCAATCTCTTTGATAATGCAAGATCAAAATTCTAAAGGCATTTTTTATGAAATTAGAGAAAACAGTTTTAAAATTTGTATGGAATTCTTTTGTGAAAGACCCCAGAGAGCCAAAGCAATATGAGAACAAATCTGTGTGTATCATACTCCCTGATTTCAAACTATCTTAGTAAGTTATAGCAATCAAAGCAGTGTGGTATTGGCATAAGATCAGACACATAGATCAATGGGACAGAGTAGAAAGCCCAGAAATAAGCCTGTCCAGATATGGTCAATTAATTTTTTTTGGCCAATTAATTTTTGACACAAGAGGTAAGACTGTGTGATGAGGAAAGGACAGTCTCTTCAATAAATGGTGTTGGGAAAATTGGACGACCACATGCAGAACAATGAAAATGTATCACTATCCTATACCATACACAAAAATTAGATTAACATAAATTAAAGACTTGAATGTAAGACCTGAAACCATAAAATTAGAAGAAAACATATGCAGTAAGCTCCTTGACATTGGTCTTACATTACTAAGATTACTTAGATTACTATTATTTGGATCTTCCTCTAAAGGTAATGGCAACAAAAGCAAAAATAATTAGAACGACATTAAACTAAAAAGCTTCTGCACAGTGAAGGAAATCATCAACAAAATGAAAAGGCAGCCTACTAAATGGGAGGAGATATCTGCAAATCATATATCCCGTAAAGGGCTAATATCCAATATATCAGGAACTCAGACAACTCAAAAATACCAAACAATCTGATTTAAAAAAAATAGAGGATCTGAATAGACAATTTTTCAAAGAAGGCATACAAATGAGCAACATGCACATGAAAAGATGCTCCACATCACTAATCATTAGGAAAATGCACATCAAAATCACAATGAGATATTATGTCATACCTGTCAGAAGGACTTTTATCAAAAGGACAAGAAATAGCAAGTGTCATCGAGAATGTGGATGACGGGGAAACTCCTGTGCACTGTTCGTGAGAATGTTAGCTGATGTAGCCACTATGCACAACAGTAGGAGAGTTTCTCAGAACACTGAAAATATAACCACTTATGATCCAGCAATTGCACTTCTAGGTGTTTATCTGAAGAAAATGAAAACACTAATTTGAAAAGAAATTTTTACCCCTGTATTTATTGCAGCATTATTTATAGTAGCCATGATATAAAAACGACCTCTAAATGTCCACTGAAACCTGAATGGTTAAAGATGTGGAACTACAATACTACCCAGTCATAAAAAAAAAAATAAAATAAAAAAATGGAACCTTGCTATTTGTGACATGTGAAAGGACCATGAGGGTATTATGCTAAGTGAAATATGTCAGATGGAGAAAGATATGGTCGATTTCTCTTGGATGTGGAGTCTAAAAAACAAATGAACAAACCCCAGAATAGATACAGAGAACAGACTGGTGGTTGCCAGATGAGAGAGAAGCTATTGAGGAGATGAAATGGATGAATGGGGAACAAGAGGCACAATCTTCAAGTTATAAATAAGTCACAAAGATATGTACGGCATGGTGACTATAGTCAATGATATTGTATTGCAAACTTGAAAGATACTAAGGAAGTAAATCATAAATACTGCCATCACAAGAAAAAATACGTAACTTTGTGTAACTTTGTCTGTTGAAAGATGATAACTAGACTTATCGTAGTGGTCGTTTCCCATTGTATGCAAGTGTTGAATCATTATGCTGTACACCTGAAACTAATGTTATAGGTCAGTTATACGTCATCAAAAATAAAGATTTACCATCTTAAAAAAATGACATTAATTGCATTCCAGGATAAAATTCCTCTGTCATGATTTAATATCCTTTCTTAATATGGTTGCATTTCATTTCCTAAAAATTTTTAGTTTCTGCGTCCATGTACCTTAGGGCTATTGACTTGTAATCATCTTTTATTATTTCTGTCTGGTTTTGGTATCATAGTAGTATTGAATTGATAGAATGAATTGGTTAGTATTTCCTACTTTTCAACATTTTCAAAGTTTTTTTCAGAGTAGGTTTTTTTTTTTAATATTTGGTAAAGTTCACTAGTGAAGCCATTTGTAGTATATCAGTGTTGGCTTTTTCCCTTATATACATGTGCTGATCATCACTCAACTAAGTACTCAGGGGGGTCCCCCTGTAAACCTTAGAGTTTTGTCTTTTTTCATCAGTCCCCTCTCTAGTTATAAATACGTACATGTATGTAAAATGTATGCATATATATGTATATAGGTACATATATGTATAGATTATGGATCTGGAATATACATGTATTTATTACATTTTCATTTTTTTGTGATAAGTCTGTGTCTATCATGATTAGCTATGCAAATCTTTTAAAAGATTTGTTTATTTTTGAGAGAGAGCACACACTTGCATGTAAGCGAGGGGAGGGGCAGATGGAGAGGGAGAGAATCTCTTACAGACTCCCCACTGAGCACAGAGCCCTTCATAGGGTTTGATCTCACAACTCCAAGATCATGACCTGAGCCAAAATAAAGAGTTAGATGCTTAACAGATTGAGCCACCCAGCTGCCCCAATTAGTTACACACTTTTTAAAAAATCTATATAATTAGAGAAGGGTAAATACAAGTGTGGTATATGACTATTGGTGTGGCACATTGAATTATTGCCCTCAATTCTAAACTTGTTTTCAAGCTCATTCCTTCATAACAAACTAAGAACCTAAGGTAAAGTTGCCATTTCTAAGTCTACGTCTCTCAAGGCCTGCCTTGGGTTTTGTTTTCTTGCACCTCAGCCAATACTGTGAAAAGCTAGTATATGCTGGAGTAGACTGAACCCAGACTATAATGAGGAGCCAAACCCAGCCAGATCTACAGATTAAACCACAGTCTCCCTGCCAAGTCCAGGCTAGATCAGATGATCTCAGCAAACCCCCAGAATAAATATTAGGAGATGAATAATACAGATATAGCTATATCTACTGGCAATAATAAAACATGAATAATGCATACAAAAAGCTAATAGAGCTGGTCATTATATCAAAATGACAGGATAACACATCCTCTGACCCTGGCCAAGCTAGAAAAATATATCATTTCTAGGACAGTCTGGTTTACAATAACCTGAAACGGGCCTGTGCGATATCTCCATTTGTTGGAACATGGATAAATAGTCAAGGAAATGCAGAAAGGAGAGACAAAGCAATAACAATCAATGCTAACAAGGATAGGAAGAAACTTAAGAATCATATTATTACGATCAGCCATTGGGTCCCGAAGTGAAAAATGCATAGTCGATTATCTAAGCTTAGTGCAGCCTGTGGGAGGGGTTTCACAAGGAGAGAGTAACACTAGTCTAACATACTAACTCCTCCCAGTCATGTGGATAGGAAATTACACTAAAGGAGATCTGATGAAACTATTAAGACCTACCTTTATGTAGTGTTTATTTTTTAATTGTCTTTATGTGACTTGAATATAATATTTATACATATTTGAATTTAAATCATTGTCAACAAAACATTTCATTTTAGTAAATCGCAAGCTGTAAGTAACTTTTGGTATAGATGTTTAAATTTTGTAATTCCTGAATGAGTAAACTCACAGCCAGAGTAGGCAAAGCCAGGTCACTGACTCTTTTTTTCTCATTAATTTATCAGCAAGTTTCATAGATCCTACCTACAAAATTCACCCCAAATCTCCTCCTTCCTCTTGATCACTGTAAACTCCATAGGTCAGGTGTGGACCGGTTCGGCCTAACAGTTCTGTGTTTGAAGTCCAACAGTCTGTTCTCCTAGGAGCAGCTGGGCTTGTCTTTTGTCTTTCATTATCTTTATGATGTCTTGAAAATAAAATTCCAATTCAAGGTCTGGTCTGGTAGACCAGACCTGCCCCCCGTCTAGCTTAGCCCCCTGCCTGCCTCTGCAACTTCATCTCCTACATTTGCCACACTTCCCAGGAGAACATTCCTGCCCACATCACTTGATGGGTAGAACTCCACGAGCTGTTTCTTTCTTTAGGGCCTTTGCATTATTTGTTTTCTCTATCTTAACTGTCAGGTTTAATCCGATTGGTAGTGCAATGAAATAGAGAGGGTAGGCAAAAGTTGGTGAAGGCAAGCTTTTAATGGGACGGCTCTCGGGTGAGGTTCCGTGGCCCGCAGGGGAGGGAGAGAGTGAGAAGTGCCCAAAGGGAGTAACATGGGAGGTTTTTTATTTTTTATTCTTTTACAAGATTTTATTTATTTATTCACGAGAAAGAGAGAGAGAGAGAGAGGCAGAGACCCCGGCAGAGGGGGAAGCAGGCTCCATGCAAGGAGGCCGAGGTGGGACGCGACCCGGGTCTCCAGGGTCACGCCCGGGCGAGGAGCCTGAACCTCTGCACCCCCTGGGCGGCCCTACATGGGAGCTTTCGGAGGGGGAGAGGCGGGGGGCTGCGTCTGTGTGGGGTGATAACCGCTTATGCCCTTGTATGGGGTTTGGGTAAGGTGCATAGGCCCTGTCTCGCAGGGTGGCGTGCCCTCGGCGGTCCCTGCCGGCGGGGAAGTTCTGAGGTGAGGACCGAGGCGGAGGGGCCCCGCCGTATTGTTGGTGCCTCCGGACCCCCCTCGATCCCGCGGGCCCACATTAACTATCTCCCTTTCTGTATTCTCCTAAGGCTGCCATAGTGTAAAATACCACAGCATAGGTGGCTTACACAACAAGCACTTATCTTCTCATGGTTTTAGAAGCCAAAAGTGCAATATCACGTGGCCAAAAGAGTTGGTTTCTGGCGGGACAGCTCTTCCTGGCCTGCGGCCCTTTGCTTGCTCTTCTGCTCGGCCTCTCCCCGGTGTGCGCTCCTAATGGTGCTTCCTTTTCTTACAAGGATATTGGTATTATCGTGTTACAGGCCGGCCCTTAGGACTTCACGGCACCTTAGTGACCTTCTTGAAGGCCCTGTTTCCAAATACAGTCACATTGGGGATCAGAGCTTCAACTTAGGGAATTTGGAGGACCCAGTTCAGTCTGTCACAACACCTTCTCTCCTTCCCCTGCCGTTTAGATCATAACATGGCTGGTGACTTTTAATTCAGATCTTAGTTCCCATATCACGTCTTCAGAGAGTTCCTCCTTGACTGGTCTATCCACAGGGTAATAGTACAGACATAGGGGTACGTCAGACTCTGTTCACTCATCACTGAGATCACAATCACCAGAATTTTGCTTGGCACATTCGAGGCATTGAAAAAACGTTTGTGGAATGAATGCATTTTTCCAATGCTCTGGTTTATGGAGCAGCATAATTATTTCTGGGGGTGCTACACACTTGAACAATACATTTATTGTGCCTTTTCTCAGAGATACACACATGAGCTTCAATGATCCGTTCTGTTAGCCAGCAAGATAGAACACAATAATGTTATTCTAAGTATACCATTAAATAGAATAAGTGGGTTTTTTTTTTGAGGAGTTACAATCTATTATTGCTTAAATAAGATATTGTTATAATTTTTTTCCAGTGATTTCCCCTAGCTGTGTTATAATGGAACTTCTCTCTCTCTCTCTCTCTCTCTCTCTCTCTCTCTCTCTCTTTCTCTCTTTACTTGGGGGCTCTTCCTTGACTCTTTTTTGGACAGATACTGTAACTTTTCAGACTCTTGGGTTATTAGTTTATTCTATTATTCATTTTAAAATGTCAATCTGAAATTCCAATCAAAGCTTTTCTACACATACCATCTGTGCTGACAGCTCTTGCACTTTGAGAGTACTGGGGTGTGGGTTGGCTTCTAGACACCCCTTTTCTCTCCCACTTCTAGATACCAGCTCCATCTGTGATATGTCAGTAGCAGACAAATGTGTTTTTACAAGACTCAATGAGATTGCAGTCTTCTTTTTGTTGGTTGTTGCTGTTGCTTAGGCTGATTCTCACCGTAGATATCCTCTGTGTATCTGGCTTCCCAGTGCTAGTGCTCTGTGCTTTCCTCCAAGAGTTATGCAGTTGGTGTCCCATTTCTCAGATTATTGAAGAGGCAAATCAAGATTCAGCTTTTTTTTTTTTTTGGTAAAGATTTTGTTTATTTGAGAGTGTGCATTCACACAAGAGAGAGCACTGTAGGGGAGGGGCAGATAGGGAGAAGCAGACTCTCCACTGAGCAGGGTTCCCTACTCATCCCAGGACCCCAGGACCATGACCTGAGCTGAAGGCAGATGCTTAACCCGCTGAGCCACCCAGGTGCCCCTCATTTTATCTCTTTATTCTTCACTAAACTCCCCCCAAAGACTACTTGTTAGGTGGAATCACTATATTGTACACCTGAAACTAATATTACACTGTTTGTTAACTAACTGAAATTTAAATAAGAACTTAAAAAAAAAAACTACTTGTTAGAGAGACTTATGGCAATTTGCTTGAGTGGGTATTAGCTGATTAGCTGGTTTGCTTAAGTTCAGGAGACATATTCATATGCTTGCCATCCAAGAAAGTCTGTATTCTTCGTCAAAGAATAGGAAGGTGAATCATTAGAGCTTCTTGTTTGAGCACCTCCTTCTCTCTATTTTGGTCATTCTTTTCATGCGTGGGCAGCATTAAACTCTCTGTGGACCCAAGGGATCACCAATGTTTTAGAAGAGGGAATAGATCTGAAAAAAATAGATTTGAGAGACATTTTAGGCTATTTAACCTACATTTTAAGGATATTTAGCATTACATTTATGAAGGATTCTTTTGACTGCTTCACTTCACATCACCCCCAATGACCATTCTCTTTCATCACTCATTATTGCTGTCATGACTAGGGCCCCTGAAACTGGTGAATCTTGATAATCCATTTTTTGAAATAGCTGGCCCCAAATGTTACTTTGTGAGCTAAGACTATATATTCCTAGCAATGATGAAATTCCAGTTGGCTTTTTGTTGGAATTTCTGGCCATGGGAAAATTCCCATTTAACATTACATTACAGTAGCATTTTACAGCTTAATAGGCTTTAAAGTATATATCTTACCTAAAATGTTTATATGTAAAAGTTCTTTACTTTCTTTCATTTTCTATTATTTGACTTGTAGTTATTCATACTGTCACGTTTTATAAGATTAAGTTATATAAAATGTTTATACTTTCCTAACTTAATTTCTAATTTACATATTAAATATTTTACGTTTTAATTTACACTATAATTTTATTGTTTTGCCTTTACTTCTGTTTTTTTTTCAAATTTTCCTTTCTTTCCCACAAGGAATTCCTCATAATCAGAACCCTGTTTAGATTTCAAGGACTTTATTCTTATAATACTTATTTTTATAATTTCCTTCTAAACCTGTTTTTTGTGCTCTTGTATTATTACTATATATATTAATTTAGTGAAATGTTAGATGTAATAAAGCAGAACTAAAAACTTGTCAGAGAAAATATATTTTTTACTTTTAGATTATATATTCTTTGGAAGTAAATTCTTAGGGCTTTTAAGAACTTTTTTTATAGTGTTTCTCTTAAAGTTATTTTTCTACTTATATTCATTTAGATAAAAATCCTCAAGTAGAGAAATATCTCATTTTCTCTGCTAAAGAGTTATACAATTCAATTATTCATAAAGACAAATATCAACTTGAGTAAAGAATCATCTGTAAGACTAGCAGAATGAATCTATTGCAACATTTACACTTTATACCCTGAAATTGATTTTTTATGCATTTTAATATAGGCAGTATTTTGCATTTGAGTACATTACATCGGAAAGTAAAATGTCAAAGTATATCCCTCTCAGAGTTCACAGTCTCCACCCTCCCTCACATAGTTAGAGGAATTCTCTTATGACAGTATCTGCTGGTCAGTTCTTTTCTCATTCTTTTAGGATAAAATTTGCATATCAAAGTTGTGATGCAAGTAAAACTACTCTATCATGGTCCCATCTGGTTTTCTCATTCACCTGAGACCCAGTGTAGGAAAAAGGCATTTGATGGGAGAGGACAGCTAATTTTTCAACTGTATGACAATTTCTTTCAAATGGCAAAGTATACATATATTTTCCATATGTTTAAATTCTTCTTTGAAACTGTTAGAGTCAAAATATTGATCTCAGTAGTGGTAGGGGGGTAGTAAGGTGTAATTAGCAGGGTTCTCCAGTACAGCTTGCAATGATTTCATATAAAGAGCATTATCATTTTTTTTACTATGAGCTATAAACATTATAAATAAATTAATTTTTAGGCTTTAGAACTAGCATGCATATTCTGATACATTTTATTTCTAATCTGAAAGAAATTCTAGAATTAAACATTCTGAATTTTCAAACATGAAGAATTTGAACAAAGCCTGAAATGAACACAGGATTGTTTGTGGTTTATCTGTTTATTTTTTTTTCTTTGAGGATCTAAAACTAAGAATCTAAAATATATGAAAATCTAGTCCAAATTTTCAAAGTTCAAGTTATTGTTTACATGATTCATTTAACTCACATTTTCTGTGAGCCAAGTGTTATATTCAGAGATACCACACTTAAATAAGACACAGTCTTTGCCAGCAAAGAGTTAACATTTGCAAAGCTGCTCACTAATTGCTTCCTATCTTTTCTTCCAGTTTTAGTGTTATATTATTTTCTCACTGACTTGATTCTGATTTATTTGAAAAATTGTCTAAAGTAACTGAAAAACCAAAACCAAACCAGTATTTAATGAGAAGTTTTCTGGTTTCTGAATCACTGCAAAATATATATATATATTTTTATTACCATAAGCCTTTGTCAGAAATTGGTTATGACTTGGTTGGAAATGTTGCTTCGAAAGGTATACTTTTAAGGCGAGGTAGTATAATTTAACGATGAGGTATGCAGGCTCTCAAGTGAGTTCAAAGCTCAATTCTGACAGTCTCAGAGTAATGAAGCTGTTCAACCATTACAAGCCAGGGGAGAAAGCAGTGACTGTGTCATGTGGTTTTGTGAGTTTTTTTTTTTTTAAGATTTTATTTATTTATTCATGGGAGACAGAGAGACTGAGAGAGAGAGAGACAGACAGACAGACAGACAGAGACACAGGCAGAGGGAGAAACAGGCTCCTCGCAGGGAGCCTGACCTGAGACTCGATCCCTGGGCCAAAGGCGGTGCTAAACCGCTAAGCCACCAGGGCTGCCCAGTTTTGTGAGTTTTAAAAGAGATAATGTACATACAGGACTTAGCATAGCCCCTCTGACAATATAAGTATTTGCTATGTTAGCTGTTATTGTTAGGTAAATTTTCAAAAAATTTAATAAAAATGATTTAAAACCAAGGAAGAGGGAAAGAGAGAGATTAAATGAATGCATTGAGACTAAAGAGATAGATGATTGGGGGAAAAATGACTTTAGTGGTCTGAAACGGGCCAAAGAAACTTTATACCTACTTCTTAAAAGTGAAGGTGTTGATGCTGCTTGAAAAATATTGGTCTCAGTAGATTTTAGCTATTTTTGGTCTGTTAAGAATTGGCATGAATAAACATTAACAGGTTAATGAAACCTCTGTCTGAAAATAAGTGATTCCAGTTGCTTGTTTAATGTACCAAAACCCAACCTTCTAATGCTTTATAATGGTCTCAGTTCCTGTTAAAACTGTGAGGAAATAGCTTCTGTCCCAGAGGTATACTGCCTTTAAAGAAAGTCTATTTTTATTAACATCCCTTTGTGGCCATAACTGCTATTGTGTGGTTAGAGTAAAATATCTTGCTGATGACCCATTTCTGTTTCTAAATTTCTTAATCAAGAATGATATGCAATATAGACACAAATTTCTTTCCTCCATACTTACTCTTAATTCCCGTATCCTCATCCCCAAAGTGGAATTAGGTGTCAAGAATTCCTGTTAAAGCCGTCAGTGGCCAAATTTTCCTTGTTACTATCTAGAATTTTTAACATATTTAGCATCTTTTCAGAGTTTTGATGAGTTTTATTTTGGTATTCCAAAAATGGATCATAAAGAATTTAGGGGCACCTGGATGGCTCAGTCCAGTCGGTTAAGCATCCAGCTCTTGGTCTCAACTCTGGTCTTGATATCAGCTCTGATCTTGATCTCACTGGGCATGGAGCCTACTTGAAAAAAAAAAAAGAATTTAGAGAGGATATGGAGGGTGGGATAAATGATGTTTGATTATTCTATCAAGGAATGATTGAAGGAACTAATTTATCTTACATAGAAAAGAAAAAGCTGAAGAACTGATTTAGTGACCAACTCTGTAAAGAGCAGAACTAAATTGTAGCTTTCATTCCGTTGCTGAATTTGTGGAACTTATTTAACCATTTTAAACAACAGTTTCGTAGTAGGCAAAATGAAGATAGTACTTTTCCCTTATGCGTGTTGGAAGGCTTATAAATGAGACTATAAATTATTGAATATAGTGTCTGGTAATAAGGGGAGCTCAGCAAAAATGTCTTTCTTTCTTTCTTTCTTTCTTTCTTTCTTTCTTTCTTTCTTTCTTTCTTTCTTCTTTCTTTCTTTCTTTCTTTTCTTGTTTTTTTTTTATAAGTCACCACAATATCAAAATAGGAAATCATAGTTGTGATTACCCAAACTTTCAGTATTATCTGTGCTGTAATGATTAGCCATGGAATATTCTCTCTTTTATTCTCTAAAGAAAAATGAAAAAAAATTTAAATATTTTATGTATTTATTCATGAGGGATACACAGAGAGAGGCAGAGACACAGGCAGAGGGAGAAGCAGGCTCTATGCAGGGAACTGAATGTGGGACTCGATGCCGGGACTCCAGGATCACGCCCTGAGCCAAAGGCAGGCACCCAACTGCTAAGCCTCCCAGGCGTCCCAAAAAATGAAAAATTGATCTCTTTTCTGCAACAATTACAATGTTCTTTACAATGCAGTTACTTCCAAAAGAATTAAAAAGTGATGATGATGATTTTCCATTTTATTAAAACTATGTTGTTTGTAGATGTTATTTGATTTTATGTTCCCAAAAAAGATGTTGAACTGAAAACAATATAAGTATCTCATACACAACCAGTTAATAAAATATTTGTATTCTAATAGACCATAATTAAATATAAACTTAATGTCATTTAATAATTTTAATTCTTAAAATGATAAAAAGCTTTTTCCTTAAGTCTGAGCATTTGCCTCAGATCAATATATGTCTTTTTGTTCCCCTTTAATTGGGTGTTATAGAGTCAAAAATTTATGTATTTTAAATATTTTATTTATTTATTTATTTGACAGAATGAGAACACAAGCAGGGGGAGTGGGAGAGGGAGAAGCAGGTGAGCAGAGAGCCCTATGCAAGGCTCAATCCCAAGACCCTAGAATTATGACCTGAGCCAAAGGCAGATGCTTAACTGACTGAGCCACTCAGGTGCCCCAGATTAAACATTTAAAAATAACTAAATTAAATATTGCAGTTTTACAAAGTAAAAACAAAAATAAAGACTAGAAAAATTGATTCCCATATGTCACAATTGCAGCTGTATTACACTTCTTGAAACGTAACAACAATAAAACTCCAGTATGCATGGAGCATCCTACTTCTCTTTTTGACTGAATGTAAATAGAAGAATGAGTAACTATTTACTTGCCTTAAAATACTGAATTATCTAAATGTAATATTTGGAAAATATTTTTATAAAATTACTATCTAATATAAAAATATTTTCCAAATTTCATTCTTATGGTTTAACTTAGGATTTAGTTACTGTAAGAGGGAAACTAGTAACATCTTATAGGTTATTTTAAGAGTACTAAAATTTCATCTGATATCATCAATGAAATATAATGACATTATAGATTGAAAAAGATTTGAAGGAAAATGAGAAAAAGACTCAAAGTAATTTATATAAGAAAATACTGACACTAAATTCTCAAAAATAATAATATTGAATGGAAGAAGTTGGGGGAGTACATACTGAAGCACAAAGAATACATATTGAACGATATTCGAATTTTTAGGATGTAAACTATTCTGATTGAAGGGAAGCAGTGGTTAACTTGGGGCTGGGAAGGATGATTTTCAAGAAAGCACAGGAATTGGTAGGGATTAACGGTAAGGTTTTGTAATTCTGTTAAGGTGGTTTCATTAGAATTCATCAAAGCACAAACTTTCATTGGCTTTTTATTGGTTCATTTTACAGAAATCATATATCATTAAACAACTTTTTTTTTTTTAAAAAAAGAACAAGGACAATAGTTTTACTTCACTCGTTTTGAAGTAATATAAGGCACTATTTTTTTTTTTGCCAATGTGCTAAAACATAAAAGATAAGCCAAAAAACCATAATGGTATCATTTAAATCCAGCGAAGATGTGATGACCATGGCAGTATTAATTGGTCATACTTTTTTATTTTAAGATTTTATTTATTTATTTGGGGGGCAGAGAGAGAGAGAGAGAGAGCACACAAATCTGGGGAGGAGCAGAGGGAAAAGGAGAAGCCGACTCCTTGCTGAGGAGGGAGCTTCACCTGGGGCTGGATCCCAGGACCCTGAGATCATGACTTGAGCCAAAGGCCAATGCTTAACTGACCGAACTACCCGGGCGCCCCTGGTCACACTTTTGAATAGGCAATCTGGTTATGCATTTCCAGGGTCATGAAAAATGTCCCTATCCACTGACATATATCCACTACCATGAAATTGTCAGTGGGATAATCCTGAAAGATAAAGTCATATATAAAAAGGCTTTCCTTTCAGAGTAGGTTATTTAGTGGTTTTGAATCTTAGTCCAAATATTTAGCTCTGTAATAAATCTCTCTTCTTTTTCTCAAGGCAGTCTGATTCTATTCTTGAACCACCTTTCTACTGCAGAGGCAGGAATTCAACCTGAGTTGTTATTACTGACATCACCTAGTTGTGCCATATTTCTGAACCCTAACTCAATACCTGTGAATCAGGGACATCCCTCAAATTATCTGCTATTGTTTTGCACTGCTAACAGGGGTTAGGGGGACTAACCCCTAGTCCCTTAGTTTTAGTCAGGGGACTGCTACGTTCTTGACACTCTCTGTACAAGGCTGTCTTTAGAAGGAATGGGATACTCTGCCCAGAAGCTAGCCTCTTTGGCACCCAGATAGCTACCCCTTTGATGTCTTGCCATTATGGAGAGTTAGAACCATGGAACAAAGCTTATATCCACCCACCACTTCTGCAACTCCTTCTCTTCATCCCCCTTTCTACCCCTAAAAGTCCTCGTAACTTCCCTTCCCCTTCCAGAGCTTCTCATACAGTCTTTTCAATGAGTTTGGCTACCTCTTAGAACTTGGGTATTGAGATGTGTGTAGTACCCAATTATTACCTCATAAATTACCATGACAAATTCATTTTACTGATAACTAAATAATAGTCAAGGAATGAATTAGAAAAGTATCCATTAGATGAAATATTATGGTGATGTTAAAATTTTAGGAAGAGAAGCCAAATACAAACTTACATAAACTGTAAATATGATTCATAAGAATCGTGTATCTTTATGATAAGATTATGAGAATTTCCCCATCTTTTTACTTATGAAATTGTGTGTGTGATTTATTAAGAAAAGTGCGTGTGCATTGTTTAACATAAGCAAAGTGTGATGTGGCCAACTTAAGTCCAAAGAGTTGGAAAATATTGATGAACTGTAGTTACTAGGGTTATCCAATATTTTGAAAGTTGTACATAGTAGAAGGAGAGGGACTGAGAAAACTGCAAGAAGAGTTAAGGGGTTCTTAGGAATGTGGCAGTTTTTCCCCCAAGGAACATGGAAAGTCCTAAACTAGCAGTTGTGTGAGGAGCCATCAGAGACTGCATGTTTTCACCAGGGACACTGAACTGGCTTTAGGAGACAGCGATTTAATTTTTATTATGTACACCGTTTTATTCAGGTTGCATATTTAAGTACAATGATTGTAGTTAAAATGTTGTAAGTGTGCAGTCAGGTTAATCAAATTCTAAGTTGAAGAAAAATTAAATGTACAAAATTTAACCTAAGACAAGTTGCAACAGTTAATTTTAATGGAATATGTAAAAGGTGTGGTCAGTATGTCACCACAAATAACCAGTGAAGTAACATCATGAATTCATTATCACGTATATCATGAACTTTTCACCTTAGTTCTAGAAGTGACATTGAAAACAAATTATTTGAAAATCACTAGTGAGCTAACAAATAAAAAGCATTCTGATTTTAATCATGAAAGGTAGTGACTGTATGATGGTGCTTGGCTGAATAGAGTATGGTAAGGCTGAACATTTTCTATAGAAAATTGATCATATTAGGGGATCCCTGGGTGGCTCAGTGGTTTGGCACCTGCTTTTGGCCCAGGGTGTGATCCTGGAGTCCTGGGATCTCCTGCATGGGGCTCCTTTCATGGAGCCTGCATCTCCCTCTGACTGTGTCTCTGCCTCTTACTCTCTCTGTGTCTCTCATGAATATAAATGAATAAAATCTTTAAAAAAAAAGAAAAGAATATTGAGCGTATTATTAATAATAATAACTAAAATATAAGATGGTGAGGACTGTCAATATAGACCAAAACAAAACCACATCTTGATTTCTAAAACGGAAGATAAGTGAAAAATTCAAGTTCATTATTATGGAATAGCATTGAGGTTCAATGAATTTGCATTAGAAAAGATCCCCAATCAAAGCTAAGAACACAAAAAACAATTTTGCCTGATTACCCCCCCAAAATTATAATACATATTTTTGAAACAATGAGATCCTAGGTATAAAAAATATATAAGTATCTATTGTGGTTTTATAAATCAAATAATATTTTCTAAGAATTATGAGCTAAAACAATTTTTTAAAAACTCTGGATTTCAGAGGGTTTACTTCAGTTGTGCTCTTATATGATTTTTAAACTTCTTATTGACCACAATTATGTCCCATTATATCATAAAATAAAATTGTATGCTAAGTCTCCAGTCTAATCATTCTACATTGGCATTTTAAAAACAAAAAAAAAATTGGACAAGTTTTAATTTAAGTGTTCTTTTCCCAACTACTGTAATCAAATCGCTCCTGCTGTTAAAATGAAAATATAACTCATTTCTAAATTATCATTTCATGTTCGCATGAAAAAAATCATCTGATCCTAGTGTTGAGTTTTTACTTCTTGATCCCCAGTAAGACGTTAATGTGAAAAAAGAGAGCAAACTAAACTCTGTTCCTATTTCTTGGAGAGAATTTTACAATCTTTGTAATGATCAGTACCGTAACTGTACATTATCACAACCTCAGTATTTTCATTTTTTTATGGACTTAATATATGAAGTACTTTGTTGTGCATGAAAACACCATTTAGTATAATGGGAATGGTTCATCTAATTTTCTACATAGAAGTTTCTCTTTGTATTGGTATCGCTTTTAATTTCCATGTCAGCAAATGGGTTATTTTAAAGGCATTATCTCTTGCTTGAAGTCACCTTCAGAAACATTTAGAAGTCAGCCTTGTCTGAGCATATGCTTTTTTGTTTTACTTTTCCTTTACCTGATTGCTTTAAATCTTTCAGATTTAGCTATTACTTTTAGTAGATTACTTACACCAGTTGTTTTCAAAGTGACATAAACAGTCTACTAAAAATAATATGCACACATACAGAACACTCATTTCTAGTTTCAAATTGAATTGTTCATGGAACTACAGAAACCGTTACATGCAGAGGTCCTCTTTTTCTTCAGTTTTGAACTTTTCTGGAACCTCAGCAACTCAGGTTTCTCAAGATACATTTGTAAACTTCCTTGACCATTGTTGTATTGCATGAATGTTAAAAGTCCTTTTGAAAGAAATAGAATTGCAGCCATAATTCCACATGCAGTTATATTTTCAGAGTATAATGTTAGATTTCTAAGAAGAGTTTAAAAGTAAATGTAAACTCCATTCTTTCTAACACCCCTATTTCTTGTTTTGGTTTCTATTAAGATTTAGAGTATCTACAAATTCCCTTTAGAAACAAGTGAAATAATTCTTTATACAGTTAATTGCTATAGGTGAAAAGCACTCCAGTTTTCCCCCAAAGAAGAACACAAGCATTCCAACACTTTTCACTGTTATTTTGGGTTATCTCTCCCAGGTTACTTTTCCCCTACCTTCCTCCTTCCTTTTTCTGATGCTAGAGCAAGCACTTTACCTTTTCAGCAATTCCAGTCCCTCAGCGGGATGCTTTGCAGATAAAATTTCTCTTTTGTATAGAATACACAGTGAAGAAGTAAGCTCTAGTGTTACATAACTTTTATAGCCACTAGCACTTTTTACATGATGCCCTTTTATCATCCTTCTCTTTCTTAATACCTCCCCAAGCGTATTTTGAAACAGTGATATGCCTTACTAGTATTGTAAGTATTACTTGTTCTTTGGTATTTAATATTTGATTCATGTATCCAGAAATCTTGTGAAAACAGCCCTTAAGTTTCCATTTTTTAAAAAGGAATGGATTTATTTAAACGAATGGATTGTGCCTTAATAAAAATCTCTATTTTTAGTTCTATTCTTGGCAATTTAGCCTTCAGAATTACACGATTATTGTAGCAGAATGTTTATTCCAAAATAATGTTCTTTGTATTTTTGGGGTGCCTGGAAGGCTTAGTTAAGCATTTGCCTTTGGCTGGGGTCATGTTCTCAGAGTCCTAGGATGGAGCACCACTGGGCTCCCTGCTCGGTGGGGAGTCAGCTTCTCCCTCTGTCTCTCCCCGCTGCTTTCTCTTTCAAATAAATAAATAGAATCTTTAAAATGTAATTGTCTGTATATTTTCAACTTCTTATGTATAAAGATGGATGTTTCTTCATTCACTGTCAGAGATTTCTACTTTTATACTTATATCTATTTTTATCTTTTTCAGTCACTTGCTATGTGTCTGAATTTTTCACTTGTTATGACAAAATATATGATAGTGCTTTGATTTATTCCTTACCGTATTTCAGTAATTGGAGTGATTTTAAAAATAAAGTGTGAATTGTCATTAAGTTTTTATCACTTTCTGAGATATTTTTGTTCTGTTTCTCTCATAAGATTTTTGTCCTAGAAATAAAATCATTTTGTTATGTGCAGAATTAGATACATCAATTCATTTTGCCAGGGACATTGATTAGTCACAAAATCTAGCCACTACATAGAATCTACTAATCAGGCTGACCTGGGTTCAAGTCCAAAAATGCAACTTCCTGGTTTATGATTTTTAGCAGGATCAAAATTTTACAGCCTACTTTTTCATCTATGTGGTAGGAATAACAGTAGTATCTATCTCATCGGGTTAGATAGTATTAAGTATGAAAATACCTTCAAAGGTATCAGCATGATTAAAAAAGCATGTAGCAAACACCAAATGGATGCTAGCCAGTACTCTCTCTCCTAACAAAATCATTATTAAAAACTGAGTCATTAGTGTCTTTACATTTTAATTTTTTTGTGTGTGATTTCCTTACTTAATTTAAAACATTGTCATTGACAAGTAAATCATTGTTTCTGTCCTCCAGCTCTGAGGGTCTTCACTCTTTTAAGGATCTCCTTTGGGTTTGGAAAGCAGGATTTAATGCATAAAGGCTTGGTTTTAGAATGAAAGTCTTAGATTTCATTCTGGGCAGTATTCTGTGCTGGAGTTTTCTCTTGAACTAATCATTTAATCTTTTACACTTAATTTTGTGATCGTAAAATAGGGATGATAATCTTGTTAGATGAGTGCTAACTTGGAAAAAATATGTGTAATGGCACTCTAGTATTTTGTCCAAATCCCATTTACTAAGCAAATGCAACCATCCTTTAACTGCTGAGTATTGGCTGTTAAAGGCTCACAGCTGCACCTTCTCCAAGAATTACCCTTGGCTAGGAGCTACCTGGCCAGGGAAGTTACACCCACTGCAAACCTCTGGAAAGGCCCTATAGCAATTCATGGATTGACAAGGGGTTTCAAAAAGCCATACTTCTTTTAAATACAATTCTTAATTCTCACTTTAAGTGAGAAAAACTCAAATATATGTGAAATTCCTTGCCGTACTGTCATGATAAACACTTTTTGGAGATAATAGACCATCAGGAGGTTTTTACAGATCATCTCCAATATTGAGATTTCTTAAATAGGCCAAATATTTAGGTTTGTTAAAAAAAAAAATCAAAACTGCAGTAGAATTAAGAATTGTATTTAAAAAAAATTTAAAAAAAAAGAATTGTATTTAAACAAACTAAAAGGTAGATTTCTTAACCAAATCCATTGACGTGCCTGCAATGTGCCATAACTGTGCTAAGTTTCTAAGGAAAAGAAAAGATAAATAAGACAGATATGGTTGCTGCCTTCAAGGACCTTGTATTTCTGTGAGGGAGTTACACACACACGTACATGGAAATCACAGTAGCTCTTGAAATTTTCAATGAAATATAAAAACAAGGAATAGAGATTAGGAGATAGTAAACTATTATAGATGTAGGTAGTTTTGTTTGGTTTCAAATACTTCTCAAATTTGAGCATTTTATTTTTAGTTTCACATCCTGAAGAAATAGGAGGGTTTACATATGGGGGTTTATGTAAAACTTACATGTAGCAGATAGTGAAGAGTTAAGAGAGAAAGTGGCAGCTGTTTGCTTCAAGTTTATAGCTTTTGATCCTGGCTGTTTTGTTGCAGCCAGGGGACATTTTGAAGTAAGCTGTTAGGCAGTAAGTCCTTGTAATATAATTGGATACGGAGCAAATTGCAGCCTCAGATTGTGCCCCTTGTAACCTTTATACTACTAAGTTCAATAAAACTGCAGAAGACAATGAAGAGGGAACATGACTCAGAAAAGAGAGAACAACAGAACAACCTAAAATTTGATCTATCAGCCTTTTATTTGACCCTATAGACTCCAGTGGGAAAGAATAGTAGTTAAAAAGAGAAACACAGTTGTTCATTATAATAATGATAATAATGACGCTTTATTACAAATATATACATTTGTCAGTACTTAATTCCTGACGTCCATTTGGAAACAGTGGATCTAGGAATTCTCAACTCTTATTTAATTATTAATAATTTTCAGATACTATTCCAATTGGGTCTCAAGTCTCAAAGGCTGGAGATACTAATTAAAATATTCATCATATAAATAAGCTAATATTATATACAATGGGAATTCTGATAAGGACTTTTAAATAACTTTTTAAGTATTGATCATATTTCATAACAAAACAACTTTATTTTGTCTGAGATCTTATATCAAAATAGGTCGTTAAAATAAGAAACAACCAAAAGATAATAGATCTTGATTAAGGTGTGCAGGCCATTTTCAATTTATCATGGCCTTTGCTCTTAAGGATAGAAAAGCTTATTATGAATTCTTCATGTTATGGGAACTTGAATTCCTTGGAGTGTTTTCTATATTATCATTTCAACTCTCTTTCTCTGATCAATCCTAATTGATTTTAACATAGTTATAAAGATCCAAGGACTCTTGTTCTCCCTGGAGATGATTCCTGAAATAAAATAATTTAATTCTTTGGCAATGTCAAATCCTTTGGAGATAATTTATCTTATAATCAGTAACACCAAAGAAGTGCTGCAGTTGTTTACCATGGAATAGGGAAATTAAATTAACTGTTTGCTCTCTAAGTCTTACGTGTAGTTTACATATGACTATGGATTCAAAATTTCATTGGTAAATATGTTGTACTTAGGATATTTAGAATTTAATCCTGACAATTTTGGAAGGGATAAAATACCAAAGGACTATTTACTCAAGAATTCTAATAGCCTTTATTAAGAGAACTTTCTCATTTTCTTTGCCTCCCTCTCTAATTACTTCTCTTTTCTACTTTTGCTTGTTCATAAAAAGTGGAGATGATTAATGTACTATCTTTAGTTTCTTTTCTCTGTACCAAGAATTCTTAGGCAACAGCATCCAAATAGATGAACTTATCACTGCTGGGCTGATTCTCTCACTGCTCCTCTGCATTCCTACAGTGTTACATTCACATCTCCTTTAGGGTATTTGTTCTATGTTTTTGTGTTGTAATTGCTACCTGACCATTAATCCTTGAAATCAGGTAACCTCCCTGTTCAGGCCAATCCTTGTTCCTCTGATTTAATGCTTGAGGACTGCAAATGGAACTGAGAATTTTGAGTCTATTGGACATTACTCCTGGAAGCCCGTGATGCTCTCTTGTAATGATGTGTATTAATGGTGTATTGTGAATTGGGAGAACTTTGCCCTTATACAACCCAGATACAAACCTTCTAGGAAGGGACGCCCTTTTCTATGACCACTTCTTCCCAAACCTGCACATATTTATCTGACTCCATTTCAGTCCTGCTCTTTGCCTTTTTTCATTTACTGAATGAGTTGCTGTTACATCTTAAGGAGCACAAATTTTAATGGCCTCAGACATATAAATATGTCAGACTCATCCAGGGTACAATATCAAAGATATAGGCCCCTCTCCTGAATTGGTCTACCTCTTCTCTCACTTTACCTGAATTCTTGATATTTCACGCCACTTCACTCCCACCATTGGAGAGGTGTATGCCCATTGCTAACATTTGTTACACATCTCCATGTCTCTGAACTCGCTGTAAGACTAGAAAAATCATTGCTAAGTGTTTGTCCTTCCATAGATTCATCCTTGGGTACAGCTGTTAGAGAACTCCCCTGCTTTCAAGCAGGCAAGGTTACTCTGCAGGAGGGACTATGAACTTTTTGAATCTCAGACTAGGCTCTGTGTAGAAAAGCATACACTTGTCTACATCCAAATACAAGCAGTAAGATCAGATGTACTGCCCTGTGTACAATCAGATCAAACTACAATCTTGACAACCTCTTTACTGCTTACATTCTCTGCAGCAGGCCGTCTAGGGCCTGGTGTGATGACTTGGCCTAGCAGTATAGCTCTCTGCCAGCTTGATCTCAGCAGGCAAGCCCTCAGAGCAGACAGTAGGTAGCAGAAAGGTAGCTCTAATAGCAGACTGGCAAAGTGAAGCAACTCCCTGCTGCAACCACGGACTCACATGAATACTGCTTTGATCTTGTATTTCATCCTTTTTTTTGTCTAATCCTAAAACTTTTTTTTGGTATAGCAGACTTTTATTCATTGTTTTTGAAATTCCTTAGTATTTGGAATTAACACAAGAATCTCATCTTCTAGAAAATTATGGGGCAAATGCAAGATAGTTCAGACCTCAGTCCTATGTTAGAATCAGAGGGAGGTTGTAATATCTCAGCAGCAGTTCCACAGACAGGGCAACTCTCCCTTGGCAGGGGCAGCCAGTCAGCTGTGTATACCCAGATCAGAGCTGCTCACTCTCCCTTTTGGAACTTCCTTACCAATATGTCCTGGAGGGATGCCCTAATCCTCTGAGCAGGAATATAATAAACCTTTGTAAAGTATAAGTGACTCATTCTGTGTCAAGAACCTGGAAATACCTTTCCAAGAATAGAGGTATTTTCCATGCTGGAACTCTTCAACAAACACTAGGAGAGCCCTAACTGACCTCGTACTCAGCTGCAGGAGCTACAAGGAAATGCCCCTTTTTCAAGCAGGCTCTTCAGCTGGATCACTTCACTTCCACTCCCACCCCCAGGATGAGTTGGTTATTCTGATTATGACTCTTTCATTTCTCCTAATGTCCATTGCTTTTCCAGTCAAGAACCATCTAAAATTTGGCAAGTATAAAAATTCAAATCTTGGGCAGCCCAGGTGGCTCAGCGGTTTAACACCGCCTTGGGCCCAGGGCGTGATCCTGGAGATACAGGATCGAGTGCCACGTCGGGCTCCCTACATGGAGCCTGCTTCTCCCTCTGCCTGTGTCTGTGCCTCTCTCTCTCTCTGTGTGTGTGTGTGTGTGTGTGTGTGTGTCTCATGAATAAATAAATAAAATCTTTTAAAAAATTCAAATCTTTATTATAAAGTCTATATAGATATTTCCAAGCCTTTTGATATCCTGGAACATGAAAATATATGTTTGGCACACTGGAGTCAACATGGATCTGCTTGTTGCTAGAGATGATTGACCCCAAAGGATGCCCCAGGCCCAGCCAAAAGCCTTAATGGCTGAAGGAATCAGTATCAACACTGTTTGGAAATTCCTGGGTTATATACAATACTCAGTTCCTTAGCATAACATTTCATGGACTATTTCCTAACATCACCTCTCACTACTCTAAGGCACCCTACTCTCCACCCCTCTTATAGTCTCCGTATGTTTGTAATAATTTTTAGTTCTATACATTTGCAGATGTTTTAAGCTTTATACATTTACTCTGTGCACATGGAATACCTGCCCAGTCTTTCTTCATCTGGCAAAGGCCTACTTAATCTTTAGAATTCAGCCAAATATTCATAGCCTATCTCTTACAGAAAGATTTAGTTATTGCTTCATTGTTTTGTTAGCATTTTGCTATTACCAGCATCTTAAAATGTTTCACATTGATTGAAATTATTTCTTTGTTAATCAGACATTCTGAACAATAAAATGAAATTAACTTTCAGTTAATCAACTTCTATATGCCAAGTATGTGCTTTGTGCTTTTATATACATGACTGAATTTAACCCTCTAAATTATGTAAGTTTTGTTGTCGCAAAACTGCTTTGTCTCAAAACAGATATTTAGAATCATTCTACAGTTTTCCTAAGGGGAAGTGTCTACTAAGTGATGTAAAAGGGATTTCTTTGGATATTCTGAGACTTTACTTGTCAATGCCCTCTTACTAGCACAGTTCTTTACAATCCAATCTAACATGAAGATACCAGTTAAAATGCTTAATGAATAAAAGAGAAAAGGAAGGAAAGAATAAAGGAAGAGAGTAAAGAATAAAGAAAAGAAAAAAAGGATTAATAAACCAAACATATTACAAACTATCCATTAGAAACCTCTGGATTTCTATGTAATACACAGACTTAATCTGCTCTTGGCTTTCAAATAATTGTTGGAGGGCAGCCCTGATGGCTCAGTGGTTTAGCACCACCTTCAGCCCAGGGTGTGATCTTGGAGACCCGGGATGGAGTCCCACGTTGGGCTCCCTGTATGGAGCCTGCTTCTCCCTCTGCCTGTGTCTCTGCCTGCCTCTCTCTCTCTCTCTCTCTCTCTCTCTCTCTCTCTCATGAGTAAATAAATAGAATCTTAAAAAAAAAGTTGTTGGACTATACTTTAGGAATATAAGAAATGTAATGAAAAAGTGGAGTGAACTACAAAGAGTTTGATGGGTCTACCTTTTTTTTAAATTAAATTATATATATTACATTGGCTTCAAGAGTAGAATTTAGTGATTGATCACTTACATACAACACCCATGCTCATCACAAGTGCCCTCCTTAATGTCCATTATCCATCTAGCTCACGCCCCACCCACTTTCCCTCAGCTACCCTCAGTTTGTTTCCTATAGTTAAGTCACTTACAGTTTGCCTCTTTATCTGTTTTTATCTTATTTTTCCTTCTCTTCCCCTGTGTTCACCTGTTTGGCTTCTTAAATTCCACATATAAATGTGAAATCATATGATATTGTCTTTCTCTGACTTATTTCATTTAGCATAATACACTCTGGTTCCATCCACATTTTTGCAAATGGCAAGATTTCATTCTTTCTGATGGCTGAGTAAGATTGCATTGTATATGTATACACCACTTCTTCCTTATCCATTCATCATTCAGTTGACTTTTGGGCTCTTACCATAGTTTGGCTATTGTTGATGGTGCTGCTATAAATATTAGGGGGCATGTGCCCCTTTGAATAAGCATTTTTGTATCCTTTTGATAAATATCTAAAAGTAAAATTGCTGGGTCACAGGGTAGCTCTATTTTTAAATTTTTAAAAAAAGATTTATTCATGAGAGACACACACACAGAGAGGGAGGGCGGGGGAGAGAGAGAGAGAGAGAGAGAGAGAGAGAGAGAGAGAGAGAGAGAGAGGCAGAGACACAGGCAGAGGGAAAAGCATGCTCCATGCAGGGAGCACCATGCGGGACTTGATCCCAGGGTCCTGGGCTGAAGGTGGGCTAAACCACTGAGCCACCCAGGCTGCCACTATTTTTAAATTTTTGAGGAATATCCATACTGTTCTCCAGAGTGGCTGCACCAGCATGCATTCCCACCAGTAGTACAAAAGGGTTCCCCTTTCTTCTCATCCTCACCATCTGTTATCTCCTGAGTTCTTAATTTTAGCCATTCTAAAGGTGAGAGGTGGTCTCATTGTGGTTTTGATTTGTATTTCCCTGATGATGAGTTATGTTGAGCATTTTTTCATGTGCTGTTAGTCGTTTGTATGTCTTTTTTTGAAAAATGTCTGTTCATGTCTTCTGCCCATTTTTTAGCCATTTATTCTTATATGTTAATTTTGACTAGTTCTTTATAGATTCTGGATACTAGCCCTTTATCTGATATGTCATTTGCAAATATCTTCTCTCTGTCAGTTGCCTTTTAGTTTTATTGATTGTTTCCTTTGTTGTGCAGAAGTTCATCTTGATGAAGTCCCAAAAGTTCATTTTTGTTTGTTTTTACCGTGCCTCCAGAGATATGTCTAGTAAGAAGTTACTGCAGCTGAAGGCAGTGAAGTCAAAGAGGTTGCTGCCTGTTTTCTCCTCTCATATTTTGATGGTTTCTTGTCTTACATTTAGGTCTTTCATCCATTTTGAATTTATTTTGTGTATGGTATAAGAAAGTGGTCCAGTTTCATTCTTCACATGGCTGTCCAGTTTTCCCAACACCATTTGTTGAAGAGACTTGTCTTTTTCCATTGGATATTCTTTCCTTCTTTGTCAAAGATTAGTTGACAGTATAGTTGTGGGCCCATTTCTGGGTTCTCTGTTCTGTTCTATTGATCTAGGTATCTTTTCTTTGTACCTGTATCATTCCGTCTTGATGATCTCACAGCTTTGTAATACAGAGCTTGCAGTCTGGGATTGTGATGCCTCTTGCTTTCTTTTTCTTTTTCAACATTACTTTAGCTATTTGGGGTATTTTCTGGTTCCATACAGATTTTAAAATTGTTTGTTCTAGTTCTGTGAACAGTGTTGCTGTTCTTTTACTCTGAATTGCATTGAATGTGTAGATTGCTTCAGGTAGTATAGACAAAGATAAAGTGAGAATTCTGAAAGTAGCTAGGGACAAAAGGTCTTTAAACTACAAGATTAGACATATAAGGTTACTAGCAGATCTGACCACAGAAATTTGGGAGGCTAGAAAAAAAGTACCATGATATATTCAACATGCTAAAAGGGAAAAATATGCAGTTAAGAATACTATATCCAGCAAGGTTATCTCACTCAGAATGGAAGGAGAGATGGAGTTTCCAAGATAAGCAGAAACTAAAGGAGTTGATGAACACTAGCCGACCAAGAAATATTAAAGGTGAACCTTTGAATGGGAAGGAAAGACCAAGAGCAACAAAGACTAGAAAGGAATAGAGACAATTTACAAGAAGATTGACTTTACGGGTAATACAGTAGTACTAAACTTAATATTTATCAGTAATTACTCTGAAAGTAAATGGGCTCAGTGCTCCAATTAAAAGACATAGGGTACCAGATTAGATAAAGAATAAGATCCATCTATATGCTGCTTATAGGAGACTCATTTTAGACCCAAAAACACCTTCAAATTGAAAGTGAGGGGGTGGAGAACCATCTATCATACTAATGGACAGCAAAAGAAAGCTGAAGTAGCCCTACTTATATCAGACAAACTAGATTTTAAACCAAAGGCTGAACTAAGAGATGAAAAGGGGCACTATATCATAATAAAGGAGTCTATCCAACAAGAAGTAACTGTAAATATTTATGCCCCCAACTTGGGAGCAACCAAAATGTAAATCTATTAATAGCAAACTTAAAGAAACTTATCTGTAATAATACAATAATAGTAGGGGACCTTAATACCCCATTCACAGCAATGGACAGATCATCCAAGCAGAAAATCAACAAGGAAAGAATGACTTTGAATGACACACTGTACCAGATGGATTTAACAGATACATTCAGAACATTTCATCCTAGAGATTCTTTTTAAAAATAACTTTTCTTATGTGAATAAACTTATAGAAAAATTCTTTATTGTGAAGTATTTTATCTAATTTGAATATGCTGAAGTTTAATATGTAGTTATGAATATATTTCAATAACTAGCATTGTATAAATTGCATATAATTTATTCTATAGCTAAATTTGGATGCAAACATTTTAGTAAATACTGCTGTTTTTAAGATATAATGTGATATCTAAAACGTGATGATTAAATTCAGTATGCATAGTTAAAAACGTAGATTCTCTTTCTCAAAAGTACTATTTTAAAGAAAATATCTAATATTGATATTTCATACCCTTGTAGAGTTCAATCAAGATTATTTTCCTGGCAGATGGCTACATGCAAAGCTTAATTACAATGTGATTAAGAAGGGTTGAAATGTCACAAAATGATAAATTATCATAAATAGGATAGAGAAAAAAATCACAGTCAAGATTTTTCTAACATAGCCTTTTTGTGAAGTGTATGAAACATTAGTTTGCTTTATTTCATTTTTTGTCTTTTTTGGTTTTTCTTCTTCTCAGTTAAAAGATGGATAGTCAGGGGAATCCCTGGGTGGCTCAGCGGTTTAGTGCCTGCCTTTGACCCAGGAGGCGATCCTGGAGTCCCGGGATTGAGTCCCACTTCGGGCTCCCGGCATGGAGCCTGCTTCTGTCTCTGCCTCTCTCTCTCTATGTCTATCATAAATAAATAAATCTTTAAAAAAATATGTATTGAAAAAAAATGGATAGTCAAATAGTCAAAATAATATTATCATAAGTAACAGAGAAATAGAGATAAATCTATTATAAAATTCCAAGATACCCAATTTCATTGTTTTCTGATTAAAAAGGAATACATATGATTTTTTATAAATTTTATGAATGAGGAATATAGAAAACCAGGTTACCCGTAGTCCCATTACACTAAGATAATATGTATTGTCCATATATTTCTTGATTAGTTACAATGGAAAATTACCATGTGTTTGTCAGCAGTATTTGACTACTTTTCTTGAAAGAAGATAGGTATAGATGTATTGTTTATGAGTATCTGTGATGATGGAAGTTTGTGCAAAATCTCTTTTGATTTGGTTAATTTCTGAAATAAAAATATCTTAGAGTGATAGGAGACGGAGATGTTGGAGATTTGAAAACAGTGTGAAACTGACATCCAGGAATCTGGAAATGAATGGACTAGGGGAGTGCAATGTAATTTCTGGAAAGCATTAAAATCTTCAAGAAAGTAAAATACTATTTTATGAAAATTCCTCCATTGAATAAAAAAAAAGAATTCTTCCTAAAGCAAATATAACCTTAATACTAAATCTGCACAAGGGTAGTATAAAAAAAGAGAAATCAAGCCATTTTCATATCCGAACAAAAACATCACAGCTCTAAAGAAAAATGGAGACTGACTATAATAATGTGTAAAAAGTAGTACAGCACGACCCAGCTGGTTTTATCTCCGGTATTCAAGGATATTTTAACATAAAATCTTTTAATGTAATTCAGTGCCTTAGCAGGTTAAAGGAGAAATATGATCATCTCAGTAGATGCAGGAAAATCCTTTGATAAGATTCAGCACATATTCATGATAAAGACTGGAATATTAACACAAAAAAAAATTTTTGAATCAAAAACATGCTTTATTATCAAACTCTAGATGAAGTCAAAGACTTAACAAGATACCTACTGTCTTTAGTTTGTTCTGCATTTTGCTAGATCCACTCATTCTTAAGGATAGAAAACATTTAAGAGTGGAAAAGAAGAAATAAAGATTGCTATTATACAGTGATATTATTATTTTAATAGAAAATCCAAGATAATAGAGTAATAATCTATATAAATCAATGAAAGCCCAGCAATATCACTCAACACAATCACTTTACAAAAACAGTAGTGTTTCTATCTACCAACAAGAAACAATTAGAAACTATAATTGAAAAGAAGATTCCATTTATAATATCTTCAAAAACTATGGGGATTCTAGGAGAAGATTAACAAGAAAAAGTCCTGCAAAATTTTTAGAAAATAATTATAAAACTTTATTGAAAGAAAAGCCTTGATGGCTCAGTTTATTAAGCATCTAACTTTTGGTTTGGGTTCAGGTTATGATCTGAGTCATGAGAACCAGCCTCACATCAGGCTCCATGCTGAGGGCAGAGTCTGCTTGAGACTTTCTCCCTCTTCCTCTCCATCCACAGCGCCCTGCTTGCACATACTTGTACATGCTCTTTCTTTCTTTCTCTATTTATTTAAGATAAATAAAATATTTACTATTGAAGAAAAACAATAAAACTTTATTGAAGATCAAAAAATAAGACCACAGTAGATAAGTATACTATATTCATTGATGAGAACTTTTAGTACTCAGAATATATAAATATATATCATGAGTGCTAATAAATTGATACATAATATGTTTGAGTAATTCAGTTCAATTTTTTTTATTTAAAATTTGTCTTTGCTAAATCTTGTTTATGAAATCCATATATACCCTATCATCTTAGATACTTTATATATTCCTTTAAATGTTTTGACATACTTTATTTTCATAATAAGATTCTGTCAACCTGGATTTGAATTTGTGTATGGTGTGATGATAGGATACATAAATATTTCTTAAATAAGACCCATCAAAACAAACTATAAAAGGGGCACCTGGGTGGTTCGGTCAGTTATGTGTCAGACTCTTGATTTCAGCTTAGGTTATGATCTTAGGATTATGAGATCCAGCCCCATGTCAGGCTCCATACTAGGGGTGGAAACTGCTTAAGATTTTCTCTCTCCCCATCACCCTCTTCCCCTACCTGCTCCCCCTCATACACTCATGCAGTCTGTCTGTCTGTCTGTCTCTCTCTCTCTCTAAAACAAAACAAAAAAAACTAGAAAGAAAACTATTGAACATAATGATTTAATCATTTATAGCTCTCTAAGAATATAAGAAACCATTTACAAAATAAAAATACTATCTATATTCTAATTAAAGAGGTTTGTAGCTCATATCACATGCCTGAAGTCTAGAGATAGGAAAACTTTGTACTGATTTCTAACAAAAAAGCTAAATCTACAGTGCAGTGTGCTTGAATCTATTTGTAATATAGTAGTATGGATCATTAAATAGTTGGTTTGTGTCATGACAGATGTAAGAAAAGCAGTAGTCATCAGGAATATAAATTCACTAAAACAAGGATTATAAAGTTAACTGAATTTTCCTTCTGAAGGAGTTACTGAAGAAATGCTGTAGTTAATGTGAATTTCAGCAAGAGGCTTTACAGTTATTCACAATAGCCTTATAAGCAAAAGAAGAAATAATCAAGTTTTAGGATTGCTGAATTAGGGATCAATGTCTACTTTAATGGAATCCTCTATGGATGTTACTAAGCTCTGGTCGTAGAAATATCATGTTTTAGCTTCATCAATACAGCTGATAAAGATTTAAAACATGTATTTGTTAAAATCAAAAAGAATGGGATGGCAGGGCAAGATGGTGGAGGAGTAGGGTCCCTAAGTCACCTGGTCCCCCCTCAAATCACCTGGATAACTTTCAAATCATCCTGAACACCTACGAATTTGACGTGGGATTTAAAGAGAGAATGGCTAGAACACTACAGAGAGAGGTTTGTCTTCTAACAAGGTAGGAGGGTGGAAAAAATACAAAAGAATACAGTGGGGGAGGGACCCCCTCGAAGAGCCTCCAGGGCAGGAGAGCTCCGCCCTGGAGAAGCAAGAACTTTAAAAATCCGCACCGGATTCTTCCCGGACAGAAAGGTACTGGCAGGGAACTCAGACAGGATCCCAGGAGGGGCGGTGGAGCCCCCAGGTTCCCGGGGTCACTAACAGGAGGGGCGCCCCACTCTGTGGCCGAGCTCCCTAAAGGGCTGCAGTGCGCCGGGTGGGGGGGTGGCTCAGGAGCAGCTTGGGCAGCGGCTCCGCGGAAGGGGCTGAACCCCCTGGAGCACGGTTCTAGCTGCGCAGGCCCCAGAGCCCAGGGTGCCGGGGACATAGCCCAGGATCCTGCACTCCACTCCCTCTGCCCCCCGGGACAGGTGGAGGCCGGGAGGGCCCAGGACAGCGAGAACGCTCCTGCCGGGTGGCCCCAACTATGTAGGTCAGCGTGCTCTGCCCCTGGAGCATCCAGGCCCCTGTGGGGGGAGACTGCGGTAGCTACTGCGGGAGCTGACTCCAGGGCTGGGGACCTGGCTTCTGCCAGTCTGTTTGTTCCTCCTGGTGTCACCCTGTACCTGGGGGGGGGCAGGGAACTCATGGGGTCAACAGCTCCCACTGAGCTGTGCACCTGGCAGGGGGCAGGGCATCTCCCCCAGGTGCACACACCTGAGAGCACGGCAGCCCCTCCCCCAGAGACCAGCTAGAAGGTCAGGGGAAGAGCAAGTTCTAGACTAAGCAGGGATGGAAAGCTCCAGGGGAAGTCGAGGGATTTACAGTACATAGAACTAGAGGGTAACTCTCCTATTTTTCTTCTTCCTTTTTCCAGTACAACTCGTTTTTATATCAGACACTAAGTTTCCATTTTTTTTCTCTTTTCCCACCTTAACTACAATATTTTACCACCTTTTCATTTTTAAGATTCTTCCTTTTTGACTTTCATATTTCTACTATTACAGGTCATAGATATATTTTCCACTTCTAGATTCCTTTCAACATACTCAACTTAATTTTGGGAGATATACAAGATATGTTTGCCTGTTTGTTTGTTTTGTGTTTTTTGTTTCTCTGCCTCATTTTGTTCTACAATGGCAGAAGTTAATGCCTTCTAAGACATGACCAGTATGCACCCAGAACCAAGTGGTATACTGTGCTGGTTCAGTCTGTGAGATTCCTCATTTCCATTCTGCCCCCCCTCTTTTATCTCATTTATGTTTTCGTGATCAATGCTGGGGCCCTCTACAAGTATTTCTGGTTTATATAAATTTGGGACTAAGCATCTTCTAACATACAGAACTTAATATACTCAGAACCAAGAGGATCACCCTTTAGAACCCCTCAGGTAGTCTACATTCTCCCCCCCCACTACAACTTCATCATCATCACCATCTCCCAGTCTCTCCCCTTTTTTCCCCTCCTTTTCTTTTTTCTTTTTTCCTTTTTCTTCTCTCTTCTTCTTTGGGATTCTTGGTCTTTTAGTTTTCACTAATTTATTTTAAAATGTGTTTTTCACTTTAGTGGTCCTTTTGTGTTATTTCGTTCTGATCTTTGTTTTCAATTTCTGGTCTCTGATCTCGGAAAGAATCATCTAGGGTGAAATTTACTTAGGTCGTGGTTGATATTCTTGACTCAGCCCGATCATACAGCCACTCTGCACTGAACAAAATGATTAGGAAGAAGAACTCACCACAAAAGAGAGAATCAGAAACAGTAGTCTCTGCCACAGAGTTACACAAACTGGAAGTCCTAATGACGAGGGTTAATGAGGTAGAAGAAAGAGTGAGTGACATAGAAGACGAGTTGATGGCAAGGAAGGAAGCTGAGGAAAAAAAGAGAAAAACAATTAAAAGACCATGAGGAAAGGTAAAGGGAAATAAATGATAGCCTAAGAAGGAGAAATCTATGTACCATTGTGGTTCCAGAGAGCACAGAGAGGGACAGAGGGTCAGAAAGCATGTTTGAACAAATCATAGCTGAGAACTTCCCTAATTTGGGGAGGAAAACAGGCATTCAGAGCCAGAAGATAGGGAGATTTCCCCCCCAAATCAATAAAAACTGTTCAACACCTTGACATTTAATAGTGAAACTTGCAAAGTGCAAAGATAAAGAGAAAATCCTTAAAGCAGCAAGAGACAAGAGATACCTGACTTATATGGGGAGAAATATTAGATTAACAGCAGACCTCTCCACAGAGACCTGGCAGGCCAGAAAGGGCTGGCAGGCCAGAAAGGGCTGGCAGGACATATTCAGGGTCCTAAATGAGAAGAACATGCAGCCAAGAATACTCTATCCAGCAAGGCTCTCATTCAGAGTAGAAGGAGAGATAAAGAGCTTCCAAGATAGGCAGAACCTGAAAGAATATGTGACTACCAAACCAGCTCTGCAAGAAATATTAAGGGGGACTCTGTAAAAGAAAGAGGAAGCCCAAAGAAATAATCCACAAAAACAGGGACTGAATAGGTATTACGATGACACTAAATACATATCTTTCAATAGTAACTCTGAACATGAATGAGCTAAATGATCCCGTCAAAAGACACAGGGTTTCAGACTGGATAAAAAAGCAAGACCTATCTATTTGCTGTCTAGAAGACACTAATTTTAGACCTAAGGACACCTACAGCCTGAAAATGAAAGGTTTGGAGAACCATTTACCATTCAGATGGTCTTCAAAAGAAAGGTGGGGTAGCAGTCCTCATATCAGGTAAATTAAAGTCTCTCCCAAAGACTGTAGTAAGAGATGAAGAGGGACACTATATCATACTTAAAGGGTCTATCCAACAAGAGGACCTAACAATCATGAATATTTATGCCCCTAATGTGGGAGCTGCTAAGTATATTAATCAGTTAATAACCAAAATAAAGACATAGATAATAATACACTAATAGTGGGAGACTTCAACACAGCACTTTCTGCAAATGACATATATTCTAAGCACAACATCACCAAAGAAACAGCTTTAAATGATACACTGTACCAGATGGATTTCACAGATATTTACAGAACTTTACATCCAAGTGCAACTGAATACACATTTTTCTCAAGTGCACATGGAACTTTCTCCAGAATAGACCACTTACCGGGTCACAAATCAGGTCTCAACTGATACCAACAGATTGGGATTGTCCTCTGCATATTTTCAGACCATAATGCTTGAAACTAGAATTCAATCACAAGAAAAATTTGGAAGAAACTCAAACACGTGAAGGTTCAAAAGCAACCTGCTAAAAGATGAATGGATCAACCAGGAAATTAGAGAAGAATTAAAAAGATTCATGGAAACTAATGAAAATGAAGATAAAACCTTTCAAAATCTTTGGGATACAGCAAAAGCAGTCCTAACAGGGAAATGCATCATAATACAAGCATCCCTCAAAAAATTGGAAAAAAAACTCAGATACACAAGCTACACTCACACTTAAAGGAACTGGAGAAAGAACAGCAAATAAAACCTACACCAAGTGGAAGAAGAGAGATAATAAAGATTCAAGCAGAACTCAATGAAATAGAGACCAAAAGAACTGTGGAACAGATCAACAGAACCAGGAGTTGGTTCATTGAAAGAATTAATAAGATAGATAAACCATTAGCTAACCTTATTAAAAAGGAGAAAGACTCAATAAAATCACGAATGAAAAAGGAGTGATCGCAACCAATACCAAGGAAATACAAATGATTTTAAAAATGTATTATGAGCGGCTGTATACCAATAAATTAGACAATCTAGAAGAAATGGACACATTTCTGGAACCACAAACTATCAAAACTGGAACAGGAAGAAATAGAAAACCTGAACAGGCCAATAACCAGGGAGGAAATTGAAGCAATCAAGACACAAAAGTCCAGGGCCAGATGGTTTCCCAGGGGAATTCTATCAAACGTTTAAAGAAAAAACCATACCTATTCTACTAAAGCTGTTTGGGAAGATAGAAAGAGATGGAGTACTTCCATATTCATTCTATGAGGCCAGCATCACCTTAATTCCAAAACCAGACAAAGACCCCACCAAAAAGGAGAATTATAGACCAATATCCCTGATGAACATGGATGCAAAAATTCTCAACAAGATAATAGCCAATAGGATCCAATAGTACATTAAGGAAATTATTCACCATGACCAAGTAGGATTTATCCCCGGGACACAAGGCTGGTTCAACACTCGTAAAACAATCAATGTGATTCATTATATCAGCAGGAGAAAAACCAAGAACCATATGATCCTCTCATTAGATGCAGAGAAAGCATTTGACAAAATACAGCCTCCATTCCTGATCAAAACTCTTCAGAGTGTAGGGATAGAGGGAACATTCCTCGACATCTTAAAAGCCATCTACGAAAAGCCCACAGCAAATATCATTCTCAATGGGGAAGCACTGGGAGCCTTTCCCCTAAGACCAGGAACAAGACAGGGATGTTCACTCTCACCACTGCTATTCAACATAGTACTGGAAGTCCTAGCCTCAGCAATGAGACAACAAAAAGATATTAAAGGCATTCAAATTGGCAAAGAAGAAGTCAAACTTTCCCTCTTTGCCGATGACATGATACTCTACCTAGAAAACCCAAAAACCTCACCCCAAGATTGCTAGAACTCATACAGCAATTTGGCAGTGTGGCAGGATACAAAATCAATGCCCAGAAGTCAGTGGCATTTCTATACACTAACAATGAGACTGAAGAAAGGGAAATTAAGGAGTCAATCCCCTTTACAATTGCACCCAAAAGCGTAAGATACCTAGGAATAAACCTAACCAAAGAGGTAAAGGATCTATACCCTAAAAACTATAGAACACTTCTGAAAGAAATTGAGGAAGACACAAAGAGATGGAAAAATATTCCATGCTCATGGATTGGCAGAATTAATATTGTGAAAATGTCAGTGTTACCCAGGGTAATTTACACGTTTAATGCAATCCCTATCAAAATACCATGGACTTTCTTCAGAGAGTTGGAACAAATTATTTTAAGATTTGTGTGGAATGAGAAAAGACCCCGAATAGCCAGGGGAATTTTAAAAAAGAAAACCATAGCTGGGGGCATCACAATGCCAGATTTCAGGTTGTACTACAAAGCTGTGGTCATCAAGACAGTGTGGTACTGGCACAAAAACAGACACATAGATCAATGGAACAGAATAGAGAACCCAGAAGTGGATCCTCAACTTTATGGTCAACTAATATTTGATAAAGGAGGAAAGACTATCCACTGGAAGAAAGACAGTCTCTTCAATAAATGGTGTTGGGTAAATTGGACAGCCACGTACAGAGGAATGAAACTGGACCACTCTCTTTCACCATACACAAAGATAAACTTAAAATGGTTGAAAGATCTAAATGTGAGACAATAATCTGTCAAAATCCTAGAGGAGAACATAGGCAGCACCCTGTTTCAACTTGGCCACTGCAACTTCTTGCAAGATACATCTATGAAGGCAAGGGAAACAAAAGCAAAAATGGACTATTGGGACTTACAATAAAGAGCTTCTGCACAGCAAAAGAAATAGTAAAAAACTAGAAGACAACCTACAGAATGGGAGAAGATATTTCCAAATGACATATCAGAAAAAGGGCTAGTATGCAATATCTATAAAGAACTTATTAAACTCAACAGCACAGAAACAATCCAATCATGAAATGGGCAGAGGACACAAACAGATATTGCACCAAAGAAGACATGCATATGGCCAGCAAGCACATGAGAAAATGCTCTGCATCACTTGCCTTCAGGGAAATACAGATCAAAACCACAATGAGAGACCACCTCATATCAGTGAGAATGGTGAAAATTAAGAAGACAGGGAACAACAAATGTTGGAGAGGATGTGGAGAAAGGGGAACCCTCTTGGACTGTTGGTGGGATGGAAAGGGAGGTGGGCGGAGGGTTGGGGTGACTGGGTGATGGGTACTGAGGGGGGCACTTGATGGGATGAGCACTGAATGTTATAGTATATGTTGGAAAATTGAACTCCAATAAAAATATACAAAAATGAAAAAAATATGGAAGATATAAATAATTCAGTAAACATAAGGACTACCTAAGACGAAAATTTACTTTGACATTTTAGGTAAAGAGTGTATAAATTAATAGGAAAGCTAAAACAAACAGATTAGGTGTGCTATAGCCAAATCTGTTGAAAGGAGAAAATTACTTTTGGCTGGGAGAATAAAATACTAAGAATGTAGTAACTGAGTGTAGTGCCTTAATGGATTCCTTAAGGACTGGAATGAGAGCTATCGCAGGTGAAAAAAACTGTCTATGAGCAAACTTATAGAGGTGAGAAATTATGAGATACAGTCTCAAATGGCTTGAATATGACATCTAGGGATCAAATAAAAAGATTCTTGAATGCCGTTTTTTGGAACAGGTGCTTTATTTGTTAAACAATAGCAGTTAAGGTCATTGAACATAAAGATTAATCTTACAGCAGGATGGATGTAGGATGTATTGAATCAGTGAGACGTCTTGTGAAGAAAACCGTAATTCCAATAATGTAATGTCATTCCAGGCTATGACATCAGTGGTAGGTGAGATTGATGTAAGAAAACCTGGTGGAGGGGTTAATTCATTTGAACTCTATTTTTTGTATCTGGGAAATTCATTCATTTGACAAATACTTATTGATAGGCAGGTACTGAAAATAAAACAGTGAACAAAATCAGGCAAAAATCTCTACTCTCAAAGAGCTTATTTCTAGGGGGGAGAAACAGAAATGAACAAAAAGAAAACCTCAATGTAATGTATAATAAGTTAGAAAATAAATTCTATTGAGAGATACAAGCAGTGAAGAGGGAATGGGAAATGTAGTGAAGACATGTATGAGAAATTTTATACAAGGTGATCAGAAAAGGCCTCACTGTGTGGGAGATATTTGAGTGAAGACATGAAAAGGGTGAGGGAAGCAGCCAAAGAGATATCTTGAGGACAGTTTTTCCTGATAGGGGTGGCAAAAGCAGATGCCCTGAGGCAGAAGTATTTTGGAAGAACATGGGGGCTAGTGGGGCTAGGAGGACTGAATGAATGGGAGATGATATCTGGAAGGTACCAAGGTGCTGTCTCCTGTGTAAGACCAGGATACAGGCTTTGGTTTTCACTGGGTGGAAGCTAGTAGCCATTGGAGAGCTTTGGTTATGGAAGTGTCATGATCTGACTTGTATGTAAACAGGATTGTACTGGCTACTGTGCTGAAAGTAGATTGAAGGGGACAAATTGGGAGCAGAGAGACCAGTTATGAGGTTACGAGAATAAGCACCTTGGGGTAATTTGAGTTGGAGAAAGTATGGCTGTCAATGGGGGAATCCAACAAAGCAATTAAGAAGAATGCCAGATTTTTGGTAAAGATAATAATGCTGGTGTCAGGTCAGATTGAATTTTTTTTTTGTCAGGTTGAATTTTAAGTGCAGATAATGCTTTCGAATGGGTTTTTTAAGATTTTATTTATTCATGAGAGACACACAGAGGCAGAGACACAGAGGTAGAAGGAGAGGCAGAGAGAGAGAAGCAGGCTCCATGCATGGAGCCCAACACAGGACTCATCCCAGGTCTCGGGGATCATGCCCTGGGTGGAAGGCAGGCACCAAACCACAGAGCCACCCAGGTGTCCGTGTCCCTCAAATGGATTTTTAAATTAAGATTTAGAAGTCATCTGTGCCCAGGGCTTCTTCATCAGTACAGAAATTTTTGGAAAAATGTGCTTTAGTAAAAAACCATTGAAATTTCAGAGGAATTAAAAGAGGAACATTACAGGTAAGAATAACTATCTTTGAGTCATTTGAAAACTGTCCAATGGAGGTCAAATCAGATCTATTCTTTGGGAAATCTCTCTCTCCTTGACAGGTGATCTAGGGCACTGGACTCAGCCTAGGTCAGGTATGAGTAACAGCATCATTGAGAGGTTGGGATGATAAGTGTTAAATACAAATGACACCAGAAAGTGAGAGACTCCAGATTCAAGACAAATACTATATCCAAAAGATCTTGATTAGTGAGATTTGAAGCAAAGGGTAAGAGACAGACATGCCTGAAGTAATTCATTTATCAATTAGTAGGTAGACTTAGTGACTTTTTAATCTGCTCTTGGGCTACATGGGACTTGGGCTGAGGTATGTGTTGGACAAGGCTAGTAGTAAGCCTAGAAGAGAATGTAAAAGCTGAAATATGTGGGTTATTATTAGTAAATTTCCTTTGCATATCAGGAAGGACGTGTTTCCTCAAAATGGAGTGCATTGCTTTGAGAAGCATTAAAAATTACTGTTAGGCTAAAATGGGGGATCCCACATCGGAGAGGCTTTTTTAAGTGGCAATTCAGGCCAAGGTAAGGTAATAGTGTTAATGATCTCTATGTTTTTCTCCAATTCTAAAAACATGCTATACTGATACTTATTTGGAGCACAAACATTTCCTGTGATAGTTGCTTCTTTTTATGATTCCTCCTTTATTTGTCTGTTTATAACCTCTCACAGCCTTAGGCAGGAGGAGCTAAATGATTGCTGCTCATTTGTTGGACACTATCCATGCAGAGAACTTTACTACGAAGGCATCAGCATTCTGTATTTCAGCCTGACTTTTTAGGAATAAAGTAGACTGAAAAACGTGATTGTCAGTGTAACCTTGGAATTCACTCAATAAATTTATGTACTAATATAGAACTTGAATTTACTTAGCCCTGGTTTGAAGAATCCTTTTGAATGAGGCTCCTATTGATTGAAAATATGGATCTTGTCAGAAAGAATAAGTTTATCCAGGAAACATGTCTTATGATACTATTTCAGACAGGCTTGTCAGGACCCTCAGAGAATTGTGGAAATTGAGAATGACAATACCCTACTGGAGGCAATCTGTTAAACAGTTAATAAGCTATATATCACTCATTCGTTTATCACTAAATAGCCTGAATAATTTTATTTCTGCTGGCAAAATATCTTAAAAATGACTACTGGGGCATGTAGAATTTGGAAAGTATCTCTAGAGAGCTGCTTTTTTTTTTTTTTTTACTCTAATAAATTGAAAAAAGAAATACTAAATCTATTCCTTAAAGCACTAAAATATGCATGTTTATGTGTGGCCCAGGGTTTCTGGTTTTGAAGGCCTGGCCCCTGCTCTCTAGGAACTGCTGTTTTGTAGAAGAGGTAAAAATGTATGTAATGATTGTAACACAAAGTGTAATATATGTTAGGTGCCATGTGAGTGACTTACAATGTTATGGGAAGTCTGATATACATGTCAGCTACATCAGAATAACCTACAATACATTTAAAAAATAAAGAGGGATCCCTGGGTGGCGCAGCGGTTTAGCGCCTGCCTTTGGCCCAGGGCGCGATCCTGGAGACTCGGGATCGAATCCCACGTCGGGCTCCCAGTGCATGGAGCCTGCTTCTCCCTCTGCCTGTGTCTCTGCCTCTCTCTCTCTCTCACTGTGTGCCTATCATAAATAAATAAAATTTAAATAAAATAAAATAAAATAAAAAATAAAGATCCCTTGGTCATATCTAATATAAAGCTATAAATCCTAAATCTCTGGGGTGAGACTTAGGAATGTGTATATATGTGTGTGTGTCTGTGTGTGTGTGTGTGTGTGTGTGTGTGTATATATATATATATATATTTAGGAATGTATATTTTTAAAGCTCATTTGCTATTAGATATGGTACCCTAACGTTATTCCATAAGTGCCAGTGGTAGTAGTAGCTCCCTGCAAAGAGATCCACTTCCAGTTTTTCTCAATTCAGTCAAGTTCACTAATCCAGTTCATGGCTCTCGATCTTGGCTTCACATGGAGTGAGTTGGAAAGCCTTGGTGATACTTAGGTCTCACCCACAGAGATTCCAGTATTTTTCCAGTTTGCAGCCTGGGTGTTGAGATTACACAGCCAAACATACATAGCAGATGATGTATTTTTGAATATTACAGCCTATTTATAAGGCCATTCATTTATATATCTTACAGATGTGTGTGTGTGTGTGTGTGTGTGTATCTTATAGTTTATCTGCTAGCCATAGTGAATACCTGCAGACTTCAAAATGATGATGATTATGTTAATAATCAATATGAGTGACAGTCATTATGTGGTTCCACTTATACGGGGAATATCAAAAAAATAGTGAATAGGATTATAGGGGAAAGGAGAGAAAATGAATGGGAAAAATCAGAGAGGGTGACAAAACATGAGAGACTCCTAACTCTGGGAAATGAACAAGGGGTAGTGGAAGGGGAGGTGGGAAGGGGGATGGGGTGACTGGGTGACAGGCACTGAGGGGGGCACTTGATGGGATGAGCACTGGCTGTTATACTATATGATGGCAAATAGAACTCCAATAGAAAATATCCATATAAAAAAAGAGTGACAGTCAACATTTATTTTGTTGTTATTAGGTACCAAGTATTAATTTGTTTAATCCACATAAAAATAACTAATACTATGAGGTACAATGCTGTAATAAGTCCCATTTTACAGATGAGAAACAAAGCCTAAAGCCACACAGTTAGAAAATGACAAAACTGGGTTTTGAGACCACGTAGTCTAAGAGTGCGCGCCATTAGTACCATGTCACCTGAATATGTGTTATATGCTACCCCCCATGACGCTCTCATATCCTTGAGCCACGTCATATGTGTTTACGTTGCCTTGAAATACCTTCCTCCAATCTCTTATATGGTGATATTTAACCATTTTCAGTTCACAGCACAAATGTCACCTCCTTATAAGGTGTTTTCCCTACTTCCCTTCCCTGAGAACTGATATTCCTGGGATAGCTATTGTCAGAGTCTTTTAGTTACGTACTCATTTGGTCTGTCACATTGGTGTGAGCTCCTTAAGAGAAGGGAGTATGCTTTGTTTTTGTTATTCCCTTAACAATGTCTGGAATATAATAACTATTTAATACATACTGACCAAGTGAATGACTAAATGGAGGAACGCATCACTGAATGTATGGGAAAGCAAAAGTGTGTTCTAATCTCATAAGTAAATTAAGTTAATTGAATTGATTAAGAGGCCAAGCCAAAAATGTGTCAGAAGCCAGTATTAAGCTGCTTGAATCCTGAATGTGTTTGGATTTCATTTGTAGATCATGGGGGATTATTGAAGATTTTAAGTAAGGAAGTCATGATACATCTTTCCACCAAGAGGACTTAAGAAAACTCATGTGGACCAATTGGGAAGTCCTGTAAACAAGTCTTACTCTTACAAATCATCCTGGGTACAATTTTATCTCTATCCAGGGAGGCCTACCTCCGTCTAGCCAAAGTCAGACACACAATTACTTGTAGCGGGGGATGGAAGTGAGGAAAATGTGAGGAATGAAGGAATGGTGCTAAGCCTGTATCCAAGAGGTGGGATAAGGCCATAAACTATAAAGGGAGTTGCAAATGCTGTGGTTAGAGAGGTGGGGCATGTGTTACAAGAGAAATAAAAGTAATTTGGAAAAGAAGAGAGGAAAACTGCAGGGAAAAGGTCTATATTTAGCTGATAGTGGGTGAGTGGTAAAGTGGTGAGCCTGGAGGTTTAGGGAACCCAAAATTACTAGTAACGGTGAAAGAAGTGTTTTCTGAAGGTAGACCCAGCAGTAGTGTGCAAAATAGTCTAGAGCAAGGATTGGTAATCTGGAGAGCTAAGAATAATTTTTAGTTTTAAGTGGTTGAAATAAGTTTTTTAAGATTTTCTTTATTTGTTGAGAGAGAGAGAGAGAGAGAGAGAGAGAGAGCGAGCGCTGGGGGAAAGGCAGAGAAAGAGAGAGAATCTCAAGCAGACTCCCTGTTGAGCACAGAACCTGACATGGGCTCTGTCTCATGACCCTGAGATCATGACCTGAGTCGAAATCAAGAATTGGACACATAACTGACTGAGCCACTCCTGTAACCTGAAAAAAAAATTAAAAAAAATATTCATGGCATGTGAAAACTACACAAAATGCAAATTTGGTGGAACATAAATACAGTTGTATTGGAAGAAATACAGCCATGACCATTCATTTCAGTATGGCTTATGGCTCTTTTGATTTGGCTACAGTGGCAGAGATGAGAGTTATAGCTGAGGCATATATGGCCCACAAAGCATCTGCAAATTTTGGGCCTTTGCAGAAAAAGTTTGATGAGACTGGAAAAGTTAAAAGTGAAATCCACTAGGAATCTCACTTAGAGTATTACAATAGCCTGTGAATGTAGTAGTAGAGAGATTTACAGTAGCTTCTGAATTAAATAATAAAGATATTTTATCATGTGTAGCCTTTTAAAGTTGAACCATGTGTAGCCTTTTAATGTCTCAGGGAATAAATTGGAAGGGTATGGGGCAAAAGAGGAGTTAAGAGTGGAGTGTTATGATAAGGGGTTTGGATCCAGTAGACATGTGGGTCCATCTGATCAAGAGAAGGACTAGGAAGCTGAATTTGAGCAGAGCTGCAGGACCAGGAAGCACAGAATGCTTGGGAATGGGAAAAAGTATGAAGGTAGAACCAATGAGTGAGCCAGAATTGGCCTTAAAGGAGAGGATAGGAATTAGTGTCTTGACTGTAGTAGGCATTTAATTACTCTGTTGACTAAATGAGAACTGGTAGGGCAGTCAAGCAGCAGGGAGTAGGGGAGTAAGGCACTAAGATTCAAGAATGGCGATGCAGAAGTGAGCACATGGCGAGGAGCCTGGATTCAGGGCCCAGCAGCAGTCGGCCTTAATACTGAGCTATTGCATTCCGTACCACTTGGATTTGCAAGACACTCAGTGTGCTTCCACACGTGTTACTTTATTTAAACCCTTCACCACTGATCTGGTAATTTATCTTAGACATTTTTCCCTTCCATTTTACATTTATCATAATGGAAAATTATGAATATCTCTCCAGATACCGATTTATCATGGAGCTAACAAAGCTTAAGCTTTAGGGTCCCTTATTTTCATGGGTCCCATCCCAGGCCCTGGCCCTGTCTTTATCTCAAAGAAAATCTCAAATTATCTAATTTCAGGATTAATAAAACCTTGATCTGCCCTTGTGTTTTATTTAACCGAGATGGAATTGATTGGGGCTGAAGCTTCACATGCAGTGTTTTGTTCTGCTACACCTTGCTGCCCACTGGCTGTCTTTTGTATCTTTCATGGCTAGTAGGCAACCAATTCCTGTGGGGCTCACACTACAGATGAAATGACAAAATTCTAAGCAACCAGCAGATGAGAAAAAAAGCACGTAGACAGGGAAAGCAGCAGTTTCTGATACAATATTTGACAACCAAAAACAGATGAAGAAAACTGCCTGGATCCCTAAAAATAAATATTACACCAAGGCCTGCAAATTTAATATTCCTTTAGAATGATTTGTTACATGAATGGCTAAAATGAGGTTTCCAGATGCCCTCGGTTATTCACAAACATATAATTATTTCGAGGCTACTGAAAATAAATATTAGCATAGAGAAAAGAATGTTTAGGTTAGCTTACAAAAACGCAGCATTTCTATTCCACTTCCATTTATTTTCCCTTTAAAACAATTTAATAACTGAGTCATTACAGGATGTTATAAAATAGGACAGAATAGTCACTGAGCTGATTTCAGCAACTACTTAAATAAAGAGAGGCCTAAGTGTTCACACCAAATGAAAGTAAAATGTTTGTATTTCACTTTGAAAAAATTCTTGAATGTGAGAGCTATCTGCAATAGAATGGAAATACATCTTCTAATTAGTACTTCAGAAAGGTATTATTCTCAGAAAAATAAAATCCTTTTCTGATTTGAACCTGTTAATCATTTCACTTATATGACAGATTTAATTCTAGTTTCTTGTGATTTGTTCGAGGAAGATATTTCAGTCTCCATAAACATCTATTCACATGTGTCTGTGCATGTGTCTTCTTTCCATGACTGTGTGTGTGTGTGTAGTGTGTGTACTAAAAGTTTCCAGATTTCAGGGCACCTGGATGGCTCAGTCAGTTAAGTGTCTGACTTTTGATTTCTGCTCAGGCCATGGTCTCAGGGTTCCGAGATTGAGCCCTGCTTGGGGCTCTGTGCAGGGTGTAGACCTGCTTGAGATTCTCTCTTTCTCTCTCCCTCTGACCTCTGACACCCCCACACCCATGCGTGCATGCCGGTGTATATGCGTGTGCACTCTCTTTCTCTAAAAAAAAAAAAAAAAAAAAAAAAAAGTTTCCAGCTTTCCCTGCAACTGAGTAGCTATTGTGGCTATTTCTTCTTCTTTTTTTTCCCATAAATCTTTCAAGGATAATGAGACTTTTACCTCCTCCTCCCGTTTCCCTGTCCACCACTTTCCATTTGTGTTACTCTTTTTCGTCCCTCTTGAGGAAATAATGAGGATGATTCTGCTTAACTGTGTTTCTGAAAAACTGAATCTAAATTGCATATATACCTACGTGATTCTAAGTAGTTGAATGGGAACTGGCTGACACATTTAATTTACTTTCCTTTTACAAAATGTTGTAGAATAACTCTTAACAAGCCCCAAACCAGAGGTAAGACTTTAGGGTGCCCTTCATCAGAATGATTTGGGTTTTTGTTAAAAATGGAGTGCCTATGTCCTAGTGCAAACCTCCTAAACCTGAACATTTGAGGTTGTAGACTAGGGATGAGCATTTTTAACAGACTTCTCAAGTGATTCTTATTCACATTAAAGTTTGAGAGTATGGGCTTATATATAGCCTTCTTTATTTAAATCCTAGGAGTGTTGCAAATGGATTATGATGTAGTTGCTAAGAATAAAAAAATATTCTTCATCCATAGAGGGAACTTGGGAAATCTTAGTTTTAAAACCTCTAGCTAATTAAGATTCATGAGTAGAAGTGGTTTGTATATAGAAAGACTTTTGCCTGGGTCATTAATTTTTAGAAAGGTTTATAATCTTTCAGGAATTGGATTCATCTGGAAATACACACGGGTTTGCAAACTGACACTAAAATGAACAGCTGAGTGCTTGAATAGAGTAGGAGACATTAAGGAAACAGAATAAGTTGTTAGATAAAATGTAATGTTGGGGAAAAACTGTCCTCCGGGCATCTATTTCCTTATAAAATTCTTGAAAATGATTTTTTCTAATAACAAATCATATATGCAAGACTATAATTATATTCAATAGTATTCTCATATTTTTTCCTTTAGTGTTCCTTTGATTTCTCTATTTTTAAATAAAAATAATGTATTTCCTAAGGGATGACAATAATGAAAAGTTGTAGTACTTAAAAATACAGCAAAAGTTAAGAATAGAGCACTCTAGTCAGTTTTGCTTTTTTAACTTGGGAAAGTTTTGATATGACATAATAAAATGTGGTATTTTAATTTGCAAATTTATTTGATTTCCTATGCCACATAAAGCATTCTGTGCTTACAGTATGATTTTCCTGGTATTATCAATACTTTCTTTTACAAAAGAGATCTGATATTCCTGTAACTAGAACACCACTCTTCTAGCGCCTCAGTCATTTAGAGAAAATTGAGATCAGTACTTCACACAAATATTTGGACAGAATATGCATCTCATGAGGACTAATATCACCAGAGTAGACAATCCCAAAACTCTGGGTACTTAAAACTATCATAAATCCATTTTAGCTATTGGGTAATCCAATATGCCTAGAATAGTCAAAATTTACACCTGTTATCCCAGCCTACTTATTAGTAGTGCCCCCTTCACTCCCAGTTAACCCAATTTAGATAACAAATTATATGCTGATTCTAAATTTGACATTTTCATGTACTGGTACTTAAAAGCCCTTTCTCCCATTTAAACATTTTCACAAATTCTTTCTTTTATGACTATCTCATGATAGGTAATGGAAGCACTGCCAAAAAAGATGAGAGGAAATGGCTCTTCTGGCTTGACCTCCCTCAATTTGGAGATGTTTGTGCTCACAAATCTCATTCCTTGTTGGTTCCTAGCCTCTTGTGTAGTATAGCACCTTCCTAGAAGTGGGAAAAATATCTAGAAAGAAGTGTGCCACTGCTATTTTGATAAAAGGAGAGTTTCTTGAACCTGGATCCAATGTTCACAGTTCCCTGTACCAAGACTGTAGATAAATATAAAAAGAGTGAAAGTGTTTTAGCCCAGTGGTTGGAAACTTAGCCTCTGGAGTTAATCAGATCTGAATTTGCAACCCAGCATCCTCATTTACTTGCTGTGTGATCTTGGACAACTCATTACACCTCTCTAAGCTTCGCTTTCTCTGTAAATGGGAATATTAAAAGTCCTTTCTTCATTTCTTGATAGATCTGTTGTTAGGTATGATTGAATTAAGACATTTATCACAATGTATTATATATATTATCTCCTATTTTGACTGATACTGCCACCACCACAGCTACTGCTATCATCATACTCTTGCTTCCTCTAGATAAATTAAACACTTCTAATAGGGAAATATGAGGAAATATCCTAAGGACAAAAGGGATATACATGATCACTTTATCTGTTGCTTGATCAAATAGGGAAATATGAGGAAATATCCTAAGGACAAAAGGGATATACATGATCACTTTATCTGTTGCTTGCTCAAAGATTGAAAAGGTAAAGGAAGTTACCTACCCCATTCATCTACTCAGTCAACAGATACATACCACTAAGAGCTAGAAACAATAAAAATAAAAAGAATAGTGACCTAAATGTGATTTTACTTTAAACAGCCTTCTTTTCAACTGGATGTCCAGGATACTTCATTACAATTATTTTTAACTGTCCCCCCACCTATTTCTTTTCTCATATATATTAATATTCAAAATAGAAAACATTGATAACTATATCTCATTTTATCCTCCTTAATGGAGGTGGTATTAGGAATGGTCCCTTATATCAGTTATATATTGGTGGCCCCAGCTGGGCTCACTCAGGTAGCTACGTATAGCAGAGAGATCACCTGGGGTCTGGGCTCTGCTGAGGAGGTTGAGATCGCTGGGTCTTTTCTCTTCATGTGGTCTTTCCTCCCAAGAAAGCATTTAATGAAAACAGCAGTGTTCCAGGAGAGCAAACCCCAGTGTGAAAGGATATTTTAAGCCTCTTCTTAGGTCATGTTTGATGATGTCACATTGTTCAAAGCACATCAGATGACAAGCCCAGAGTCATTGTGTGAGAAAAATACAAAAAGCAGAAGTATCAGGAGGGTTAATAACATTGAGAGTCATTAATGTAAGCACCTATCTCAATTATCACATAGTATTTTTTGACAGAATGGAAATACCCCACAATATGTATATAAGGGTAAGATTCTTTCAACTACTGTTATAGCTGAACTAGATATGAATTCTTTCATCTGCAACCTCAGGCATGAAAGAACTTCTTGCCTTATTTCTTAGAATGGAAGGGAGAATTGAGCATTCTCATAACACAGCCTTAAATTTAGACTCCAGTCCTTTATCCTTGATAAGCATTAATGTTTTTATCTCCGAATAAAAAGCAAGATGGATTATCTAGTTTTACTCTGTTCTTGTGCTTATTATATGTTGTACTCTCATTTTTTCCTAAATAATAGTATTGACTTTTCTATGGATTTCCTATTTTAAACAACACTTGAATCACATATTTTAGTTGTAAGAAAATTAGAATAATTTGTAGTATTAAAATGCATTGCAAGAGAAATATTGGTAATGATTTTAACTATAATTCTAAAATTTGATAATCTGCATTTGTTCTTAAAAACATTGCCATATATCTCTACATATACAAAGGTATGTATGTCCTTGTTTTCAATATAATTATTCAAATGATCAAGGAATAATTTTTGAAGTCCTTAATTAAATTGATGTCTTAACTTTTCTTGTATAAAAGACCAAGCAAATTATATATTGACTTTCTCCTTAATCATTTTTAGCTTGAAACTATATTTTTAAATATCACTTAAAGACCTGTGAATCAATTCTGCTGGTTTAAGAAATGAACTAATAGAGGTAGCTTGAGCAAGTTATCTTAGTGACTTATATCAGTAAGATTGCTTTTATGTTTTCATATTTTAAATGATTTCTCAAAAATACGAAAACCTTAGAATAATCCTGGAGAGAAAATGTCTGATCTTAACTGAAATCTAACCTCAAGAGCTTGGGTTCTTCATTCTATAAGGGGGTAGGGGATTTGTGGGGAGGAAGAATTATTGCTGTCTGAATAGTAGAGTCTTTAGATCAAATGCTAGGAATAGTAGATAAAAAGAAAAGCCTTAAGTAAAATATACAAAAGTGAAACAAGCGGAGAAGAAGAAAACTATTGTTTCCATGACTGTAGTGGCAAAGAGAAGGGACCACAAAAGAGAGGCAAGTGAGTAAATGCTCCTATGTGTCTGATTTTCAGAATTGTTGATCCTGATATCTGAGAATCAAAGTTTTCCTCTCAAATAGCTTTTTTTTTATGATAATAGGCTATGCAAGATAAAACCAGCTGTCTCAGAGGGAAAACACATTTCTTTCTCTTACATTCCAAATACTTTTCGTTTATAAGCAAGCTTCAGACACCTTAGGTCAATCCTGTCTCTTGGGGAGGATAATCATTTTAGGATTTGATAAAAGTGTAACACCCATTGCAATTACTGCAAGATGTTTCAGTAGTACAGGGCTTTTTTTTTTCAGTCATTAAAATTAATGATTTCAGGTTTATTCTCATCAAAAGTGTTATTATGTTGGGGGGCACAGGAGGATCTCACTTTTTACCTATGTTTCTGAAAACTATAAAACAAATCAGGTCATCACAAATTGGCCCATATTTTCACCTTAACAATTTGATTGTTGGAAGTTTTATTCCTAATCCAGAATTTAGCACCAGATGTAACTAAAAATAATTGATAGCATATTTAGATTGTAATAAATATAATTATTAAAATTCATTTCTCAAGCACAATAAAATAGTCAAGTGTGTTGAATATATTCATGGTAAAATAAGAGCTCATATATATTGAACATTTTCTGTGTTCAGAACACTAAATACAATTATGGTATTATATCATTGAATCTTCTGTTAGGTGTTAATTTCTTATTATAGATGAGAAAACTAGAGGTTAAAAAACCAATATGAAATTGATAGGAATACCTGAATTAATGATCTTAAACACCTTATACTCTGTGGCTTAGAATTTAAGAAAACTAATGTATAACAGTATACAGAACATAAAGTACTTTCATCATTTCACCAAATAAGCATAACATATTATAGTAAGAACTTATATGTAATTATCCACAGTTGTGTTGGCCTTCTAGAGGGAAAGGATACCCTAGAATAGAGAAGCAGCTAATGATGGCTTGGGTAGATTAGAGATTCCAGTAGAATGAAGAGTTGTGGAAACTGGATTCAGACATTAGAAAATTATATGAAGAAGTAGCTAAAGGTTTTTGTGTGGGACCCAAACAGCAAGAAATGAGGTAATAGCAATTAGATGTGCAATGCAGATTTCAGAAGAGGTAGACATAGACAGGAATTAGATGTGGAGCAAGAATTAGTCAAGAATGGGAACTATGTAAGTTTGCTCCTCAGCAATGGGACTAAGATCAGAATGCAGTTAAGAAAGAGATTCAGAGTGGGGAAAAGGAACAGTAGTAACTGGAAAGCTCAGTGAAGGTGACTGCCACAGTAAATGGTCTTGTCCAAGTATGCCAAAGACACGGTCTAAACTCGGGGTCCAGAGTCACCTTCCTCTTGTTCTTTACCTCAGAGAAGCCGTGAGAAGCTCAACAAGTTGCAAGAAAAGCTGAGTCCTGTGTTTCTGGTTGCTGATAGAGTTGAAAAGCATTCCCAAAGAACAACATGTAATTAATTAAAAATGGAAATAACTCTGCCATTCTGTGTTTATGGTGAGGGGAGGTGGGGAAAGTACCAGGAGATGAGAAGGTAAAAAGAAAGAAAACTGAGCTTTGGATACCCACTGAAAGTCAGTGCTACCTGGAATGGAGCTAAGTTTAGACAGGAAACAGGACAAAAAAAAAGTAATTCCTTTAAGAGCCTTTCAAATGCTTCCAATATGTACTATGTACTCCACTGGCTCCTATAAACACAGACATGAAAAGGCACACTGTCTACTTTTATAATCCTCCCCATCTAGTTGAGGAGGTAAAGGAGAGCAAAAATCATGGAATCATGTAGAGGTAGTCATGGGATGAATGGGTCAAGAAAAGGACAGTAGTTCGGCCTTAGTCCTTGGGGAATGGAGAGGAGCAAGGAGATGATGACTCACAGAGAATATACTTTTGGTTGTGTCTTGAAAGTTTGAATGGGAACGACACAGGTGTGTAATGAAGAACAGCTAATCCAGGAAGGCAGAATGACAAACATCCTGCAGGGGCAATGTAGCCTAGTATATTTAGGAATTGAAAATATGGCATTAATATGTTAATGTAATATGTTAGGGTCCAATTGGGAGACACAGAAGAAAACTAAAACAATAATTTGGACAGGAATTGAAAATATGGCATTAATATGTTAATATAATATGTTAGTCAGGGTCCAATCGGGAGACACAGAAGAAAACTAAAACAATAATTTGGACAGGAAAAGTTTGACATGGAGAATTATTAACTATAACAGGATTTGAATAAGTAGAGATTCTCTAGTAAGAAGTAAGCGAACTGTAAAGATAAAGGAATAGCAAATGTAGGGAGTAGCTGCCATTCCTAGAGCTGAGGGAGGGCTCCTAATATAACTAACTCCTCCCCCTCCCTGAAACTTGTAGCCCCAGCGCTGAGATCTGGACCTTGCTAGAGAGGGCATGGCTGTGGATAATTACTGCGTGGCAGAGAAGTTGGTGGAATGCTCAGTTGGTGGAATTTGCTGAAAATGTGTCCTCGAAACTTTACCACAAATCGGCCCTCTAAGGAATCGAAGAAAGATGTTCATGGATATCTCACTAGGCTACCAAACTACCTAGGGGAACACCGGGGAAATGTGGGCCGCCGCTGGCCACTGTGTGCTCTAAGGGCCCAGTGCTGGAAAAGCTCTATGCTGTAAGGAGCTGATGCTGGACAAGGAAACTTCTGGCACTGTATGAGCCTACAGCTGGAGCAGGTGCTGGGCAAGTTGCATTCTTAGAGCAGTCCAGAGCATATACCAGGACCAGGAATGAAAACCCCTTCCTGCTCACCCTGCCTCACCCTGTACTGACGAAGATCAACTTCATCACAGCCGGTAGGAAAACTTATTTAGGTGGCCTGGCTTCATTTTCACAAAGCAAGCAATGAACAGTGAAATTTGGAACCGAAGGGCAATAAATCGATAATGACACAATGGATTACACAGTGCTCAAGGAATTATGGATGGTGCTGGAGAAGGAAGCCAGGGCCAGATAATTATGGATACAGGGAGGAGCAAGGGCTTAGATAAAACTGTAGTCCCTGCTCTATAATGTGTCACAGAACCTTGGCTCTGGATCCAGTACCTTATGAAAATAGGTACTCAAGTTCTTCTTGAGACTGTAGAGAGAAATCCAAAGAAGAAAACTCATACTCTAAGCTTGCCATGCAGTTAGTTCTGTTTTTCTGTGTCAATTCATGTAGAATCCTCAGTTTCTTAGAACCATGTGTGGCATAATGTGAGTATCAGATTTTACCATGACTTGGGCCAAGTAGTATAAATAAAATGAGTAATGGCTAAAGGTGTGCTCCTGTCAGATTTTCAGAGAAGCTCACCCCCAGCCAACAATTCTAAACAGATTCCTTTCTAGCAAAATACTGCCCAAAAGCCAGCTTCCCTTCCCCCTGACATTTATCTGAATTTGTAATTATATATTAATGCACAGTATTTGATTGAACCTGTATTCCCTACCAGCTGTAAGCTTCAAGAGGACAGAGACTGTTTTTGCTCTCTGAGTGGGTTGTTCAGTGCTTGGCATGTAGTAGCACATGCATAGTAAGTGCTTCTTGGATGGGTAGTTGACAGATTATTTTAGATTTGGCTGTGATAGTCTTGATAACCCAGAAAATCTTCTGTCATTCTTCGCACCTTCAGATAAGAATATCGTTATTAATCTCATTTAGGTCTGGAGTGCTTCTGATACCAAAAAGTGATGCTGGTCAAGGGTTTCACTATTTAGGGTCTTTTAAAAAAGATTTTATTTGTTATTTATTTGAGAGAGAGAGATAGAGAGATAGAGAGAGAGAGAGAGAGAAGGCATATGAGCAGGGGAAGAGGTAGAGGGAAAGGGAAAAGCCGACTTCATGCAGAGTAGGGAGCTGAACCACACCTCGGGTCTCCATCCCAGGACACCGAAGTCAGATGCTTAACCAACTGAGCCACCCAAGGGCCCCCACTATTTAGGTTTTTGAAATTACCCATCAAGCATTTTTACTTCCTCCTCTTATTTTCAGCGTTGCTGTTGTCTCTGCTCCAGCACTGTGCAGCTCCCCTTCTTCCAGCCACCCTTTTTTCCACTGTGATTGCTGCATCAGGCTTCCTCCTTTAATGGCCGTTCTCTTCCCAGAAAGCAAAGAAATGGGAAGGAGAAAAGCCTTGATTAAATTCTCTCTCTTTTTTTTTAATTTTTCATGGTTTACTGCTATAACCTATTCAAAAATATATACAGTCACAATTTAGGTAAAGTATATTTGAGTTTGAAAAATTTACTGCCAATCGAAAATATATATCTGGTATGAAAATTAATACCTTGAGCTGTGACTGTCAAAATTCTTTGAACTAATGGGCCTTTACAGGGAGTGCATTATTCAGAATAGTTTAAAATAGGCAAACAATGCACAAGGAGATTCATAAGCTATAAAATTATTCTAAGCCTGAACAAAATTTCCCTGATCTTTAAAGGGATTTAGCTATTAATTTTTAAATGCTGAACATAGTTGACATTTCAAATTGAATTGTTACTGAAATAATCACATTGAATCTCTTGGTTAAATGTTCAAAGTAGAGCGCATGAAATATGCATGTTACCAAATCAAGGCAAAGGGAATTTCTTCTGAACACATGACTTTTTTGTTGTTGTTAAATGTTAGATGCTTTTTATGTAGAAATAAAATAATCTCTTATGAGTAAGATATGCTTACTCTTTAAAAAAAATTCTAGTGTGTGGAACTCAAGGAGTTTATGCAGTGTTTATTCTATAGTTACTTTACTGCACATCCACTATTTGCGAGGAAGCGAATTTAAAAACTGATGAAACTCAGTTTCTCATGTCAAGATAATTAGATTCTGATGGTTAATACTGGGAAAATACACTATCTCAAGGCATTGCAAAATATCAGTAATATTTCCCAAGACCAGATTTCTCTAAGTGTGGTATATGTATCTTTGTTATTACATTAAGTAAGTTTATGTGGTACATGATGAACCTTCTATAATTTCATTCTATTTTTTGTTTTGTATGCCTACTTTCCACTCTAGTCATAGAATATTCTAGTTTTTGTTTTAGTAACCATATAAAGTTTACTTCTTATATAAATATAAATTTGTTAGACAGTTTTTTTAAATCACGTGTGAAGAATGATACATATGGAACACAGATGTTCACAATCATAAAGTGATTCCCTAGAACTAATGTTTGAGAAACAATTAAAAATTCTCATGGTAGGTGTTTGATAAATAGTTGTTGAATGTATGAATAAATGAATGAGTAATGTGTTGTTTTAGAAGTTTATATTTCTAATAAATAGAATCAAGGAGGAAGTATATCTAGTGTATTTTTCTAGATAGTTCTTTATAATGTATTCCTAATCAACAATGTTTCTCCTCCTACCTTTGTCAAAATGCCTCATTTTCTAGGAGCTTCTATGCAGTTTGTTCTGCTGGTGGGGTGTCCCTTATAGAACTAAGAATTAAGAAAACATTTATAAAGTAATTACAAAAGTGAAAATTTATTTAATGAAAACTAGAGTGATGTAGGGAATTGCTCAATATATGGATTAAATGTACTTTTAAATATATTTGAGTATCAAAAAGTCACTTACACTATTGACCTTAGTTATAAAACAGACTGTATGTCCTGAGATTTCTAGGTTTTAGGAATGTTAGGAAGCCGAAGGATTTTATAAAATATTTCCGGGTGAATCATGCTAGTATTCCAATTGGGATGTCTTCTCTTCTCTTCTCTTCTCTTCTCTTCTCTTCTCTTCTCTTCTCTTCTCTTCTCTTCTCTCTCTTCTTTCTTCTCTTCTCTCCCCTCCCCTCTCCCTCCCCTCCCCTCCCCTCCCCTCCCCTCCCCTCCCCTCCTCTCTCTTCTCTCTTTTCTTTTTTCCTTTTTTTTGAGAGTAGAAAAAATAATTAAAGCATTAAATTGTACAAATTACAAATCTGTTCCAAAATATACTTACATTAAATAAAATACGCATTTCAGTAAGATATCTACAGTGAATGACTATGAGTCTGGGAAGCTTCAGGACATCTAGGCAGGGACAGCATCCATGGGAGGAGCTAAGAGAATGTGCATCCAATCACAGTATGCAGCGGGTTTCTTATGGCCCATCCCGCATGCGTGAGCTACACTGAGCACATCATCATCACTTGTGCAGGGAAGGATTTTGTTTGGGAAAAGGGGAAGAAACCAGCATTAGCCTCAATTCTGAGTTCATTACAACTTCTGAGGAATCTTATCAATAGCCTATACAGTACAGTTTCCAAAAAGTAAACCTGTTAAGGTAAGCAAACAACTCTTTAGAACCCCAAACACATTTTCTTGCTGTATTTGTGTGGAACTCTCCATCTACATTAGGCAGTCGTGAAGAGGTGAAGAGGTTCTTCTTCAGGACAGCATTGTCACAGGATGTGGATGACCCTCTGGGTCTGAGGGGAGCTCAAGGCTCCCTCTTGGTTGAGGTTGGAGACAAGCCTACAACATGCAGTCCACAGCCCCACCGTCTCCTCCTCCTGTCATCTGGCATAACACCTAATGTAGTCTTCCACTTTATTCCCGAAGTCCTCCTTGTCCCTCTGGTGATGTTCCACAGCTTCAATATTCAGTATTCAGCAGATCATCAAAATTCAAAAGATCAGTAAACAAAGAGCTTAATCCCCAAACAACATCCTATAATGTCCCTATGGGAGCCCAGCCATGGAATGTTCTCTCAGTAAACTTAGACATGTGTCACCTGTCTCTGGGATGTTGGGGTGCCAGACCCTGCAGGCATTTCACTTTGGGAGTCCCCATGTTGTAGGCATCAGGAACCTCTGTTTCCAACTGAAATTTTCCACCCAGATAGGAACACTCCTCTGGGGTTGCAGTTAGCTGAAAGCAGTGGATCTTGTTTGGATCAGGAAAATGCACCTTACATGTACACGTCAATTTGCTTCAAGCTCCACAGCCTCTTTAACGAGCAGCGTGCCACATACGGACACCCTCCGGGTGGAGTCAGAGGCTGTGGCTGATGTCCAGGAGACCATCTGCCCAGCTTGCTAGTCAGCGTCAGCATCACTGCTACCTTTACCCTGGGCACCCCGAGACAGGTGCCAGCTGCACTGGCCCCGGCCAGTGGGATGGGTTTCTGTTGATAAGACACAAGAGAAGGACACAGGCTTACCTGATCTAAACAGTTGTCCGTGGCTCCTGCTTTTTCATACATTTCGTGTAAACTTACTTCTTGGAGTCTTCTCAGCATATGCAGTCAGATATGTAGGGACCGTAGAAATTTTAGGGTGTTAGATTCCTTACAAGGATGTGTCTCCATTTTCATTAGTTTTAATGAAACTCATTTGAATATGAAGTTTTTACATATCTGGCCTCTAAATGTTTTCTGGAGTATGCTCGAATCAGTGCAGTAGGCAGACTGACCCAGGGATTACAATAAAAGAATTATCACCAGATAATTCAAATTTGAAAAGAAAGAATATGGAGCAGAGACTTAGTTTAGCAGTTTAATAGGCCAAGAGGGAAAGTTTGCCTTTGTTTTTTTTGTATCAGGATATCTCAGAATGGCGTTTAACACTATAGAGTTCTCTATACTGAAGACATTTCTTCCGTATAGTCCATCCTCATTTTGGAATTCTTTCTTTTTTTTCCTCAGTTACTTTCAGTAAATAATTATGCTTCTTCCACTTTTCTTCAAATTCAATAAATTTCAAAAGTGTGCATTTAATTTATGCTGACCACCAGTGTCCATCTGATTTAGCAAAAATCCTAAGTAGCAAACTCTACATCATAAATTTACATCATATAATCTCTTGAATGTTAAATTTGTTCAAATATTTATTCAGTGTTTGCTACACATTAGGTAATATCACGTTGCATCATAAATACAAATATAAACAAGATATAGGTCATAGTTTCTGGGGCTTCAAATTCAGGAAGGGAAGCTAATGTCTTCCATCTTACACATTTTAATTGCAAAATGAGAAAAAAAGAAAGTATGCGCTAATAATGTTTTTTCTATATATAATAATAATAATGGTGTTTCTAAGGAGTGCATCCTTCTTCTGTTTGTCTAACATCCCTAGTTTTTACAGGCTATGTGGTCTTGTTCTTGCTCTTACCCCTTCCTGCAATGCTCTGCTGCAGATGTAGTGTGATTGGCAATCATCATTCTTATCTAAGACCACATGTCAGTAAAATTTCCTTGACTGTCTGATCTAAAAGAGCTTTTCTCCTACCCCATTACTCACTCCATTATATCTCTTGGTTTTCTTCAGAGCCTATATCTTTCGCTAAGTTTGCCTTTGTCATATATGCTTGTTTGTATATTGTGTATATCTCTTGACAACCATATAATTCTAGAAGGGTGGATACGAGGGCCTTGAATAACACACTGAATAAATATCACTTAATACGAACAAATTAAATAATGTGTATTCAGTATTTTATAACTGGCAGTGTGTTTGGCTAAGTGAATTCACAATATACATCATTTTCCTAAAATGGGGCTGCTATGTGAGAGAAGAGGACTTGGAATTGGAAGAACTGGGTTTGGAGAAGGTCATGGAGGCTACCAAAGCACTGTCTTCTCTGAAACAGGGGAAATCAACCTTGACTATTGGTACACTGGTTTGTCTGTATCAGCAGTGTAGTGTTAATAATAAATTATTGTTATTTATGAATGATTTTCTTGTAAAATATTGTAGTGCTAACAATGTTATCTCTGTAATATCACTCACATATTCCTGTTGGGAGAAGAAAAGGCATTACAAGAATCAGTATAGCATTAGTGACTATTTCTCAGGACATTAATATAATGATTTTGAATTACTGTAGTGTTTTTTACCCTAAAATTTTTTGACCTTTTAAAAATAATTTATATACGTTTCTGGGAATATTTTGTGCATAGTAGGAGTACCTTGCATGTATGTCATAATAGAAAACAGTTTGAGAGCTATTGCTCCAAGTTACCTTTGTAGGAAAACAGGTATTCTGGATAGGCTCAATAACTCAAGCTATAATTTTGCTTAGGGGAGAGAAGATGATCAATGTATCTTTGTGTACACAGTGCCTTACCAATGTCTGGGACACTGAAAATGATCTCAAAATCATCTGTCAAATATAATTTATTAATAAAATAAATAAGTGATATGTTTTAACTGACATAATGAGACACTATAAGACATTTACCATCAATTGATAGAACTAACTTTGGTAGTCTAGGCTTTTAAAAAGTGATTATGACAATTATACTTCCCAAGTACCCCATCATTAATTTAGGCATCTCTCACTAGAAAAATGGGATTAGATCTACTCTTTGTTGGTGATTCCAACAAGGTGGGGAGACTTTCCTGAGTAGGTATTGTGGTTTATAATAACCTATTCCAGTCTTTACAAACTTCACATGTACACTATTAATGCTTTTTGGCTTATGCTGTTTTCACTCCCTATGATTCTCTATTCCTACAATAAAAATAATTGAAGTAAATGATGTTATTTATAGGAGTTTCTTTCCTCTTTGACCTTTAGGGACTGTTATGGGTTGAATTGCATCCCACATAAAGATGATGAAGTCCTAACCTCTATTACATGTGAATATGACCTGATTTGGAAATAGGATCTTTGCAAAGGATCAAGTTAAAATGAGATCATTAGGATGGACCTTAATCAAGTATGACCCATGTTCTTATAGAAAAAGGATTTGGACACAGAGAAGGAAGACAGTGTGAACATACAAGGAAAACACTGTCTATAAGCCAAATATCTGAGAGGGAGGCATAGAATGGATTGTTCCTTATAGCCCTTAGAAGGAACTAACCCTTCAGACATCTTGATTTTGAACTTCTAGTCTCTAGAACTGTGAGACAATATATTTCTGTTGTTTAAGCCACCCCAGGTTTTGGTACTCTGCTACAGCAGCCATAAGAAACTAAATAGTGAAGGGACAGAAATTAATTGAGAATCATGGTTTAGGTAATAAATAACTGGAATAATTTAAAAATATTTTGTTAGTTATTAGAGTTATAGATAGAACAAGTTTATTAATGATTAAAGTAACTTGCAAATAATTTATTTTTATATAAATTACCACAGGCAATGTGGGAAAAAATTTAGGAAACAATTTGCCCACAAGGGGCAGCTTGTTGCCTGAATGTGAACTGTTATCAAACACTAATTAATCTGACCTTAAATTTTCCCATTGGGAAGGGAGCCAGTCTGCACTTAAATTAACCATGAATTTTTTTCTTGGGTTCAGGAACCTTCTCTGATGTGTGGTTTGCCCACAACATATGGGTCTTCCACTCCAGGCTTCAGATTAACTTTGACATCAAAAGCCCTGTAACTCCTTGCAAAATAGTAAAGCGATGTGTCATCCTCTATTATCCTATCTTCTGTTATCCTTTTATGAGGAAAGAATGCTTTCTCTTTTACATAGGGTGATCCTAACCACATGTGATATAGACTTGCAACCAAAATAAGAAACTATGCATGTATGATTTTATATCTACTGTATGAGATTACCTTTACCGACTCGTCAGAATCAGTACAGAGAATCTTTGGCAACTGAATTATGTATCTTTCATCAAACTCATTCATTCGCTCAATTCCAAATTTCTTTTTGCAAATGCCATGTAAACTGAAAAGAATTTCTATATTGAAAATGCTGTAGCTTTTCCCTTAATTTCTCTATAATCGGGTTTCTTTTGGAATATTGCCTATTTTTATATCTCTTTTTTAACCAATATTTTTTAAAAATATTTTATTTACTTATTTGAGCATGAGAGAGAAAGCACATGAGAGAGAGGGAGAGGGAGAGGGATCACAAGCTGGGGGGATGGAACGGGTTGAGGTAGAAGCAGACCCCCTGCTGAGCAGGGAGCTGGATGCCAGACTCAATCCCAGGATTTGAGGATCATGACCTAAGCTAAAGGCAGAGACACTTAACTGACTGAGCCACCCAGGTTCCCCGCCTATTTTTATTTCTGAATATTTAAAATGGCTGTCAAACAGGAGATTTAAAGAAAAGAATATAGAATTATTTCCTGAAATCAAGGCTAACCCAAATGTCTCTAACATTCAAATTGGAATTTATAACCATTAGAATGATCCCTTCATCCCTTCACTTAAAGGCAAATACCACCCAAGAACAGGTGGTATCAGGAAGGAGAAAAATTAACTTACTTAGTCTTATTATTCAGCTTCCTATAATCACCATATGTTTAGATTAAAGACAGGAAGAAATATGATCAGGACTGAATGTTTTGTGACTCCTCCAAATTCCTGTGTTGAAGCTCTAATCCCCAATGTGATGGCACTTGGAGGTGGGGACTTCGGGAGGTGGGTAATTATGTCATGAAGCTGGATCCCTCATGTACGAGATTGGTGCTTCTATGAAAAGAGAGAGAGGAGAAATGGTCTCCTCTCTCTCTGAGAAATCTGAGAATTCAGCAGGAAGGTGACTGTCTGTAAACCAGGAGAGGGCCCTCACCAGGAGCCTGACCGTGCTGGCACCTTGATCTCATCCTTCCAGCCTCCAGAACTGTAAGAGATAAAAAGCCACCCAGTCTATGCTATTCTTTTATAGCATCCTGAACCAACTAAGGTAGCAAGGGGACCAGGAAAGACAGCGTCCTCTTATTCCTGGAAAGAAACTTTAGAGATTTTGCCACACGGTGGATTCTGCTTTGGGAACATTTATGCCACTAATCTTACTGTGTTAGAAAGATGTTACTTGGATCCCTGGGTGGCGCAGCGGTTTGGCGCCTGCCTTTGGCCCAGGGCGCGATCCTGGAGACCCAGGATCGAATCCCACGTCGGGCTCCCGGTGCATGGAGCCTGCTTCTCCCTCTGCCTGTGTCTCTGCCTCTCTCTCTCTCTCTCTCTCTCTCTCTCTCTGTGACTATCATAAATAAATAAAAATAAAAAAATAAAAAAAAGAAAGATGTTACTTTACTTTGGCCAGGGAGAGCTACATCTAATAATTTCTGTTAATATCATGGCGATTAAACTTTTAGAAAGGAATTTTTTACAGTGTTAGTAATAACACCTCTTTATAAAACCCAAATAATTCAGAAGGGCATATTGTAAATAAAGGATTTCTCTTTCACTTTCATATGACCCTGTATCTCTTTCATAGAAATAAAAATTGCTCAGATTTTTTTTGACTGTCCTTTGGGATATACTCTATGCACATATAAGTGTATATAGGAAAGATTACGGCTATTAATAATCCATTTGTGCATAAGCAAACTTGCCTCCTCTTTGGTAAATGTGTAAATTAATATTTTAAAGCAAAATGTATGCCAGATTCAGAAATGGAAAAATCAATATCTATTAGATTAACTTACATTTATTTGAATCCTAGCAAACTGTGTTTTCAACATGTTTATTGGCCATTTATATTTTTCTATAATTGTTCACGTACTTCATTCATTTGCCTATTCTTAATTTTTCTTGATATGTGAAAAATACATAATCATTTATGTGAATTGAAGCACATTATGTATAAATACATACATTTTAAACTTGGATTCCTTTCCATATGTACAGTATATTCCATGTTGCATTTTATGAAGGTGTCATTTGTTTTGCCAGTGTCCCTCTTGATGGGCATTTAGGTTGTTTCCTTTTTTCTCCTTCCCATTGCAGATATAAAAAAAAATCAACACACTTGTCTTTGTGCACTTGTTTGATTGCATGTGTAGAATATTAGTGAAATTGTAATTGCTATATCGGTGAATAAATACCTTTTAGCTTTTGATATTTCCAGTTTGTTCTTCCAGAATTTGACAGCAATTTAGACCCTAAGAGCAGTATTAGAGTGCTTGTTTTCCCATACTTTAAGCAACCTTTAGACACTATGTTTATGTCTTATTCTTGAATAACTTGTTAATTTAAAATGGTGGTTTAATTAGTGTTTTCATTTTTAAAAGTAGGAGTGTGATCTTGAGATTTTTTCTGTTAATTTAAGTAAAACAAAGATTTTCACACTCCTCATTTGAGTGATGACTCCAGTGGAGTCACAGGATTTATTTTAATTTTATGCAAAAAAGAAGAAAAATCTCAGAGCTTTTATTTCTTTCTTACACCTTTAAGGAAACACATAAATATGATTACTGGGATCAACAATTGATGGAAAGCAATAAAGTGGAGTTGCAAACTTTTGGAAATTTCCTTTACGTTATATTACTCACGTCATTCTCTGAATTCTATCTAAAAATGGTTCTCAGATAAAACATCCGAGTTCTGTATAGTGATTGGTAACAGAACAGGATTATACATTTTCATACATATCTACATAATGAACTAGAGAGTACAATAGACATTTTGGGGATGTTCTTAATATACCATGTTGTCAGGACATATTTTATGATGTAGAATAGTCTTTTCTGCAGCTTTGGGAGGGAAAAGAGGAAACTTTTTCCTTAATTTTCAGAAAACTATACAAAATATAGGAATTATATTAGTATAGAGAGGGAGGAATTAAACAATTCTGAGAGGCTTAAATTATACATAATCAAGAAGAGCCAAACAGAATTGTAACATACAGAGTATGAAACATGATGTTTTAAATCTGTGTTGTTCTTCCCTGTTTGAATTTTTTTCTCATTTAAAAATAAAGATAATATTGATGTATATGTTTGGAAAACTTGGTAATTACATGCCACATGTTCCATTTTTTTTCCCAAGTTTTCACTTGAACTTTCATTTTTGTGGGTTCTATTTTTACTTCAGCAGTATTTGAATGTTTAATGTGGTTTCTAGGTTTTGTGCCACAATTTTAAAGGCAATAATAATAGGTCTATATTCCCCAAATGAATGATACCATAATGACTGGGTGATGAGCACTGAGGGGGGCACTTGGCAGGATGAGCACTGGGTGTTATGCTATATGTTGGCAAATTGAACTCCAATAAAAAATAAAAAATAATAATAGGTCTAGCTTTTAGAAAATCGGTAGCACTTTAACTTACATTTTTCTATGCTTGAATGAAGACTAAAGATATTCAATTTAACATTTATTATAAAAAACATGTAATATGTATAGTGAACAGGTACCTGTATTTCTCCCTTTTTACTTTTATTACAAAGGGTAAATTAATTTACCAGTGTGTACTATGTGCCACATTTTACGAATAATGCAGCCTTATATATCTATATCTATATATCTAAGAAGCAGAATTCAGAATACTCTTGATCTGATCAGGATTTCAGCAGATATTATTGAATAAATAAATCTTAAACAGTTAAAAATAAATTATAACTTAACAGATGAAGAGTTAAAGATTTAAATATGTAAACAACAGCTTTAACAAACTATTTTATTTATTCATTCATTCATGAGACACACACACAGAGGCAGACACAGGCAGGGGGAGAAGCAGGCTCCCTGCGAGGCTCGATCCCAGGACCCTGGGGACACGTCCTGAGCTCAAGGCAGACGCTCAACCGCTGAGCCACCCAGGCACTTCTAATAAACCATTTTAAAACACTACTTTCCCAATCAAAAATCAGACAAAAGACAAATACAGGTAGTTCAAACAAACTTAAAAAACATAAAAGCAGCTAGTGTGCATAATAAAAATTCTCAAATTCACTATAATTGAATATAAATTAATCCCTATTGAGATAAGTACTTTTCCTTTTTAAACTAATGCATGTTTTCTAAATGATTCTGGTTTTATTTCTGGGCAGAACTAATACACTTATACATTTCTAATGAGTAGGCATTGAAATAATGATTTTCGGACAGTGTAGATCTGTTCCAGGATAGCTAGAGATCTTCATTAGTTCGTATATTTTGACCATGGGATTCCACTTCTACTCTAAAGATATATGCACACATAGAGTTTAGAACTTAGGCTTACTGTAATATTATTTTTAAAAAGGAAATTATTTAGGTGTCCAAAATAGATCATGTATCAAAATTATGAAGTTTGCACACATCCATTAAAATCATATTTTTAAAATAATATTATTAGAAAACACTGCCTACTTCCTGATCAAAGAAAATTTTAGATAACAAAATTTATATATAAACCTATAATGATATGTTAAAATTTGCATCAGAAATTCTGGAAAAAAAATCAACACATTAGCTGTTTACCCTTTTGTATAGGGATGTTATGTAATTTATTCCACATTTTATATATTATTTCAACTTTCAAAATGAGCACATATTACCTTTTAGTATTTGAAAAATATAAAATATTATAAAAACTTCATATATTAAATATGGGGTTCAACCTATGTAGAAAGCAGAAAATAGTTTACATTATTTATTTCATTTGATTTTTAATAATTATGTATAATTACATATTCATAATTATAATGTACATAATGATAATTATCATAATGTGTATAGTCTCATATATATAATACTAAAAAGATTCGCTAAATGTAAATTACTTTTTTTTAATATTTAGCTATTACTGTTTTTTTTCTCTTTCAAGTTTTTGTTTAACTTCTGGTTAGTTTACATACAGTGTAATATTAGTTTCAGGAGTAGAATTTAGTAATTCATTACTTACCTGCAACTCCCAGTGCTCATCAGAAGTTCATTCCTTAATCTCCATCACCCATTCAATCCATCCCCCTTTCTACCCCCCCATCTCCTTCCCTTCCAGTAAGCCTCAGTTCATCCACTATAGTTAAGAGTCTGTTTTCTGGTACTTTTTACCATCTTTAAACTGTTTGTAGTATCAGTTCATCAGCTATATACAATTTTTCCCCTGCTTTCATTTATCAGTATTATATATTGTTACGGTGTTGGCCATGCATACAGTCCTTTTAAAACTTTAATTTAGAAAACCTGTATTCAATTTCAACACAATAAATTTACAACTTGTCACATTAGTATAAAATTCTATTCATGCTTTTTGATTTTTTTCAGAATCTGTCAATTGTTTATGAGAATGGGTGACCATGCATGTAACACGTATAAAACAAAAATACTCATGAAAACTTACTTTAATCTTTGGGATGTGGCATGATCAGTAAGCATGCTTATTTCTTCTTTCATCTTCTGTCAAAACTGCCAATGCATACCATTAAATTTATTCAGTATTGACCAACAGCTTTTTTCACATTTTTAAAAATGTAGTCAATGTTAAAGTTTATAGTCTTCTATAACTGTATGGTTTAGAGCAGTCTGGTAAAATTTAACAGCTCCCACTGCCTCACTTTTCTTCTCATGTTACAAATATTTGAATTAGAAAATGCTTTGAAGGGACATGGGTGGCTCAGGGGTTGAGCATCTGCCTTCAGCTCAGAGTGTGATCCCGCGGTCCCAGATCGGGCTCCCTGCATAGAGCCTGCTTCGCCCTCCGCCTCTCTCTGCGTCTCTCATGAATAAATAAATAAAATCTTTTTTTAAAAAGAAAATGCTTTGGCTTTATGACCTATAATAAAATATCTCCAAATCCTTTTTTGTCCATTCTAATTTAATATTGCATTCTATGACTCCGATCTACCACATGAGAGCAAATCATTTCAAGCCCAACTAATTCATGTCATGAGAATTAACAATTATTTTGTGCTTAATCTCCTTTAATTTATTTCAACAAGTGTCTTTTATGAAGATAGATGCTGTGTCAAATCTACTTTCCTCCATTGCCATACTTTTTTGAAACATGTTTCTACTTCTACTTCTCTATCTCTGCCTGGCCATTCCTGATTTATATTTTCATCATGAGTCTTTATAAAATTATTCCTTAATGTGACAGTGATCTTATGGCTGATTTCAGTATCACCTCCCTCCCAACAGGCACTTCTTTCTAAGAATAAAGACTATTAACTTTTAATAATTGAAGGCCATTATCCAGTTGTCAATTTTGGCTCTCTTTAGAATTTGCTTCCTGGTCACTTATCTTTTTCAAATCACAAACTTATTATGTTTATCACTTATATTACTTCTACAAAACTTAAGATAAATGGCATAACAAGATTTATCTTTAACTTCTTACTTTTGAATTTCTGCCTGCCACCTTTCTCTATAGTGCTTTTATTCAGGTATAATTATGTTCATAATTCTCGGGTCTTCTTTCTGTTCCTGAATGTTTTCCTTCAACCAAAATCTATACTTATATTCAGTACTACCCATGAGTGAAAGTTTACCACCACTTTAAATCTTTCTTTCAAATATAAATTTCCAGCTTTTCCACTTTTAAATTTATTCAACAGTCATGCTCACACAAACTTTCAAATATAGATACATAAATATAATCACAGAATCAATATTTGTGATAGTTAAATGAAAAAAATCTAAGAATTTCTCGAAAGAAAAGTAAGTAAACCATTGTACATGTATACACTGAATTCTGTTCAGCCAGTAAAAACAAAAACAAACAACAACAACAAAAAAACAAGGTAAATCTGAGGTTGAAAACTGTCCATGATATGGAGCAAAGTGAAAAAACAAGTAACGTAAATAGTATAAATCCATTTTTGTTCCAAATAGAAATTGTATGTGTGTGTTAGGTGTAGTTGGTATAAACTGATATAAAAATGTCTTGACAGATGCATGTCAAACTTTGAAATGCTCTTCAAGGGTTTAGATAGAAATGATGTTTTTCATTAAAGTTCTTAAAAAATATATGGATGTTTTTGACATATATGTATTTAACCTAGACACAAAAGACCCTATTGTATTTATAGTATGGAGAAAGAAATTAATTCATTATAGTAACTCTCCTTTTTTTAATCTATAGTACCCCTATGGAAGAAAAAATTTTTTTAAAGATTTATTTATTTATTTATTCATGAGAGACAAAGAGAGAGAGAGGCAGAGACATAGGCAGAGGGAGAAGCAGTGTCCTTGCAGGGAGCGATGTTGGACTGGATCCCAGATTCCAGGATCAGGACATGAGCTGAAGGCAGGTGCCCAACCGCTGAGCCACCCAGGCTTCCCTAAGGAAGAAATTTTATCCTACTTTTCATCCATTGCATAACATCAATTGCTAAATTTCTTTTCATCATTCACAACAAAAATGGCCGAGCTGAATATCTGACTTTTTTCAGGGTATCGTTCATTCTCTGTATAGTTCTTTTTTTAAAGATTTTATTTATTTATTTATTCATAAGAGACACCAAGAGAGGCAGAGACATAGGCAGAGGGAGAAGCAGGCTCCATGCAGGGAGCCCGATGTGGGACTCGATCCCGGGACTCCAGGATCACGCCCTGGGCCAAAGGCAGATGCTCAACAACTGAGCCCCCAGGCGTCCCTCTGTATAGTTCTTATACAGTGTACACACATACACACTCATTCTCACACACTCACTCACTTCTTCACTGCCCTTAAGTAACACAAAAAGCTCTTCCAATTTTTCATTAGTATATTAGAAACTAGCTTTTCTGTGGATAGTTCTCTGCCTTTGCCTTCTGCACAAGCTTGTTTTGTCACTGAGTCTAATGCAACTGAGGGCTACATTTTAAATTTGTCTAGACATCCTTCATTCTTTACAGTTATCATTCTTGCTGTCTGAAATTCCTCTGTTTGTTTGCCAGTCATTTGCTTTTCCAAATAATATTCATTCAGAAAACTTTCCCAACTACTCCCAGTTAGTTCCAATTATGTGATTTGTGCTTTCTCTGTCCTTATTTATGTGTATTTTGAGAGTTTCTATTTTATAATATAAAATAGTTTTTCTATTTCTGTCTGGAAAACTGTCCTGTCTTCTTTTTTTATTGTAAATTCTTTTATTCTAATTTAAAATTCCATTTCTTAATCTAATTTATGTTGCTCTCTATATAGACAATTTGACTATAGCATTTAAAAAAATCTTTTATTAGTTCAGAAGATGCTCTAGAGCATAGATTTTCTGAAGTAGATGACAGTAACTCCATAGTGTCTAACATAGTTTCATGTGCTCATGACTACTGGATAAATATGTGATAATGATACAGTAAGTGTGGAAATACTGTACATACCACATTTCTTGGCTCTAATTATTTTAAAACCTTATTTATTTAAATATCTCAAAGACCACTTGTAAATCTAAAGATAGTTAAGAAAGCTCTTAAAGTCATTAGCAAAATAATACATTTCATGATTTGAATAATTACAAAGAAATACTTTTTCACTTTAAAGCTTTATCAATAGTACCAGTTTACCATTAAAATATTTTAAGATCACAAGAGACATGATTGCTTTGAAATATTCTACTTTGAATGCCTTCTAGTAACACTCTATAACATTCTGGTACTTGGCATAATATGACCAAATACATCTAAATTTTATAAAGAAATGTTTATTTCCCCATACAGCAATTTGCACAAGTTATATGTACAGTCAGAATATGAAAGCTTAATTCTATTTTTAAACATAATTTCACAAACTCAGTCTTAGGAAATATATGTCCTCTACTTGCCAACTCTCTTTTACTCTCAGAAAGTGATCGTTTGAGTGATGGAGTTAAAGAACTTTGACAAACTGAGTCATAAAATTTGTGTCAAACTTGATGTAATGATGCTGTAAACATCAAGTGACATAGCAAACGCATGGCCAACTTGCTCATGCAGAGTGATTCTTTAACAAAATGGCTGCATATGACCTTAAGCAAGTTGCTTTGAGTGTACTAAGGAGTATCCAGTGTTCCTTGATATATGCCTTATATGAGTCAGATGTCATAGTACTTGTTGATAGCTTAATATATTTCACAGATTTACTTCTCATTTATAGACCATCTGAATATTATCAAAACAAATTTACTTGCAAAACAGGTAAAACAGAGTGATAGTATGACTTGAACATGACCGGATTTGTTGTTTCTGTTACATTTACACTTTACTATTTATTGTAGGATTCAGAAACACAATTGAGCTTTGATTTGATTTTGATTTCTTAAAATATTTTTCATCTCTTTTTAGTTAGCTAGACTGAATATATTTCTTTCATATAAATAAATCAAGTCCTCTCTTTGAAATTGAGATAAAATTCCCATTTGGCAACTTATTTATATGATGACATTATAAATTACAATTATTTTAATTCTTTGGAAATTACTGGATTAATGCAAAATTAATATGTAGTAACTTAAAATCTTGAGCTATAATATTATCTTCTTCATGCTGAAGCTTAATACTTCTATGTGTAACAAAAGGTCTCTTCTTTTTCAGTGTTTATATTCAACTCTACTTATGTACCAAACAAGCATTCCTCAAATTATAGTTTTGTCTGTACTGAACTTATTAAAAAGAGATTGTGAAATTCATTGATTATAAACAATATTGAATTTATAGTATTAAACTTTATATATAATTTGTCAAGTTTTTAGTTTAGTTGTACAATATCAAATTTATTGTCCTACGCTCCTTAGTGATACACTTAGAAAATGGAAAAGGTATTAAGTTACACCGGCTTACTAGGAAATATAAATATAAATATATGCACGGACACATAGCCATACATATATATACATATACCTATATTGGCAGTTATTTTTTAAAATTCATTGGCTATATTATTGAATATTTTTAACATCCTAAAGATTTAAATATCTATTTAAATAGCAATCATTGAATATATTTATACCATAGAGAAAAATCAAAAGATTTTATACATGAGGAATTTTTTATTCTAATGAATACATTTTAATGAATTATTAATTTTCATATCTAAAGAGTATACTATCCTCTTTTTAAAAAGCTTCAATTTTAGCCTGTCATCAAATTGTATGTTTGTAGAATTATTTTAAAAGCAATTAAATACTGTGGAATTATTAATGGAAGAATGGGACTCGTGGCTTTTTAGATCACTGCAAAGCAGTGTACATCCAGACTTTTTTGTTTTCCTGTGGGCATGTCACAAAGGAGCCTTGCTATCTATGCAGGCACTGCCCTTGCCAAGGGGCAAAAGTTTAATGGCTCTTTCTAGAGATGTCTAATCTTTGGGAAGAAAAAGACCTGCATGCTTAAAAGAACAAGAATTGTGCTGGCCCTAGATGAGGTGGCTTTTTGAAAATTGAGGATCATGGTGCAGGAGCATCTGTGCATGGAGTGTCTGCAGCAGAGACTGTAGGAGCTTCATGGAGATATTTCTAATAGAGGTATATTTCTGAAAACTGTGCCTCAACTTCAGGAGTTTGGGAATAATAGTAAATTCAGTACATTGACTAAATTTACCCTAATAAAATGGGCAAGATGATTAGACTAAAAAGACAGGGATAATGAAAATCTCAGTTAAGAAAAAAAAAAAAAAGAAAATCTCAGTTGAACTTAAAATCCATCTCTTTTCCCAAGGTTTCTGGACTATGTAAGAAACCAGAGATACTTTATGACCTTAACAAAGGGGAAAGAGCCTGCCAGGTGGTCAGGGTATTCTGAGCTAGATTTAATTGATTTAGGAAATGGAAAACTAAAATGTTGAAGTTATTTTTTCACCTGAATACCATGGTACAAATGGATTCTCATTGCAAGGGTCTGCGTATTAAAGTGGAATGTGTTGGCTATTTCATCAGAACTTCATCTCAGATAATAGTAACAAGTACTCACCTATGTTCATTCCCGTCAGACCAAAATGGAGTTTTAACTAGCAGGATACCAGAGGATCTGATGATGAAGTCTCCTGACTATTCAATGCAATAATTATTGGCATAGCTTTTATTGATTGAATACTAACCAGTCCAAGGCAATTTAGCAATTCCTCTTGCCTTATTTCCGATTAAAACATTTTTCAGGTCAGGAAATATGTTCAGAGATGTTATGTCACTTCTGAGGTCATAAATTTGTAAGTGGAAGCCCTAGGATTTGAGTTGAAGTTCATGTGATTTTTAAGTTCATACTGGAATTTCAGTCACTGTAACTTGCTGGACAATTGATTTTTTTAATTGCCTTTTTTGTTTTTGTTTTTTTACATTTTTAAATTTAAATTCAATTTGCCAGTATATAGTAAAACACCCAGTGCTCATCCCATCAAGTGCCCTCCTCAGTGCCCATCACCCAGTTACCCCATCCCCCCACCCTGGACAATTGATCTTATCAGCCTTTTTTGGCACATATTAATCAAGGATCTTATTCAGCCTTTCCGGGACTCACTCTGTCTCTATTCTTGGATACCTGGTGCTGTTCTGTTGGCCAGGTCTGTCAAGTCTCGGAGATGTATGCCTGAACTCTTGCTGCTTGGCCAGCATGTACTTTCCCGCTTCATTTCTGCCAGTCTTGTTTTTCACATCTCCTCATCTAATGGGAACAGATTTCCTGGAACACATTTTGGGTTTGTTTTTGTTCTCTCTGCCTTTGTTCTACTTTTAACTTCTCTGTTTTTCTGCTCTTCTGGATAATTCCCCACCTTCGATCTTCATGTCTGCTTGGGAGAGCACCGGGTTTTCTCCATCCCTTTTTGCTTTGATTGTCAGTCCCTAACATCTCTTCCCAGTGTCTGTGTCCCTGGATTCCCCCAAATGCTAAACACCAGCTCATGCCATCAACATTGGTTTGTTCAACATTACATATGGAAATGGTCTTAGCTAAAAGCAAAATCTATCTATCTATCTGTAACATGCCAGACACTAAGAAAATTTGGGGAAAGGATTGCTGATGGTTTAGCACAGCACTTTCCAAGGGTGCATCCAATATGTTTTATAGCCAAAAAAGTACTGAATAGATGCTGTGTACAGTAGTAGCATCTTGACACCTTCTTCTATGCCAAGGTTATTTGCTGGATCTTGGAGAAGTTAGTAAAAGAGAAACCAGTATAGACACCAGTGTAGCCAAGTGGTAACTTGTAGTGCAGATATCAGGTATTTAGAGGATACTTCACACTTTACCAACCTGCAATGTTGTACTAGTGGGTACTGGCTGAATATAAGCTCGGACTCTTACTCATCTGAGAAACACACAATTTAAAAATTATTATTAGTAAATATCAAACTGTTAATAACATGGTTAGTAGCATGGGGATCCCTGGGTTGCTCAGTGGTTTAGCACCTGCCTTTGGCCCAAGGCGCGATCCTGGAGTCCCGGGATCGAGTCCCACGTCGGGCTCCCTGCATGGAGCCTGCTTCTCCCTCTGCCTATGTCTCTGCCTCTCTCTCTCTCTCTCTCTCTCTCTCTCTCTCTCTCTCTCTCTCTTTCTATCATAAATAAATGAATAAATAAATCTTAAAAAATAAGATGCTGAGTAGTATATAATCTTTTCACAGTTCACTTTTCTAAGTATTGATGACATAAATTTATTTTTTTACAAATTTAAATAGCATTTGGGTCATTGGTCTATGGACTTATTTTTATGTAGTAACTTTTATCCACTGATGTTTCTAATGCTGGAACGTCAATAATCTGAAACTCTTGCAAAATAGGTTTCCCTTGAGTCCCCTACAAAATAAGGACAATCTTAGAGTCAAAGCAGCCTATCATTTTCTACTTCTGTATATTGTTTTCAAAGGGAGCTACCCAAGCAAATGGAGATCAGAACTTTTCAGACCTAATGTATGGACCTGAATATCACTAGTGTCTGAGTATCAGCTTCGAACTATGTAAAGTGCAAATGGTAGTAAAATCTGTCACTATTCACAAGGTCCAGAGCAAGGCTAGCTTTCCTCTTAGTAATTTCTAGAAGTAGAAAAGTGACTTTTCCAGAGCATTTGATAAACCCATCAAACTACCGCCACTTAGAAAGTTCAGTGATTCATAAGTTTTATGACCTCCCTAGCTTCAAAACCTGATATAAAACTGATGTAATGCTGGTTTAATTGAAAACACACAGGGAGATTTTCACCACTTCCTGAGTAAGGAACAGAGCAATATAAATTATATTGAAATTTTGTCTGTGTGTTTAATTGCTGAGTAGAGCACTGCAATTGATAGTTTAAGTACTAATTATTTTAATGTAATTATATTTAATTATTGTAATTGCTATTCATATCTTATGTCCTAATAGGGAGACAGCAAGGGCCTTTTTCACAAAATTATTATGTTCTCCTCATGCTAGAAAGCAGAATTAGGACTTTATCTTAGTTTGCTTGAAACCAGCTATTTGCTACTTCATTTATTTCAAAATGAAATAAGTTACTAATTCTTTTGCCTTTTTGGTTAGATTATTTGATGAGGACATTTTGTAACAAGTGCCATAAAACCCTTTTAATTAAAAAAAAAGAAGTAATAGTGTGGATTCTTTGTGAATCGTGGCTTTGAATATTGTATACATTTACTTGTAGATCACACTATAAATTCACATCTTTTTTTTTTTTCTCCTGTCAGGCATCAGAGTATAAAGAAAGGGGTGGTTAGACATTGTGGATTTCTTTTTTTGCTCTCAATTTATAATGTGTAGCAATATATTCAGCTCAGTAAGTGTGCAAATTATAGCACATACAAGATTTGAAAATTCTAGAAATGGAAGGGAAAAGGCAATATACGGTAACTAAAAAACAAATTCTAATTTCTTGCCTCATATGACCTGAGTTTAATTTGTTTACATTCCATAAGAGAAACACCTATTTACCATGTTCTCTTTGATATAGTACATATAAAGCTGAAATACTGTGTTTCAGCTTGGATAATGGAGTCATTATCTTAATTTTAAACATTGTGTACCTGAAACTGGGATTCATGATGGATTCATTGGCTAAACAGAACTACTACAAGTAAAAACAATTTCTAGAAATTTAAGGACTTGAGATTTACTTTTAAAATTGCTTTTTTGGATAGTATGGGCAATGGGAATTGGGGAAACTTTCTCTATATATATATTTATATACTTCTAGAGCCCAGAAAAATACAAAATTATATATTAAAGAGAATAAAAGAGCTAGATGTTTATAACATCTGGTGATAGCCACTAATAATTATAATAATCTCTAAAATGTATAGTGTACATAGCAGGTGCAGACATTTGCCAAAAACTTTATGCATAGTATTATAGTCAATCCTCACAACAGCCCTGTGATTAAAACGTTACTCTTTTTCCATTTTATTGGGACAATAGGCACAAATAACACTGTCCCCAGAAAATTGAGCTATAGCTTCCTATTCTGACCAATTTTCAGACAGTTGAATTATTTGCAAAATAGATTGTCCCTTCTTCTTCTCAAAATGTGAAAATAGTCTTAGAAGTCTTTGTCATTTTCCACTCGGCACATGGTTTCCAAAGGCAGCTACCTAAACTAACGGAAATCAACAACTTTAAGACTTTTTTAAAAAAAAAAAACTATGGGTTAGAATATCACAACTATAAGAATGGACAAATATCTAGGGAAAATTATATATCCTGCATAATGTTTTTTGGATGGGCACAATCAGACGCAGTATTGCCCTCAGATTCTAAGCCACTGAGACTATGCTGAGCAAGAGTACAGCTCTTTGTGTTCTATTGCATAACGACTCTGTAACTTTGGGAAATGTACTCGATCTCTCTAACCTTCAGTTTTTCATTTTGTAAGATTAGGCTACTATCTATGTTAGAGAATTAAAGATTAAAGGAAAAGAATGGCCGTATTTTGCTTAGTGTGGACTCATTGCATGCTCACAGATTGTTAGCTACTTACTATTTTAACATTTTAGTGGTATCGTCTACATAATGTTGTTTCAGGATGGCTCTCAGTCAGGTTGTCTTAGCATCACTTGTGATACTTTAAGAAAAGCAAGAAATGCAGGGCATCTGGGTCACTCAGTTGGTGAAGCTTCTGTCTTTGGCTCAGGTCATGATCTCAGGGTTGTGGGATAGAGCCCTCCCTCAGCTCCCTGCTCAGCAGGGAGTCTGCTTCTCCCTCTCCCACTTCCCCTCCCCCAGCTTGTGATCCCCCCCTCTCAAATTAATAAATAAAATATAAAACAACAACAACAAGAAATATAAACCTTTAAAAGAGAGTACTGCCCAGTTTCTTTCTCTGTAGCTTCTGAGTTAGTGCTGTAGTGTGCAGGGGTTGGGGGGGCTGGGAGGGAGAGACCCAGTTCATTATGATGGGAGAAGCAGTATAATGGGAAATTTGGTATTTCAGAATATTCTGAAAAAAAAGTTTTTTTCTTCTTTTTAATGTATTATTTGGTTAGAAAGATTTTGTGTGTGTTTGTTTTTTAATGATCACCACCACATTTAACTAGATATAGGGCCTCAACAACTTCCTCACCCAATTAGTAAATGGGGTAAGTGAATATGAAGAAGGCCCACTAGCTTATTAAATATCTTTTAAGTTTCAGGTATATGAAATAGTGTTTCAGTAATTCCTTACATCATCCACTGCTCATCACAACAAATGCTCTCCTTCATCCCCATCACCTATTTTAGCCCATCCTTCCACTTACCTCCCCTCTGGTAACCATCAGCCTGTAAAAGTCTGTTTCTTTCTCTCTCTCTCTCTCTCTGTGTGTGTGTGTGTGTGTGTGTGTGTGTGTCTGTCTGTCTCTCTTTCTCTCTTTTATTCCTCTTTGCTCTTTTGTTTTCCTTCTTAAATTAACATATATGAGTGAAATAATATGGGATTTGTCTTTCTCTGATTGAGTTATTTTGCTTAGCATTATATTCTCTGCTCCATCCATGTCCTGGCAAATGACCCAGTTTCATTCTTATTTTTATGGCTAAATGGTATTCCTGTGTGTGTGTGTGTGTGTGTGTGTATTTATGTACACCACCTCTTCCATATCTGTTCATCAGTCGATAGACATTTGAACTGTAATTTGGCTATTGTAAATAACGGTGCTGTAACACAGAGGGACATGTATCCCTTTGAATTAACTTTTTAAATATTTTTTGGATAAATACCCAAGAGTACAATTCCTAGATTGTAGAGTAGTTCTATTTTTACATTTTTGACAAACTTCCATACTGTTTTGCACAGTGGCTGCACCAGTTTGCATTCCTACCAATAGTACAAAAGGGTTCCTTTTTCTCCACATCCTCATCAACAACCGTTATTTCTTGCATTATTGATTTTAGCCATTCTGACAGGTGTGAGGTGATATCTCATTGTAGTTTTGATTTCCCTGAAGGTGAGTGATGACGGGCATCTTTTCATGTTTCTGTTGACCACATCTGGATGTCTTCTTTAGTGGAATTCCTGTTCATGTCTTCTGCCAATTATTAAATTATTCTTTTTTTGATGCTGAGTTTTATAAATTCCTTATAAATTTTGGATCCTAACCCTTTACTGGTCATGTCATTTGCAAATATCTTCGCCCATTCCATAGGTTGCCTTGAGTTTTTTTGATTATTTCCTTTGCTCCGCAGAAGCTTTTTATTTTGATGTCCCAATAGTTTATTTTTGCTTTTGTTTCCCTTGCCTCAAGGGGTGTGTCTAGAAAAAAGTTGCTATAGCTGTGTCAAAAAGGTTACTGCCTGAGTTCTTTTCTAGGACTTTTATGGTTTCAGGTCCCATGTTTAGGTTTTAAAACCATTTTGAATTTTTTTTTTTGTGTGTGTGTGTGTGTGTATGGTGTAATAGTGAAGTTTCATTCTTTTGCATGGAGCTGCCCAGTTTTCCAAACAAAATTTGATGTAGAGACCATCCTTTTCCCATTAATATTCTTTCCTGCTTTGTTGAAGATTAATTAACCATAGAGTTTTGGGTTTGTTTCTGGGCTTTCTTTTCTGTTCTCTTGGTATGTGTCTATTTCTGCAGCAGTAACATACTACTTTCATCACTACAGCTTTATAATGTAACTTGAAGCATGGAATTATGATGCTTCCAGCTTTGCTTTTCTTTTTTAAGATTGCTTTGGCTATTCAGGGTCTTTTGTAGTTCCACACAGATTTTAGAATTGTTTGTTCTAGTTCTGTGAAAAAATGCTCTGAGTATTTTGATTGGGATTCCATTTTTACCTTGCTTTGGATAGTTTAGATGTTTTAATAATATTTGTCCTTCCAGTCCATGAGCATGGAATGTCTTTCCATTACTTTTTGTCTACTTCAGTTTTGTTCATCAGTGTTTTTTAATTGTCAGAGCACAAGTCTTTCACCTCTTTGGTTAGGTTTATTCCTAGGTATCTTAGTAATTTCAGACAAATTATAGATGGGATTGTTTTGTTTATATCTCTTTCTGCTGTTTCATTATTGGTGGTGTAGAGAAATGCAACAGATTTTTGTACATTAATTTTGTAACCTGCAACTTTACTGAATTTACTTATCAGTTCTTGCAGTCTTTTGGTGAGTCTTTTGGGTTTTCTATTTGTAGTATCATGTCATGTGCAATAGCAAAAGTTTGACTTCTTCCTTGCTAATTTAGATCCCTTTTATTTCTTTTAGTTGTCTGATTGCTGTGGCTAGGACTTCCAGTACTGTTTTGAATAAAGGTAGTGAGAGTGGACATTCTTGTCTTGCGCCTTACTTTGGAAGAAAAGCTCTTAGGTATTTCCTTTTAAGGATGATGTTAGCTGTGGGTTTTTCATAATATGACTTTTGAAGTATGTTCCCTCTACATCTATTTTTTGAGGGTTTTTTTTTTATCATGAATGGATGTTGTACTTTGTCAAATGCTCTTTCTTTGTCTATTGAAATAATCATATGATTCTTCTCCTTCCTCTTACTGATTTGATGTATCACACTGATTAGCAGATACCCTTGCAACCCAGGAATGAGCAGTCACTTCATCGTGGTGAATGATTTTTTAATGCATTTTTGGATTTAGTTTGCTAGTATTTTACTGAAGATTTTTTCATCTTTGTTCATCAGGGATAGTGGTCTGTAATTCTCTTTTTTAGTGGTGCCTTTACTTGGTTTTGGTATCAGCTAATGCTGATTTCATAGAATGAATTTGGAAGTTTTCTTTCCTTTTCTATTTTTTGGAATAGTTTGAGAAGAATAGATATTAACCCTTCTTTAAATACTCAGTAGAATTCTCTCATGAATTCATCTGGTCCTGGACTTTTGTTTATTGGGAGTTTTTTGATACCTGATTCAGTCATCTTGCTAGTTATCGGTCTGTTCAAATTTGTTGTTTCATCCTGTTTTATTTTTGGCAGTTCATATGTTTCTAGGAATTTATCCATTTCTTTTGAGGTTGCCAGTTTGTTGGCATATAGTTTTTCATAATAAATTCTTATATTTGTATTTCTGTGGTGTTGGTTAGTTGGTTATTATTTCTCCTCTCTTATTTGTGATTTTATTTAAGTCCTTTCTCTTTTTCCTTGCCAAGTCTAGCTAGAGGTTTATCAATTTTATTGATCTTTTCAAAGAACGAGCTCCTGGTTTCATTATTATTTTTTTAGTTTTAATATCATTTATTTCTGCTCTGATTTTTATTATTTCCAGGTATCTGCTAGTTTGGGTTTTGTTTGTTGTTCTTTTCTTTAGCTCCTTTAGGTGTAAAGTTAGGTTGTTTTTTTGAAAATTTTCTTCTTGAGGTAGACTGTATTGCTATAAACACTTATGCTGCATCCCAAAGATTTTGGACCTTGTTTACATTTTCATTTATTTGCATGAACTTTTCTATTTCTTATTTTATTTCCTTTTTGACCCATTCATTGTTTATTAGTATGTTATTTAACCTCCATGCATATGTGGTCTTTCCAGATTTTTTCTTTTTAAATATATTTATTTATTTATTCATGAAAGACACAGAGAGGAAGAGACACAGGCAGAGGCAGAAGCAGGCTTCCGGAAAAGGAGCCTGATGTGGGACTCGATCCCAGAACTCTGGGATGACGCCCTGAGCCAAAGGCAGATGCTCAACCACTGAGCCACCCAGGCGTCCCTCCAGATTTTTTCTTGTGGTTTGCCTCTAGTTTCATAGCATTGTGGTCAGAAAAAGTTGCATGGTATGACTTCAGTCTTTTTAAATTTATTTATACTTGTTTTGTGGGCTAATATTTGATCAATTTTGGAAAACGTTCCACGTGCACTTAAAAAGAATGTTTGGCTCTTTTAGGATGGAATGTTCTGAATATATCTGTCAAATCCATCTGTTCCAGGGTGTCATTCAAAGCTGTTGTTCCCTTGTTGATTTTCTGTTTAGATGATCTGTCTTTTATACCCTTTTTTATTATTAACTGTTTTATGCATTTGGTTGGCCCCATGTTGGATGCATAAATGTTTATATTTGTAAATAATTACATCTATTACATGTTCTTGGACTATTCCTTTATCATTATATAGTGCACTTTGTCTCTTGTTGCAGTCTTTGTTTTAAGGTTCTTTGTCCAATGTAAATATTGCTACTCTAGCTTTGTGTTGACACCATTTGCTTGATCTTTCTCTATCTCCTTGCTTTCATACTGTAGGTGTCTATAGTTCTAAAATGAGTCTCTTGCAGGCAACAAATAGATGGGTCTTATTTATTTATTTATCCATTCTGTCCCCTTGTGTCTTTGAGGCATTTATTCCATTTACATTCAGAGTCATTATTGATAGATATGTATTTATTGCCATTTTATTATTTGTTTTGTGGTTGTTACTGAAGATTTTCTTTTTTTTGGAGTTTCTTTGTTTTTCTTTTTTAATTTTTTTTTATTGGAGTTCAATTTGCCAACGTATAGCATAACACCCAGTGCTCATCCCTCCAAGTGTCCCCCTCATTGCCCATCACCCAGTCACCGCAAAACCCCACCCACTTCCCCTTCCACTACTCCTTGTTCATTTCCCAGAGTTAGGTGTGTCTCATGTTTTGTTACCCTCCCTGATATTTTCACTCATTTTCTCTCCTTTCCCTTTATTCCCTTTTACTAATTTTTATATTCCCCAAATGAATGAGACCATATAATGTTTGTCCTTTTCTGATTTACTTCACTCAGCATAATACCCTGCAGGCCCCTCCATATCGAAGCAAATAGTGGGTATTTGTCATTTCTAATGGCTGAGTATTATTCCATTGTATCTTTTATTGTATTTCTCTCTTTCATGGTTTGCTGATTTTCTTTAGTGATATATTTGGATTTCTTTCTCTTTATTCATTGTATGTTTATTAGTGGGTTTTGATGTATAGTTCCATTAGGTTTGTATATAACCTCTTCTGCATATAGCAGTCTATATTAAGTTGATGGTTGCTTTTTTTTAAAACTTTTATTTTTTTATTTTTTTTAATTTTTATTTATTTATGATAGTCACAGAGAGAGAGAGAGAGAGAGAAAGAGGCAGAGACATAGGCAGAGGGAGAAGCAGGCTCCATGCACCGGGAACCCGATGTGGGATTCAATCCCGGGTCTCCAGGATCGCGCCCTGAGCCAAAGGCAGGCACCAAACCGCTGCGCCACCCAGGGATCCTGATGGTTGCTTACCTTTGAGCCATCCTTTACTCCTCTTCTTCCCACAGTTTAGATATACGTTTTTACATTTTACATCCTATTATTATGTGAAATCCTTGATTTCTTTTTACAGAAATATTCATTTTTACTGCTTTTTTTATTTCCTACCTTCATACTGTCACTTTTGGTCTCTCCTTTCCACTCAAAGTGTCCCTTTTAATATTTCTTGCAGGGTTGGTTTAGTGGTCATGAACTCCTTTAGTTTTTGTTTGTCTGGGAAGCTCTTTGTCTCTTTGTGTTCTTACGATAGCCTTGCTGGTTAGAGTATCCTGGCTGTGGATTTTTCCCATTCAGCACTTTGATTATATCATGCCGCTCTCTTCTGGCTTGGAAAGTTTCTACTGAAAAATCTGCTGATAGCCTTCTGGGGTTTATCTTTTATGTTACTATCTTGCCGCTTCAAAAATTTTTTCTTTATCATTGTATATTGCCATTTTAGTTACAATATGTCTTGGTGTGGATCTGTTTTTATTGATTTTATTGGGGGTTCTCTGTGCCTCCTGGATTTGGATGTCTGCTTCTTTTCCCTCAGATTAAGGAAATTTTCAGCCTTTCCCTAAGGACTTCCCTTAGGGAAGTTTTATTTATTCAAATAAATTATCTGCCTGCTTTTCTCTCTTCTTCTTCTGGGATTCCTATATTACAAATGTTATTACATTTGATGGAGTAACTGTGTTCCCTATGTTCTCATTTTGCATAATTCTTTTTTTTTCTTTTTTGTTCAGCTTGATTACTTTTCATTACTATGTCTTCTAGGTCATTAATTCATTCTTCTGCTCTTCCAGCCTTCTTGCTGTTCATCAAGTGTGTTTCTCATTTTGTTTACTGAGCCCTTTGTCTCTACTGTATTATTCCTTACCTTTGTGATAGAGGTCTTACAGATGCCTTCTATTCTTTTTTCAAGTCCAGTGAATATCCTTAAGATAATTATTTTAAATACTCCATCAGGCATGTTGGACAGATTTCTCTGTCTTCTTCTTTTTATTTATTTATTTTTTGGTCTAGGTCTCTTTGCCTGGTTCTCTGTGCCAGGAAAGTCAGCTGTATCTCTTGTTCTGGGTAGTAATGGCCTTTTGAAGAGGGGTCCTGTAGTGTTCTGCCATTTGTATTACCTATTCCCCAAGCCTGCCCATTTTCCTTCAGGCCAGTCATCTTCAGAGGCTCCTTTTGCATGTTATGGGCATGGTTTGGTCCCTGGCCTGAATGTGGCACATTTTAACTCATTGCATTCTGATCTGCTTGTAAAATGAGACTGGTCATCAACACTGCTGGAACTGAGGCTCTGCACAACTCCCCAGTTGGGAGAATCTGTGGGAATAGGGATTTGACTGTGTCTTCTGAGGGAGGAAGCCCACAGTGCTGGGACTGAGGCAAGGGGGACTGTGAAGGGGGGTTCCAACAGAGCATGGGGGAGTGAAGTTTGGCGTAAGCAATTCATGTAGTGAGTATAGGCATGATGCTGGTTCCTGCAGGTGACACTGTGCATATGCTGAGGGATGGCAGAGAGAAATGGTGCCTGTCAGCTCCTTTGTTCCTGGAGGAGTCTCTCTGTGAATGTATCTCTGGGACACACTGTGAAATGTGCAAGTAACTGCCCTACTGTGTGCCCCCGGAGCTCTTCAGATCACTGTTTGCATGCTGTATATCTGCAGGTTGTTTACTTCCCTTCTCTCAAAAAGCAGTGCACTGTCCTCCAGTCTCCATCCCTGCCATGCATACTGACCTTTAAAACTCCCAGCTTTAAACCCTGCTGGTTGTCAGGAGTCATGAAATTCAGCCACTCTCACTTTCCATGTTAATTGCTGTGAGCTTTCACTTTCCCCTGTGCCCTTCCCTGTAAGCTAGTCTTTCTCCTGTGCTTCTCTGTGACTGCAGCTCCCTCCCTACCACAGGAACCATGATACATTTCTCCTCCAAACCATCTCTCTTTACTTCTACCTTCTTAGATGAACTTCTCCTCTACCTTTAGTTATGGAGTCATTCTGCCAGTTTTCAAATCAATTTATGGGGGGATATTGAGGATGATTTGAAAGTTGCCAGTTATATTTGTGGGACTGGGTGAGCCTAGAGTCTTCCTACTCTGCCACCATCTTCCAACCTGCCCCATTTGTTAAATATCTTGACCCTAGACGTGATATAATTACCCCCTACCATTGGCAAGAATCAGTCAACATATCAGTCCCCTTTGTAAAAAGGGGAGCTAAGAAATAAAATCCCTAGTTGTAAAGCTATTTCCTAGCTGCAGTGATATGTTTTGAAGGGAGGAGTTCAAATTTTGGTGCATATCCAGCCATTTTACCAGGCTAACTGTGTGACTTTAAAAAAAATGAATTTCTATAATTTTGATTCATCATGGAAAAAAAGGGAATAATAACCCTAAATGAAGATTAAAAGAGAAAATGTACATAAAGTATTTGACATATGGTCAGGTATAATATGAATTCTCAACATATGATGCATGCTATAATCATTTTCATCATCATGCGGTCTGTGCTCTATATACATAAGATGATCACTTACTCCTCCCTCTCTTCCCTCATCTCTATGGTGATGTAATATTTCTATCTCATTTTTTATAAATAGTGATTAAATCTCATAATTTTATAAAGTTACAACTATTTGTGTCCTTATTTTATGAGGATTCCTTCCCACAGGCTTAGTAATACCAAGTGCTTTCTTTTATGGCTAGGGCTCTGTCAGAGAAAATCAGCTACTTTTCTGGGAAAGAAAAATGGCTCATTTTGCTCAATAACTATGCAGCTTCAGACAGGACATGTGAGAACCAAAGGTGTGCCCTCTTTGCTTGTGTAGGTTGTGTCCAGACCACCCTCCATGCTGATGACTCTGGCTGGTTGGAAGACCTATGCCAGTCAGAATGTAAGGACTGCTCTCTAGCATCAAATTGATTAAGGCTTTCAGTAAAGTTTCTTTTATTCTAGGTTCTAAAATAAATGCTTGCTGTTAACACTGTGCTGCATTGATTATGCTGGATTTATTTTCATATCTCTAAACTGCATAGCATCTTTGTTTTCATAGGGAAGTTTTAAAATGCTGGACCAAATCATCAGATAGTTTCTATTGTTAGAGCTCTGGCAATAAATATTTCTAAAACATTAGAAAAAGGAGTCCGTGATGAACAGAATTGAATCACAATATCAAAAATAAACAGTAAGTTTTAATCACTTCCCACTCTCTTTATAGTTTCTGTCACAACTACCATTTTTTTTTAATGGAAGAACAAGCAAGCAACAATTTGATGTCAATTGTCTTGTTCTCTTAAAGATTGCATTGTCACATTAGTTTAACTTCAAATCAAAGTTTAGAAATATTAGTGCGAGGTAGCTACTTATCTTGAGTTATTAACATTTCTCAGTTATTAAAATCCAGTTACTTCTTTTATGTTTCAATGATTGAAATATAAACAAGAAATAGAAGAAAATGTCAAGTGTATCTCATTCTGATTAGTAGTATAATTGTAAAGTTCTTTTAGTTTTGCTACACAAACTATTATTTTAGCCTCTACATTTTAAAAGGCCTCAGCATTTTTATGAGCAAGTTTGGCAGAAAGAAAACATTGGGAGGATGCAGGAAAAGAAAGAAGAAAGCTGAGGTATTGAAACATTAAAGATAAAGAGGGTGGCCTTTTAGTAAATAAATGTGACCTAATGTAAAATGTAAAGGACTTTGGGTAATGGAACCTGATTTCTAGGTCTGACTTTTCCTGCCAGTGAGATATGTGAGTTCCTGAGTAAAAATTGTGTAATGTGAAAGTCTCAGTTTTCTTATCTTCCAAATGGGGACAAAAATGATCCCCATTCTTTATAATTCTTTATGATTAGTATTTAATTTAAAATTAAATAAAGAAAAAAGGCTCCTATTAAAATCAATAAATACCCAGTAAAATAGCATTCTTTTTAATCAAAAACATCTTCTTGTCCTAACAAAAGTAGAGCTTTTCATGGAAAAAAAAAAGCAAACCAAATGCAACTTCCTACTTTCTAATGTTGTGGTTCCCCTCTCCACCTTTCTTTATATAATTATGTGGCACAGGCTGATAATATTTCCCATTATTCCGACTCTCCTTACACTAATGAAATCCCTGGGTTTTAGCTGAGCTTATTGATACTTAAAATAATAATACATTTTGTTGCCTCCGTAGCTATATGTGGCCATGTGACTAAACTTTGGCTAACAAAATGTGAGGGAAAATGATGTGCACAACTTCTGGGATGCCTCTTTTGATCTTACTTCAGACTTTAATGTGTATCATAATCACTTGAAGGGCTTGTTAAAAAAACTAACATCTGGCGGGCACTTGAGTGGTTCAGCCAGTTAAGTCTCCAACTGTTGTTTTCAGTTCAGGTCACGATCTCAGGGTCCTGAGGTAAAGTCCCCTGTCAGGCTCCATGCTCAGCAGAGAGTCTGCTCCGGATTCTCTCTCTCTCCCTTTGCCCCTCCCCCTGTTGTGTGCTCTCTCTCACTCTCTTTCTCTCTCTCTCAAGTAAATAAATCTTAAAACAAACAAACAAAAAAACAGCTGGGCACCATCTCAGCGTTACAGACTCAGTAAGTCTGTAGAGGAGCTTGAAATTTGTATTTCTAGATTGGGGCTTCCTCCTCTCCACAGTGCCCGTGATCCATTTCTCCCCCAAACCATGTCTCCACTTCCTACCTTCCTCAGTGTGGCGTCTTCTCTCCCTCTAGGTGAGGTTTTTTTTTTTTTTTAACATTTTTTTTATTTAAATTCAATTTGCCAACATATAGTATCACACACAATGCTCATCCCATCAAGTGTCCTCCTTACTGCCCATCACCCAGTCACCCCATCCCCCGCCCACCTCCCCTTCCTCAACCCTTTGTTCATTTCCCAGAGTTAGCAGTCTCTCATGGTTTGTCTCCCTCTCTAATATTACCTACTCAGTTCCCCTCCTTTCCCTTATAATCCCTTTCACTATTTCTTATATAAATAGTTGAGTTTGTTCTCAGGCCTCTGATTGATTTCTTGGATATTAAGAATGATTTGATAGTTACCTAGTCGTGTTTGAGGGATAAAAAGAGCTTAGGGTCCTCCTACCATGCCACCAACTTAGTCTCCCTCATCAATAACTTTGCATTTCTTTTTTTTTAAGAGAGAGAGGCAGAGACACAGGCAGAGGGAAAAGCAGGCTCCATGCAGGGAGCCCAACGTGGGACTCGATCCCGGGACTCCAGGATCAGGCCCTGGGCTGAAGTCGGCGCTAAACCGCTGAGCCACCCAGGCTGCCCAATAATTTGCATTTCTAACAAGGTGCTAGATCATGCTGGTGCTGCTAGTGCAAGAGTACACTTTGGTAAACTGCCTTCTTGTCCTTTCTTCCACTGTAATGCTTGGAACATGAGTGCAATGGCTAGTGCTGCATCTGGATCCATAAACTTGAGGGTCCCTAATCCTATGGATATAGTTAAGAAAGCTGGAAGCCCATGTGCAGAACACTGCAGAGCTACCGTTATCAACTATGAACTCCCTACATGTGCATTTTTTTTCTGTGAGAGAGAAATTTCTTAATTGTTAATTTGTACTTTCTGTCAAATTCAACCAAACCTAACTCTTCATAATGAAATGTATTAAATCAAATTGGATCATCACTTTCCCCCTTTCCTGCACTTAAGTTTCTGACAGTGGTCAGTGGCAGTCTTTCACCCAGACACTTGTGTATATCCAGAATTTTAAGCCTAATACCTGTTCAAAAACTGAGGTCTGAGGATCTAATGTTTTTTTTGAGGATCTAATATTAAATTAATTATATAATGACTAGGACATCTTTGAGCTGGTGTAATGGGTTTTGACTTAATTCCCATTATTTCTAACTTTGGCCAAATAAAAGGATTTTGTATGCATCTGACTATATGAAGGAAAGTGTATTTGTAAAATGTGTGTTTGTGTGTGTATATTTAACCTAAGGGAATATAAATATATCCTATACTTGAGTATTGAATTTGTGTAGCAAGGCTATATTTAGAGCGGCTTAAGTATATTATTGTATGCATGTACTTTAAATCTATGAGCGTTTCAATGAAGTACATAAACATGTTCAAGGGCAATGATTAATAATGCGATTTATTCACTTTGTTAGTGTTGAGAGTGCTTCACCTTTAATCTCTTACCTTATGATTTTCTAAACCACTGAATATAACTCAAAAGGAGACTATAACCTGTCATGGGTTATGCTGACCAAGACATTTAAATTCTCAGTGAGACATGTTAGAATAGACAGTATATTCAGGTATTTTTAAGTGCTAAAATGGTTGGTAAACTCTGCTCTTTTTTGCACAGTCTTATATATCTTAAGGTTTGAATAAGCAGGAGTGAGTGGTTTTGATGATAAAAATGTCTACTTTAATTGAAAATTGAAAGGCAGAAGCTGGTACTTAATTCAATATAAGGAACATAGAATAAGCTTTTGCTTTTGCATGCAAATTTAGACCTATATTGAGAAAAGGAGATATGTCAAATAAAGTCTTTATCATGTTAACCAACTTTTTAAATTATAAATAACTCAAGATTAAATTCTCAAAATTTTAACAAAAGAATTCTCAAATCCCCTAATGTTTTTTCTTCAGTGTAGTTCCCTGAGAATCTGTATAGTAGTAAATAATCACTTAAATGAAAATTCAAATTCCAACAGAAAAAATTCAACTTTCAAACACTTCACTAATCTTTTTCATTAAAGCAGTTATATTTTGATATGAGAACAAATAGAAAAAGAGAAAATATAGTTTAAGAAACTACAAGAATTCTTTACAAAATAAGTATTGAGTATTCAGAGTTATATATGTGTTTTATGAAGAGTTAGGTGATTTACAAAAGAAACATATAAATAGGGGCACCTGGATGGCTCAGTCTGTTAAGCGTAGGACTCTTGGTTTCATCTAAGGTCATGATCTCAGGGTCAGGAGATCAAGGCCTGCATAGGCAGGCTCCACACTCAATGGGGAATCTGCTTGAGATTCTCTCTCTCCCTGCTCCCCCCCCTTACCTGTACTGCAAGTACTTTCTCTCTCAAATTAAGAAATAATTTTTTTAAAAAAATAACAAAAATAAATCAATAATAAAAGGCAAATAACAATATATAAAAGGAAAACTACAAAGAAAAGTACAAGCTTTTAAAAAAATTATGTAAAGAATAATTTAAATGCCTAAACCATCAAGATTGACATCATTGGTATATTTTGTTCCTTGGTAGTCAAAGCAAACAAGTCATAACCAGTTACATAATTGTCATTCCTTTTTTTTTCTGGAGGAAGGAGATATACCTTCAAAGAAAAACTGAATTAAAAGTATTGATTTGAAAACCATAAAAGAAATTGTGGGTGTTAAATGTTACTTATAGCTGAGTGACCATTTCAATATAGATAAAATCACATTGGTTCTTCTTTTATAATGAATTACCATGTGATACTTTTAACATATTACTTTATGAAAGAGTTATTTGGTTAAAATTTACATATTTACTGCCAGACTATAAGATCCTAAGCACTGAAGTATGTTTCATATTTTGTGACACATATGTCACATGTCAAATGTGTATTTAAAATAGATGTTTTTTAGTAATGAATTATCAAAGTTTATGCTAAGAAATACCAATTTTTAAATCACATATCAGATAATTGAAAAGAATGCATGCAACTAACATACCTAAAATGAAAATTCAGGGACACCTGGGTGGCTTAGTGGTTCAATATCTGCTCAGGTTGTGATCCTGGGGTCCTGGGATTGAGTCCTGCATTGGGCTCCCTGCATGTGTCTTCCTCTGCCTGTGTCTCCCTCTTTCTGTGTGTCTCTCATGAATAAATAAATAAATAAATCTTAAAAAAAAAGAAAAAGAAAATTAAATGTAGGCAGTGGTTATTAAATTAGATTTGTGGATGTGAATGATATTATTAAGTTTGCCACATTTCCCTTCCTGACAAATTAAAATTTATCAGTAACAATATAAAATATAACTCGTTACATGTAATATTAACAATGTATTTAGGACTTTTCCAAGTGCTTCATATATAGAAACTGGCATACTTCTCACATAATCTTTTGAGACTTACTGTCTTTATTTGGTAGATAAGGTCACCGAAGTGCAGAAATACCAAGTTTACATAGCTAGCCAGTGGTAGAGCCAAGGATTGAATCAAGTCTGATTCCAGTGTGTATGCTACAGTAGGCTTTTATTCCAGGCCTCTAAAGCATCTAAATAATTCACATTATTTTTTGTATTTATTTCAAATTATTTGGATGTTATTCATTCTCTAGGACTATTGGAAATTACAAACTTAAATTGCTGACTTAATTTTTGATTTGTAGGAATGCTTAAATCTCCCTGCTTTTTTACATTACCTTTCTTATGCATTATATCTGGGTGCAACACAATTTATGGGAAAAACAAGACAATTCCAGGCAAAGTAGAGCAAGATAAATTAAAACAGGGATCTGAGTAGATTTTAAACATGAATCAGTTGATGTCATATCATTATGGTATATTGACATATGGAATATCTTTGCTTAAGTTATGATGAAAAAGTAGTTGGGCTTCTTAAGACTGTTTTTAGGTCCCTTATGATAAAGAAGTTTGTAAGGTGGGAAAACATAATAATTTGTTATAGATCTACAAAAGAAATGGGTTGTCTGGAACACCTTGGAGGCTACATCATAATTTATAATAGTATCATTTACTATATTTATCAAGAAAATAGAGATATGATTGTTAGGCTGTTCTGTCCACCATTGATAAATGTGTTTGCTGCTGTTTGGTGATTGCTAACAAATTGGTGGCTACTGCTGCCAGCATTACTATCAGAATGCAGTTCTATTATATTCTCATTAACATAATGATAAAATTAACATTAAGAAAACACTTTCAGTAAGAATTTATGAGATTCTGTGCAATTAAGCATGTAACAATATGGACAGAAAATTTGCAGAAAGCTATATGATAATAAAATTTTAAAAAAATCTATTTGTAGAAATAGTCAGTGACCTGAGACTTTAGACTGTTGATTGCTGGCTTGTTGATATGTCATGTGAAGTAATTATTCCAGTGAATTGAAGCCGAAAGTCAACATGTATATTCATTAATTTAGTTTAAGCTTTCTTATTGTTAATCACAGTTGGGGAGTCTATTTTCAGCAGACTGATCCACAACTTTCCCATCATGCTTTGTCAACCATAAAATGTAAACATTCTTTCCTGTCAACTTTATAATTTCTAACTAGGAAATGCTATTTTGATCATTTAAAATGTTAAACACTTGTTTATCTTTAAAATTAAGAACTAAGGGGATCTCTGGGTGGCTCAGCAGTTAAGCATCTGCCTTCAGCCTGGAGAGTGACCCGGGATAGAGTCCTGCACTGGGCTCCCAGCATGGAGCCTGCTTCTCCTTCTGCCTATGTCTCTCTGCCTCTGTGTGTGTGTGTGTGTGTGTGTGTGTCTCTTATGAATAAATAAATAAAATCTTTAAAAACAATTAACTGATTTTTGTCATAAATCTGTTTAATATTGCATATAATTTCTGTTTTGGTATTTAAAATATTTTAACAATTTTTTTTCTGTAAGGATGTTTATTAAAGCATTAGAAATTTCTTAATAAGTATCTGTTATCAATCAGATAGTGTATTATGTCAGAAACAATACTGTGTTCATCTAATTCTCTTTTTTCCTCCTCTTTGCCACCCATCTGGATAAAATTTTCCAGCATTTCTTATAGCTGGGTGAGGCCATGTAATTTTTCTGGCCACTAAGAAGGTTAAAGCAGTATGTACCACTTCCAGGCCCAGCCCATTAAATGGCTTCCATATTATCTGCCAGGCTTTCTCCTATCTTTCTTCTCACACCCTAATGACAAAAATCCAGTGGAGAACTCCATGACATTAAGGGTATGGAGAAGCACAAGATGAAAGTAGCTTAAATCCTTGAATGGTCATATGGAACGGAGTCCCTCCGAATACTACACTGAACTGTGAAGTGACTGAGAAATAAACATTTGGGGTTTCTCTATTTTATTCCCTCAAGTAGATTATAAGTTCTTTTAGCCTAGGCATCTCATTTTACTTGTTAGCAGGTCATTCCTTTTAAAGGGAATTATGTATTGTATATTTTAAACTTTTTTTATTTTAAAACTTATGTTCTCAGGTTTTCAAATAAAACTACATGATACTTTTCAAGTGCCCGAACTGTTATTGTACATAAGAGACCTAAGTTTCCCTCACTAAGTTTGGCTTCATTTAAAACATGCAGGATATCTTTTCTTGTCTCTGAAACCATTATAATTCTAGCCAGTACTTCCCATATCATGTGGTGCAAACCTAAGTAAATTGCATGCTAGGCTAAAGCTGCCATGGTGTTACCCACAACAGGAAGTAGTAGGAAAGGAGCGTTAGTGGAAAGTCAGTGGTGCGCTCAGTAGGGAATGGAACACATAAAAACAATATGCTTGTTTTTATCAATGGTTTAAACCAATTAGATAGCAACTGTTCCCATTTAAAATCAATCAATGAAGGCCAAAATAGCTTAGTCAGCATGAACCATTGATATTTGTAGATTTTGTTCCTTCTAACTCTCATTTAGGATTGGACAGGAAACAACAATGAAGGTACTTCAGGAAATGGCACAACTTTATTGCATTTATAGATACCATATGCCTCTTTCTTCAAAATATAGCTATATTACCACAAAATTAAGGCAGTACATAGGAAAAGACCACAGTGCTTGAACCAAAATACATGTGTGATGCTACATTATACGGAGTTGTAGACTCATGAGATCTAAGAGTTCAATAAGAGTCTTTTTTCAATAAGCTTACCCTCCCACTCCATATAGCTGGCAAAAATCATTGTTTGGGAGGATACAAGCAGAGAATTTACCATCTTATAAGATATCCAATCCCATATATGTATTTTTTTCCCACAAACTATCCCAAGAATGGGTGGACAAGGTAAACATTAACAAACCAGTGAATTTCTGGTACTGCTCTTACTTCATTTGGGATTTGACTTCTCCAGATACTCTTAGTTATTTCTGGAAATTTCTAACTGTTCACATGAATATCCTCTGAGGACTCTTCTTTTTTTAGCAATATTGTAGTCAACATTTTCCATTGTTGTTCTGGCTTCCACTGTTGATGTGCTAGGCTCTGATGAACATCAAATATAAAGGCCATTCCAGTGGCAATTATCACATTCCTAGGGCTGAGTATAGAGCAACAGAATGACAGATGACAGGTCAATACTCATAACCACCTCTTTGTCCTATTGCACTTGTATAATAGTTATAAGGAAGTGTAACTATTGATTTATTGTCAACCTTTTTCTCTTAACATGTGAGATCAGTGAGACCAAGAACTATGATTTATCTGATTTAGTTCACAAATATTTGTTGACTGAATGAACAATTCTAAGCTTCTGTCCTCAGCCAAAATTAGGCAATATTCACTTTACTTTGGGTGAGTTCTTTTTCCAGATAAGGCTGCCTAGTCAAACATATAAATGGAGCTCTTGCAGTCTAACTTTTTGTGACTCAAATTTAGGGTGAAAGCTGTTTAGGCTTAAGGTTAAAGGTAGATTTATATAGTTAGTTTGGGTGTAAAATAAAACCATCTTCCATGGGCCTAGTTCACTCCAGTGGAGCTAAATATAATAAAGCTTTTACTCCTGCAGAGGAAGAATAGTGTTATTAGGATCGCAAATATATAGCTTCATGAACACTTTCAAATTAAATTCTAAGACCCGGAAAAATAGTTGTCAATAATGCTATTACTGTAGTTAAGAAAGTGGAGATGTTAGGAGCTATTACCTTTTCAGCTTTTATAAAGTACGGATTTATTTTGTGTGTGTATATGCTCAAAGAAGGAAGCTAGGAGCAAAATCATAAGAAGCAGAGACCTTAGAGATAGGGATGTCAAGAAAATGTGTAGCATTCATTTATTCATTAACTGTAGAATATTTATTGAATAAAAGCAAGGTACTGTGACAGATGCCAACAGCTGTAAATCGGATGGACAAATACTCTTAATGTTATGATGCATATGGTCTAGTGGAGGACAGACAAAAATTTATAATTATTTCAAATCATTAATGATATAATGACATTAATGACGTGATCATATGCCAACCTAACAATTTAAACCAAAACAATCATCGGCCTTGAACGGGCTGTTGTGTAAGGGGGGCATTAATGTGGAAAAACATATTTAGATGTTTAGGGGTTAAAAGTGAATAAAATATTTGTGGGTGGGGGTAGATGATGGTGCAGATTACTTATACATGGTAATGGTACTACCTCCATGGGAGTGATTGGCCACTTATACAAACTCTCTCTTAGGAGAAATGTCAGATAACTGCCCACATTTACACAGCTAAATGGCAGCCGGAAATCAAACTCAACTCTGTTTGATCGTTGTGTCTGATTCACTTGCTTTAATTTTTTTTCCATGTTAAGCCACATTGTTCTAGATTTCACTCATTGCCATGGTTGATTTAAATGAGAAACCCAGGAATATTAGATCACTCATATACGCTCTTTCATTTTACAGACAAGGAAAATGGAATTCAGAAAGATAATGTGACTTGCTCTCTTACTATGATTAGACCAGAGTTGTCATACTTTGTTGGAAGCACTGAAAAATATATGAGTACTATGTATATTTATATTTGAATGGTTTGTATGGTAGTAAGAGGGCAACAATTTTTCCTGGAAATTTTATTATTGGAGATGTTTAGGAAAAGGTGAGAAGAGAGCTTTACATAGAAAAATGATACCATCTAGTGTGCTTCTGTAACTGTAGTGGAAACTCCCCCAAACTCAGGCAGAGATTAAAGGCTCTGAGTTATACACCTAGAGGTTTTCATCACGTACAGACTTAGAGGTTATGTATTACAGCAACGATGATAATCCACTTATAAATGTGAAATTTTCATGTGAGAAAATTTAATTTTTATTCATGAATTTCTCCTTTGCATGTTATAAAATATATCCTTTGAATTAAGTTTTTAGGATCTATTGTTGCAGTGTTCGTTTGTTGTGAGTGAATTTTTTAAAAAATTGTATTTGACATGTACCTAGTTAAGTACTTGTTTTCAGCTTTTAGCATAATAAGCAATATGTGCTATCATAGCTTCAATTTTCCTGCCAAGTAGAGAGTGACAGCTGTGTGGCAATATGTAATGCATATTTTCATCTACAGATAAATTGGAAGGAAGGAAAAACAGCTTCTGGGTGGGCAGGTCACCATCATTTAAATGAATCGTTAAAATTATATTTTTCCCTAGAAACAAAAATGTAATTGCTTTTCTGGTTAGATGCACACCGAAAGACCTTATTTATATTATTGTAACATATTTTCTTGCAACTTACAACTTTCCCAAGATCCTTTGGATTTTTTTCGTTTGTGTTACTGTTTTTCATTCAAGCAATATGCACTTATTTCTTAGTGAAGCTCCATGATATTTGCTTAAATTTATCCCTGAAGGACAGAATTGCTCAGTACACAGCATTGTGAGACCTGCTTCTTCCACATTCATCTGACAGGCAAGCGAGGGAATTTTAGCTCTAACTAGACTGACACTAAGGTTCTCATGCTCACCTTGGCTGAAGAAAGGGTAGAGCCTCAGGCTCAGTATTTTAAATATGCTATATTTTTATTAAACTTAGTTTCAAAGTAAAATAAAAAATACCATTTTTCATTCCTTGTTTCCATTTTGTAATTTTATATTTCATCACTCATTGTAATACCCTTGCCTACCTCCAAGAAGGCATTAGAGTGCCATAACTGTATTTCCACATCGTGTTTTTAAAATTTCCTCACCAGTATTTCACTTTACAATATGTGATTTCTAAAGACATGATATTCATTTAATGAGTTGCATGCATAGCAAACAATGAGAAAATTTTAATCTATACCTTTTCCTACTCTGAATTTGCTTGTATATAACTGTTGTTATTTTATGTGTTGTCATGTCATTGTTTCGAAACTTCTAAAAAGTTAGCTTAGGTTAATAACTTATGTGAAAGCTGTTGCTTACAGAAACAGCACAACTATTCATGAGTTCTTTGATATTCTGAGTCAGTTTAATTCCACTTTGGACTTGAATGATGTCATTTGCAATTAAAAGAGTATTAGTGAAATAAGTCCATTATCTTTGGTGATCATTTCTACAGTATTTAGGCCTATCAGAGTAATTACATTTGGGGACATTAATCAGATTTGGGGACTTTGGAAAGGAGGAGAAAAGCTAAGTGCTCTTTCTCCAGCTTCAGATTTGAGAATTGTATTGGTTCAAAGTTGATAATAGTTCCGGTCGTCCCCTACATGCATGAAGAAGTTAATTTTGTGTGTGAAGCTTAGTCAACGTAGTCTAACTTTCTGGCTGAAACAATACACTATCAGGAGTTTCTTCTACCCAGTCTAATGCTTTACTGAACATTTAAGAACTTTCTTGCCTAAGCAATATTTCATAGATTTTTATTCAGAAGATTTAGGTATTGATCTGTGTCCTTTTTACATGGGCTTCTTTATGCATTTTCCTTTCATTTTTTTTCCTTCTCTTAAAATTTCCACCATAAAGTTAATACTACTGTCCCCAACCATCATTACCAATAACTGACAAGATAGCCTTCATATTTCCTTAATGACTCACATGAAAATCATTGTTTTTCTCTATATCCAATCATATTTGTGAACCTCTGAGTTCAACATCTTAGCTTATTGTCCTTATACTTCTAATATACTTCACTTGCTTTTCCTCCTTCCAAAACAGCTATTAGTTGGAGTCTCCACTATGCATCAAGCCCTTTTCTTGCCTACTTTGGCTTCCCTTAGGCTCAGCAATATTTTATAGATAATGATAATCCAGAATGGTTGTATTTCTATATTATTCTCTGAAAATTACCTGTACAAACCATTGCTTTGATTTTTGGTGATCTTGTCTGAGGTCATATTTCCTAGAAACAGACCTAGAAGCAACCTTTGCATTCAGGACATTTACTAAGGAGTCCTCCAAGGAATAGTACCTATGAGGGAGTGAGGGCAGTATGATTGGGTGGACACAGAAGTTGAATTGAGGTGCCTTTGCAAGAGTGGCTTTACCCAGTCCAACAGATTGCTCTGGAACTAAAATAGCCATTCAGAATTTTCTCTAAATGAGGCAAGACGATCCTTGTGGTTCTCCTCATCAACAAACCATTGATAGGAGCTGCGCACCACACCTTGTATGAGCAGCTCCTCCTTTTCTCAAGGGCAGTTCCCAGAGAGGTACAGCTGTCTTCCACAGCAGCCAACCCTCTTTGCAGCTGATGTAATGAAAGGCTCAGTCCACAAAGGAGGGTCTGGGTGGCATACTGCAGTATCTATGAAAAACATCTTCTTTGTCTTTTCTCTTTTTTCCATCTGGAAGTAATACCAATCAAGGTTAGCCCTCCCCTTGCCCCCCCCCAATATTTCTTACTGCCATGCACATAGAGTTAAATCTTTTTAAAAAATATCTAGTGGAAACATGTTCCATGGACTTGTTCTTATAATTATCCTAGAGAGACAATAAAACAAAGAAAATAGTATATGCATATCTAGAGCCATGAGAAGTACGATAAGAGAGTTCATCATTTTTCATTTCAATTATGGACCAAGTCTTGGCATTCTCTACCATAGAATTCTGCAGAAATATTATCGGTTTTGTGTGTGGTATCTTGGGACATATGGCCAGTTCCTGATCGCCACAAGGAGGTGATTACTACTTTCATCATAACATCTGCTGCTATCATGCTATTCATTCAGAATATAAAAGTGAAAACTGGATGTGGCAAAAGCAGTATTGTCACAGAGGAGCTCCTTGATGAGTAAGGCCTCTTAACCTCCATATCTTCAATTACATTTTGTAAACCTGAACCATATTTAGGAGAGCTTGTCACATCAACCACTTTTTAATAATGATTAGGTTTAATTTACATCAAAAGGAATCTAAAAATTTTGCTGTGGATCTTTAAGTAATAACAAATGGCTGTTTTAGAAATTATTGTGGACAATTCCTTACATTTAAAGATTTTATTTTTACCAGCAAATACAACTGAACTTTAATATGCATTAAAACTGTTGGATTAACTTCAAGTGTCTCTTCTGATATTTACATCACAACAAAATTTTATCATACACTAAGAACATCTGTGTAGATTATTGTCTGCTCTTTTATTATTTTACAATTTCAGAAATGTACTTTGGTGATTCTAGGTTTGGTATAATTTTATTTTCAAATCATCTCTTCTCAGTAAATATAAACAAAGATAATCACTAGTGTCCTGTATCTTCTTATATAAGATATTTAGTATTCTTATAACTCTCTAGTTTATAATTTTCTTCATTGATTAAGATCATAAGAGGAAAAATACCATTTTAAATTGTGAATTCACTTATTTAAAAACCATTTTGGAGCTGTTTTGTGCACATATGGGAATGAAAAGAGGAATAGGATGTTTTTTTTTTTCCTCAAAATTCTCAAAAGTATGGTGGAAGATGCTTAAATACAAATGGATCTAATGCAATTGGTCAATGCTGTTGGGGGCACTGAAAATAGAACTAATTCTTGACAAACTTCCTAGAAAATAAAGTAAATGAAGGAGGTTGTCTTTGAGCTGATCCTTGTCAGAGAAGCCTGATTTCCAATCAGCATAAAGTATACATAAAAAATATTTCTAGTTTAGCTGGAAAATGAGCTATATGATGGGTAGTAGATCATGTCAGGGGCCAAATTGAGGTCAGATATTAAAGGACCTTAAAATAATTTTAGCTGTATTTAATGGAAAACTATTGAAGGATTTTTTTTATTTTGTTATTTTTGAAAAAGAGAATGACTTAATCATATCTGTATTTCAGAAAGGAAGCTTGAATTGTGTAAGATAGATTATCAATGGAAGCCTAAATGAGAGACAACTTAAATAATCCAGGGATGAAATTGTTGCACTATGAATGAAGGCAAGGAAAACTGCCTTTATTGTCAGCCGGATGAAGAAAATGTTAAGAGAGGAGAAGTAGGGTATTCACTGGAGTTTCCAAAAGCTTGAATGACAGAGTGAATGGTGATAGAGTCATTAATATAAGGTGTTCAGGAGAAGGAACGGAGAGTGGCAGGAAATATTAATTCACCTTTGAAATGTTGTCATCTTCCATGTGACTTTGGCACAACCAGATCTATTTACTCTATAGCAGGCTGCAAATCTGCACGTGTAACTCAGCATCATGAGTACATATACAGCAACTGAAGTCACACTAATGAGTGGAAATGCTGAGGGAATGAGGGAGGAGAGAAAAAAGAGAATGAGAATAGAGATTTAAAAAATGAGTGAGGACTCCTATCATATTCTTTGTGGGCATAGGTACCTTTTTGCAGTTGCAGTCATCGTGTGCACTAATTTAACATTATTCCCTAAGTACTTTTTCTCATTTTGTTATAGATTGAAAGACCTTTTAGGATGCTGGAGTTAACTATATTATAGGGGCACTGCCATTATATTTTATCTAAATGTATCAAATAACTACATTTAAAAGGCACTTTTAAACAGAACCACCCTATTACCTTACTCCCTGAAAAAGAATCACAGTATATAATGGTCTAGTTTCAAAAGATGATCAGTTATATAAAAAGTTTTTGAGTTTTGGCCGAGAGGCAAATAGGAGTCAGCACTAGAACTTTTCTTCTTAATTTCCTTTCATATGTAAGATTTTCTTCTGTAGTGAGAGAATAGAGAGTAAAAGTGGGGAAAAAAAACTAGGAAACCTATTATTTGCATGTATCCAATTTAAAAATGCTAGCTAATTTAAAATATTTTAGATTAGAGGATCATGCTCTTTAAATCAAGGTTGCAAGCTTGACTATGTTCTTTTGCAATCAGCAACACATCTATATCTCACAAGATTTAGAAATTAATTGGTCACAAGGAGAAACCGAGAGTTAGAAGAATGGCATAGCATAATTATTTTGTTTTTAAAAAGACATTAAAATATATTTTCTACATTTGGTAGTCAAAACGAACCACATATTATCTAATATTTTATTCATCTCCTTTAGTGTTTGGCACAATGTTAGAACCCAGTGAAGGAAGTATTAATATTATAGACTTCATTTTGATCTCCAAATACTGTATCAAATAAGTAGGATACTAAGAGTTCAAATTCATTAATTTGAATAAAATCATTAAGAGATTATACTGGATTAAGTTTTAATTTTAAGTTACTGGTCCAGAGCAATTTTATATACAAAGGATTATTTCGAAGTCTTCTGGTTCTTTCAAACCCATTTCAGGGTACCTATCAACTTCTGATTCAGATGCTGTACAGGCTCAGTATGCATATTAATTACTAAGAATAGTAGTATTCTAATATTCTAAGATAAATGAATTTCCAGTGTCATTTATCTTCTTTTCTCATACTTAAGCTTTCTGCTTCAGTTTTGGAAACCTGTCAGTCATAAATATTTTAGAATCAGACATTCTTTCCATTGAAAAATACCCTAAGAACTACCAAGTCTAAACACCTGCCTACGCGTACATTTCAGAAAATGTTCATTAGCCTATGCTAAATCTCCCAGAGACTAGTAACTCGCTCACTTTTGAAGTATATCAATATAAAGATCTTGTCTAACGTAAATCTCTTGCCTAGTCTTAACACATTAGTTCCTTTCCTGTTTTGGTGGGGGAGTGGCTTCCAGGATGCACCAGGATGAAATGATATTCATTCCGTTTGAATACCTGTATCCATTTGTGTGGTGTAAAACCCGTATGTTTTAGATTCATACAGACATAGCTTAAAGTACTGTTTCCAGACTTTAGTACCTGTGATCTTGGGAGATTGAAGTTCTCTGACATTTGATTGTTTCATCTGTAAAATGGCACTAGCAGTGCATATCTTGTAGAGGTTGTGAGAACTCAATATGCAAGTGTCTAAAATATTTCCATACGATACCCTTGTAGCTTAATACTTTTTCATTTATTTTTCTGGCTTTTTATGGTCACTGGTAAATCTATACTATCATTTCAAGTATTCTAAATGTGACTAAGTAATACAAAATTACATTAGCTTTTTGGCAGTTTCATTATGCTATATACTCACAAGGAGCTGTCAAGGAAAATTGTAAATCCTTTTGGTACAAAAGCTGCTAGCTTTCATATCACTCTCGTGTATACATTTTTTCCCTCTTTTTTTGCATTATAGTTGGTATATATAATGCTTCATGTTAGAGTCAGCCTGTGGCTCTCAAACTTGTTAAGCAGTCTTTTGGAACCTTATTCAGTTAGCCCATGTATCTATCAGCTTAGGTTCCCAAATTTGTCTTCTGTAGATTTGATAATAATTCTCCCTGAATCAGTGATGAAACATTGAAACTAGGAGGGGAGCACATGCAAGGCAAGCTACCAGGAGACTATGCACTGACCCATTATTCTACACCTTTCATTCTTGTGCCTACTTCTAATTCATCTTACCTTAGCAGCATCTAACATATTTCCTTAGCTGCATGTTGCCTACAAAGTTACCATGAGGAAAAAATCAGTAAATGCCTTGCTGAAAAACATAGAATGATTATATCTGTTCATTCCTCTGGGCACAGGTCAGTCAGGACCATCAACTAGAGGAGTAGTGATGATAAGTGGCAGTGTCTCCAAGAAAACCAGGAGCAGGCTCGATAAAAAGCTGAGCCCAGAATCACAACCTTTATTGAGGTTTCAAAAGTCAAAGTCAGAGAAACGCTGTACTAACTACAAGATCAGGTCTAAAATCCAGAGAAAAATCATATAGCTGCAAAGAAACGAGATGGAATGGGAGAAGATTAGGAGAGAAAAACAGGAGAATTCTGAGTGATTGATGGAGAAAAGGAAGTATTTTTGCCTTGCCTACGTAAGTGGAATTGTCTGAGTTCATGAAAAGGGAAGAAGCAGAGTGAACATGTGTATATAGTGTAGTATATTAGTTATTGACTCTACTTTGAAGCAGGAGAAAGTGTTTAGCTGTTAAATGGTTTTTGGTAAGACTGTGTTGGTTCTTTGTGACCCCTTCCCTGCAGAAGCTCTTAACCATTCCATTTATAGTATGTGATTTCATTCGGAATCAACAGAAAGCTGGTGGAAGGCTGAAGCTCATTTGAGCTCACTGCCAGTGTTGCAGCCTTGTCCCATCTCAGTATTTCCCAGGGGTCATTGATGAAATCGTTGACTCACATGTACAACACTGTGATAGAATTAGTCTGTGTAAGAAAACTTCAACTAAATTAGAGTAGTTAGATATCTGCTTAAAATCCCTTACCCATTTGCAGTTCAAATCCTTTTTTTTGTCAGTATATGGGATATTTCTTTTGGGGTCAAAAATATTCTTTCCATGTGAAATAAAATATGAATTTAAATACTTCTTTTGCATTTCATAAAAATTAGTGCCTTGATGAAGTAGGCATCTTGTTTTTAGTTTGTAATTTGTATAATTAAAAAAAATCATAGCATACTTTTAGTTTCCTTAGAAATAGTAATTCTTCTCAGAAACTGGGTACAAATAAGTTTTATAAAACTTGTACAAATGTTATATGTTTTTATTTAAAAAGGTTTGTAAAAAATAAAATAAAAAGGTTTATAAAACCTGTGTAGATATTGCTTGTACTGTTTAGTCTCTCAACTTTGCATGATTTAGGAAAGTACAGAAGAATGAAAATTAGTAATTGCCCAGGCAGTTTAGACAGACAGAAAGATAATGTAGTGACTCAAATCTGCTAGACAAACTGCTGACACGTGGAATGGGTTTATTTATTTTTTTAAGATTTATTTATTTATTCATGATAGAAATAGAGAGAGAGGCAGAGACACAGGCAGAGGGAGAAGCAGGCTCCATGCCGGGAGCCCGATGTGGAACTCCATCCGGGGACTCCAGGATCACGCCCTGGGCCAAAAGCAGGCGCCAAACCACTGAGCCACCCAGGGATCCCCATGGAATGGGTTTAAAAAGTAAAATATCTTGGTTAAAATACATAGTTGTTTCCTAAGGGGGTAATATTTATTGCCGTATTTATGTTAACAGACAATTCATAGATCATGAGATTTGTTTCATAACTTATCTTAAGCTGACCTAAAAACAAATTTGTTTAAAGGAATATTATTTTCTGTACCATAACACCGTGACTCTATGGTCTGGTGGGATTAGTGAATATAATTATTAGTTTTTACCATTACTAACCAAATAGAGTTTTCAGCATTCATGATGTATTAATTTGTAAGTATAAACATACCACAGTACATTGGCTCCAAATGATTTTATGGTATAAATTAAAAAACACTGGCTTCTAAATAATATTTAATATATGAAAGAGAATTATTCTAAATTGAGATGATAAATACCTCTTCTTAAATGCTTATTGGTTTAGAATTTTATAAATGACAAAATACATTTAGAAATGTTATATCCTGCCAAGATCATGTAACTATTGAGAGAGAATATAGTTAAGCCAAAGTCCTTATTCTTTTCAATGTAATAAACTACGACAGATAGACAACGTATCCATTCCCCTCGTTACCAATTCAAAGAGTGAGTCCTGATGATATCACCCAGGTTCACAGTATCCTAAGAAAGTAGTTTCCAATTATTTTGAGATGTAAACACCTTAGCAAACCTGATAAAAAGCTATGTCCCCTTGCTCCAGAAAAATTTTCAAATGCACATTCATGAATCGGGTTTAGTAGTGGCCTGCTGAGCAGTTACCCAAGGTGCTCATCTAAGAGTAGCAGTAACATGACACAAGTAATATGTTGACCTAGAGAAGAATTGCTTTAGGAGAATTCTTAGGGATCATCCTGTAAAGAGCTGGAAGTATCATCATAATTCTCTTGGGAAAGGAGAGGTAATGTCAAAGATTTGGGGCCACCTGTCACCTCTATGGCACTTTGGTGCATCCTGCTTCCTTTAAGTGGATCCAGATGGACCTGTAGGTAAGTTCAGGAATCTAAATACAAACTGGTTTTCCGCATGTATTTGTCCTCTTGGCTGGGTGCCATTGTGATCAGATCTAGAGACCTTGCCCAAGGGCAGAAGCTGAGGTAGCCTCAAAAGGCTTTATAACTACCTTCTCAAGAGGTTGGACGCAGTTAACAGCAAGATTCAATATTTACTGAAGGGATTATATACTAGGATAGGGCTGCAGTCCAGGACAGAAGATAAAGGATGACTGTTGCTGCCAGTGCTTCATTTCTTTACTTTCCCTGAAGCAGAGTAATCTGTTCCAGCTCTACAATAATGCTGGACAGATATATTGAGAATATATTGAAGGACACCAAGTCATCAGGCTACTCCACTTTTCAGACTCTGAGATGTTTGTGTATTGCTCTGACCTGCACATTTATTAAATATTTTCTACACATTTTCAGGGAGTTTATAACCAATTGATGCTTATAGATGTTGCTGTGTCTTTCTTCACTAATTGTTTATTCAGTGAGAACATATTATGTGCCAGGAATTAAACCTTCCAGACATGTCTTCAGTAACAAGTGGAATAATTAACATAGTTGATAATGTTAGATTTAGGTTATAAATGTAGAAATTATTATAGAATTCACATGAAGTCATGATGTCTCATTGAAAAAAAAAGCGAAAAAAAAAACAGTGAGTAGAAACTTACTTTGGTCCTCTCTCATTTTGAGCTATTCTAAAAATTGCTTCTCTAATATTACTAAGCTATGTGCTTATAGGAAGAATCAGCTTGAATTCTGTGTGTCTCTATAGTTAACAGTATCATCTCTTTGACATCTCATCATCAAATAAAATGCCTATGGCTTCCAATTGAATTTACACATTTTTTAAAAATCATACTGTTTTAATGGATTTCAGAATTACTTGCTGTTATACATCATGTTGATTTGGTAAGCATGGAAATCTATTGATTTTATGTGTTCCAATTTTCTACTGAGTGGTTAATCCTTTTATAAAACAAAATGTATTTCAGTGGGAAGAAAGCAGTATAAATATCTTTAGGCTTACAAAATTCCAGCATCAAAGAAATTGTGATTCATTATTAGTTTACATACAACATTTCATCACTGGACACCTAGCAATGATAAAAAGCTGAAAGGACTGTTCATAAGAGATTGTTTCATCCAGATAGAAGATATGTATTCATGTCACCAAGAACCTTACAAGCCACTTAGTAATGGTGTTAATTGTTTGAAATTATTTGTATAAAAGCCTGTTGAAGTAGAAAGCACATAATAAAATCGTATATATTAAATAAAAATATATATGTATAAAGTATATATGTTATATATTGTTAAAGCAAATCCTACCATTTGTAATAATAAAAGGCATGAAGATGTTATTTGATGTTGTATTTGGAAAAATATTTATAACTATCTTATTTATATTTCTTTGAATACCAACCATTTGGAAAGATATTTATAACTATGTTAATTATATTTCTTTGAATACCAACCACTGTTCTAATGCATATGTAGATTTTTCCTAGACTGTTTTTATCTGATTTAGAAATAACTATAAGCTATGCTGCTCTTAAGTTTGATATCAAAAGGAATGCTAATATTTGTGGTTATCATTTCATCATTTATCCAAGAGCAAAAGAAAATCACAAATTAGGTATAAAGTCACAATATTTTTGATAGTTTAAACGTGTAAAATAATAGCATATGTAGCTAATACCACTAGTTAATACTTGGAACTGCAATGGAAGAGCCTTCTCTCTATTTAAAAATTTACATGTGCTACCATAATATACTTCCATAGCTAATTATTCATGTGTACAGTTTCCTAGCTTCTCATCTTCTTTTCTCTCCTTGTATGATAGTATTCCAAGAAAGGAGTTCAGTCGGCCTTAAATAGCACTCAGGTTTGGCCTATATGTTGCCCCACTTCATTGCCATCACCACCTCTCCTTTCCTTAAATTTAGCATGACATGAAATATAGTTTAATCCAATGAGATAACCTCTTGAAATATTTAAATTAGAAGCATAGTCACTGAAATGTTAACTGATGTAGAGATGGGGCTGAGACAGCCACTTTCAGGTATGTGCATAATGGTAAATCAGCATAGAAGGCAGTCTTCAAGGAAAACCAGAAGGATAGACCAAACATACATAAAGGGTCAGTAGACCATTGTGGCCTATAGTAGTTGTATACTAAAGTCCACTTATTCGATGTCACAGGAACCAATTGCTAAATTTTAGAGTATTTTTGCAGGCAGGTTGACTTCAGTTGGTAGTTTGAAATCTGCCATGGTAGTATATTTACACCATGGAACCTGGCAAACACTCCAGATCAGAGCTTCCCTGTCCCTGAGAGCCGATGGTTATACATTTAGGCAACATTGACAACACCTCAAACACTGACAGAGTCAGAGAGAGCACAGAGGAGAGTAGTTCCCAGTTCTAAATCCTTGCTTTATTGTTGTGAAATGCTTTCATAGCTTCCTAAGAAAACCTACATTTATGTTATGCTCATTTTACCTAGTATGTGCACATACACACTTTGAGCAAGATGCCTTGGAAGAGGAACGTCTCAAATAATCATCCAATTGCCATAATTCTATTAAATATAAATGGAGGATATAAGGAACCTGAGGATGCTAATTTATCATATGCATGTGAAATGTCTTATATGTATACATGTTAAAGTCTCTATACTTCTTTATTGACCTCATATAATTTAGATTCAGCCTCAACTAACATTGAATAGCAAGTGTTGGCATCATGGTGAGACATTTCTTCACGTGCATTTTATTGTTAATGCGATTATCACCAAGATAAAATTTAGGGAGGGAGAAATAAAGATGATAAATATAGTATCCTAAAAGATAATCAGGTATTTTATTAAGAAGTCTGTTCTTTTTTAAGAGTACTATAGCCAATTTCTACCATCCCAAGCATAAGAAATTGGATTTGATAGGCTGGAGTCAGTCTGATTATTTTTAAAAAAGGAAAAAAAGAACAGTGTTAACTTGGATTGCCGTTCTGGATTTTTCCAAGTCTTGCTTTCACACTAATTCCTCTAATGTCTTTTAGACTAAGTTTGATAAGTATTTTGTCACAAATTACCTTAAAAAGGCTCATACATGGACATTATTTCGAGGAGAGGCCACCACTCTCCCTCCTGTTCTATTAACTCAGCAAAGCTTCTCGGTAGAGATAAAATGTAAAATTCAGAGATACTGGAGCAATACTATTGATCTTGGCAAGACATTTGCAATCTTATGTGTTTGATCCTAGATTACTAAAGCCCGGTAACCACTGCAGGTCCTATCTTTATTGGCCTCAGAAATTTTAAAGTTAAGGTATCAGATGTCAGCAAGGGACATTAGCAGTTCCAGATCTATCTTTTGACTTGCTGGAAGCATCTTTACCAAAATAAAGTGACTGACCCACTTTTTAGAGGCGTTACAAATCTTAATTGGGAGCAGTTTGACCCCTCCAAGTGCCAAAGGAAGAATTTTACCTCATTAGAAGTCCAGCAGTATTGCTTAGAAAAATCTAGGGTGTCATAAAGGACTCTTGGAAAAGGACATGCCTTTAGGCTCTCAGATTTAAAGATAGAAGAAACCAGTGTCTGCCTTGTTTCCTATTTTGTTGTTGTTTTTTTTTTTTTTTTCAAATGCCACCAGAAAAGACTATTATTTTCCTCTTTTAACTTAAAGTCAAATGATGTTTTAAAGCAAGTGTTAACCTTTAGCTGAGAAAATATTTAGTTTGGATATTTATTGAAACATGCTTCTATTGATTGTTTCTGGCAAAATGCATCAAGTACAGAACATGGAAGGATTCCTGTAAAAGAAGTTGACCCAATTCAACAAGGCTGTTTTTTTTCCCCAGTTATATTAGTATGAAATTGTAATATTCCACTGCTATATAGATAAGTAGAAATGTTTTTAGAAACTTTAAGATCACATGTTATTGGGTTACTTTTTTCCATTACTGCAATAATATGGTTAGATATTTATTAGAAGGCAACTTGGAGCAGTATAATTCATCTTTGGGCTTGTAAGAATTTAAGGCGGGTTACTTTTTGGTATCATAATTATTCTAAATTTAAAATAGGTATCAAGTTATTCTTCCTTCTGCCAAGAGAAATAGAAAAACGATTATAAAGATCTTATAGTTGTGTTGATAAATTATTAAAGTGAAAAAAGTATTTTCAGACAGTATTACTTAATTACTGTATTAGTTAATTACTTAGTACCTGGTTAAGATTTAATTATTAGTGGAATCACAAGCTGCTGATCAATTAACTCAGGAAATAGACACACGTACACACCAGACACGCACACACACAAACCTTTCACTGAATTTCAGACCCAGATTGTTTTACAGTATTCACTCCAGTTGTAATAAGGACATAAGTAAAGGCTATTGATGTAGTTCATCTTTGTAGAGGACTGAAAATTCAGTCGGAGTCACATTTCCCACTGTGCTTTGGTTTAGTGAATGGGCTACAAAATGAGACTTATTCAAGATCAGACGGCAAGCAAGCTTGCATCCCCAGGCTGTGATTATATGACAAAAGCCTATCTGAGTGCAGGCATGGGATTTCCTACTACTTTAGAAGACAACTATTTTTAGCCATCACAGTATTGTTGGTCTCTTAAACTTTTGAAAAGTCACCACAGTTTCTTTCCTTGACTCAGGCTTGATTTATTGATTTTGCCCTGATGGCCATGTTAACAAATTATTACCCCCACCTGCTCTAATAGCCAGGGGCTTGCTGTTCTGTTGTTTCTGAGTCCACCACAGAGAACTGGCAGCTTGGAGCACAGTCCAGGAATGCTAACTCCAGGTGTGAGGCTTCATCTGGCATTCCATGTGTGCTGAAGAAAACAGTAATTTTCTTGCTTTTCTGAAAAGCTATCTCAGTCCAAAAACAGGTAAAAAAAATTCTCCAAGATAGCTTTATTTTTGGCATTTAGCACAAGTGAAAATACAATTTCATAAGAATATCTCCAAGTATGTAAAGTAACGTAGCAAGAAATAATTTATTAGCACCTCACAATTAAACAACTTTCTCCTGGGATTTAAGATGTTGTTAAGAAACAGATACTGTTAGGAAGTATTTCTAAAGAAAGAAAAAAAAAAAACTATGACACTTGTTAAAGATGGTAAAATAAACTATACAAGGAATGCTATAATGATAGGAATGCTGGGGGTTACTCCAATGGGGTTTTATAATAGAAGAGAGAAATTGGGTTCAATTCCAAATAGCACAAAGAAAAGTGGGAATTCATAGCCTAGGAGAGGAGCAGGAAATTAAGGGGAAATTTCATGGAAGGATTCTGACCAAAGTGGCCTAACAAGATTCTGGTGAAGGCAGGGCCAAGATGATCTTATGTCACCTTGGGGGATGAGGGAGGATAAGAAACATGATCAGACATTGAAGATGACCAGATACAGAAGGTGGGGAGTTCCAGTTAAATTAGCAGGATTCTTGCTAAAATTGGACAATGTGCAGATGATCACGGAAGCCCAAAAGTCAGGGACTAGTTGAGAACTTTGTCGAAATGCCCCATCAGAAGATGGCAGATTACTTCCCATGACACTCAAATCACTGCTACCAGGTTTTTATGTTACATCTGTTTTTGCTTTGTGTACTGTACTAAGGGACAATGGAAATTCAGAGTCCTTTACCTGTGTCAAAAAAAGTATTTGAAGTAATACAGGCTAACCAAATTAAAACATATCAAAGCTGAAACTAGGATATGCATTCAGTTCTGGTGTTTAAATGATCAATATTAGTTTATTAAATCAGTTCATTAAGAACATAAAGAAGAGGATGAATCAAAGGAGGAAGCATAAGAAAAGGATCAAGAGACTAAGATGTAGTTGAGAAAAAATAAAACTGAAACAATGACAAGCATCAAATAATAATTTAGGAAAAGTACCATTCCATAATAATCTTGATGAACAGATATGACATCCTGTAATTCACTTTGCCTCTATGCCACTCTGGTTATACTACTTGATAAGTAGCTTGTTCGATATAGAAAAAGTCTAAACTCCAAAAACTTTTATTTAGTGTTTTTTTAACTTTCCTTCCTTCCACTACCTGAATTGTTATGTCCCCATTGGAATCACCAAACTATAATCATTCAGAGATAATTTCCTGAGTGTCTATTGTGTGCAAAGGCACTGTGGCAAATTATGTGTTAACAACATGCAATGAAACTATAATGGAACTTCAAGGTCTGTCATTTGATCAAAATAATTATTATTTGGTGTCTGTCAAAGTGGATTTTGTTAGTGAAATTATTTTCCTTGAGTGGTGGTACATGGAAACTATCACCAATTTCCTGAACCAACCTTTGTTATTTTCTCATCAGGTTATGCATATGTCACAGTATTCTATTTACCCTTCCTGCATTTTTAATTAACATGTCGAGTTTTTTTCTTTTTCTTCATTTGTTCTCTAGTTGCCATCTGTCAAACTGAATTTATAATTCTACATATGGATAGTCATATCTAATTTGCTTTTATTATAAATTGATTTGGCCATAATTCAGATAAAATTTTTATAGAATCCTATTAACTTTTTTGTTTTAACATCTATGCCATATTTGATTATATAGGTATTTCTAATTGACTCAAATTTTCTAACTCTGTCTTAAATACTATTTTTGTCATCTTTCTATTCTAGTTGAAATATACCCATTACCTTAGATAAACTTTACAACATAAATTTCAGAATTTTCACTCACGTATGTCCTAATTTATCAGTTTCCTTGCATATTCATGTATCATTCCAGCTTGACAAATTCCCTAGCAATTCTCATGACGATATGCACGTTAATTAATTAATCTGACATTAGAGGAACATTAAAGAATATAGACATGAACAATACTATGAGTACATACAGCTTCTAATAAAACTATGTCTATTCTAGGCAGTGTGTGTATTCCGAGATCTAACTGTTAGAAGTGAAAGTATTTCAGTTATCCTCCCTGTGATTTGCCCTGGTTTTAGCTGAACTGCCTTTTTTTTTTTTTCTATTGAAAAGGGCTAAATTTGTTCCTGAGAGGATATATTGCTGCAGAAGTGTATTGTTACCAAGATTATTTTATTATACCCATTCGTATGCCACTTAATTTACACAAAGTGATCTTTAATCATTCAGTAGTTAATTCTTTCATGTTTCCATGGGGGAAAAAAATCAATATTGCAGTTTATTTACACCTGTGAAACTCTGATACTGTAATGGTGGATTAAAATTACAGTAGCCGAGGAGAAAAAGAACTAGTATTTAAAGAAGTAGTGTTATGTAAATTAATACCCAAATGTGTGCCTTTGCTTAATTTTTAGACATGTATGAAGTAAAATATACAGAACACTCTATTATATTAATGTAATAGTAATATCATATATGTAGGAATTTAAAAACTGCAAATGAAAGTAGTAATGTATATGTAAGTTTATATAAATATGGGTGGACAGATGAGTGAGAAAAAATAGATAACCAGGTAATACATACTTATTGATATCCCCAAAGAACTATATAAAAATAAAAATAGATTAAGCCTACTTAGAATATTTCTTACTCATAATAATGATTAAATTGAACCACAGCAGTAATAACTGTAATACCAAAGTTTTGGTGCCAGTTTCCATAGTAAAATGATAAAGATGAAATAAGAAAAAAACAATGAGTTTTTATAAGATTTTTTGCACAATATTATCACAGAAATATAGTTCCTTTCTTCCTCTGAGAGAGGACAATCATGTACACGTGACCTTATTTACAAATGGGAAACTAAAAATGACCCGACTAGATGCCTGCTGTATTAATCAGGACACCTGCCATAATATTGGCAGCAAATAGGTAACGGATCAGAAAAGTTCTCATTTCAGTCAAGGCATGTGGAGTAATGAATATTCTCTTGTTATTGTACTCTTATTGCTAAAAATAATAAGCAAGAGAGATGCTTTCTTATCAAAGTGTGTGACAGTCTGCTTATACATTAGTACACGGGCTGTGTGTGTCAGCAAATCAGCCTCTGGAGGTAAACAGCCTGTGGTGGTTTCAATTATAATGTAATGACCTGCCATGTTAGAACTAAATTGTTGTTTCCTACTAAAGATTAAAAAAATTTAGGCAAATTTAAAGTGTATAAAAACTGTATGTTACATGGGACTAGAACTATGTAATACTACCCATTTATCAAAAATCTGTGAATGCCATTCTACTATTCAAAGAAACTACCTCTCAAAACTGTTCAATAATAGTGAAAGCAAAAACTATACATAAGTATATATTTAATTAAAGAGCTAGTGAACTAATCAGAGCCTCAGTTCCTTTACAGAAATGCCATCCATTTTGTAATCAGTGCCTATATTATTAATTCATAAAACAATTGATAAGCACTTGCCATGTGTCAGGAACTATTTCAGGACCTTGGAATAGATGTACAGTACTTTCCAAGAGAGGCACTTTCTGAAGTATAGGAGGTGGAAATCTGTTAAATCATTCACTCAAGGTATTGTCTTTCTTAATTTCTTACTCTACTCCTATATTAAAAAGCCCTGTATTTGTCAAAGTAGTTGGTTCCTTTCATGATGACATTTAAGGATATACTAACATGTTTTCTTGCTCAAAACGATCTTTCACCTGCTTTATTTCCCTGCCTTAAATGATGGCACACTGAATAAGTATTCTCTAAAATCACAGCACACCTTTCAGGGCTTGATACCTCAATCTCTTATCAGTTTTATTCTACAATCCCTAAGATGTTTATCAGATTACTCTTAGCCAATTGAGAATATAAAGCTGAGCAAAGGCACAATTACACAATATGGGGCATCACCAGGAGAATGGGGGTCTGAGTGGAACATTGTCATGTAGAGAAGTAGATAAATGGATGCTCAAAGTAAATTTCCGGGGAGTATACTTTCTCCCAGGGCTAAGCTTGCTACTGAATTCAATAGATAAAACAAAATAGAGAAAATATTATTTGCCCTTGAGAATATTCTACTATAGACATTCAAGGCAAGTTTTCCCTCTTGTAGCACAATAACATTTTAAAATGACATACACACACAAAGTTTTAAAGTGGAATATTAGATAATTACACCATAAATACTGATAACATGGAGAAAAGATTACTGGTGTTCTTAAGCTTTCCAGTGATTGGTAAAGATTGAGATGTGTATTAAATAAGAGAGTAGACACATATTGTAGAGGCCCGACATCCAGCAGGAGTGGGCATCCAGCTTACTGTGATTGAAATAGAGAGGTAGATAAAGTAGGAAAGTAATTTATGTTGGGCCTAAAATACTGGAATACTGGATTAAGTCATGTATATTTGGTAAAGCCAACTTTCAACAAAGTTGCCCAAATCTTAAGTAACAAATTTTAGAGCACTTTCAAGTTGAATGGGTAAATCGGTATAGGATAATTCTGACTAAATTTTTCAAATATTCTTATTTGCTTTGTCTTCTGTTTTCCTAGAAAAGAAATTATTAGAATCCTTATTAAGTATATACAAAAAAGTACCCTTGTTAAAATTGTAGGAAAAAAGTACAATTGAGAAAAATATTCAGTATGTCTCTGAAGACTCTAAGTGTTTACATTAAGAGGTTAGAAGATAGAGTTACAATTATCAGGAAATATTCCTATGTCTAATGCTAATTTGCAAACATAAAATCATCACATATTTTGTAAAATATCTCTGAATATACAGACTAAGTCTTAGAATGGCGTAATGATATTCCCATTTGGAACTTGTAATAAAATGTTTAATATTAATAATTGAGACCTTAATAGTACCAAAGTGATGAGAATGCCATAGAAATGCCTGTACCACCTAGGAAATCAAAGAGGTCTAAAATGTCTTCTCTAAAAGAATAAAATAAAAAAAATAAAAATAAATAAACTGTCTTCTGTAATAATGAGTTTAATTTTTTTCCAAGAGGGAATTCTAAACTTTATCCTTTTTAAGTGTATCAATGTAACTGAAGCTGTTAATTCCAAAGTAGATAAATGATACTGAGTATGATATGTAAGATTCTATTAGCAGCACAGAGGGTGTTTTTAGAAAAGTAACCTTATATTTGAACTAAAGAAAATTGCTTTTGCCCTGGTTTGTTTCCACGAAATTAAAACATGCACACACACACTTACATACCGGCACACCTAAATACCAACAACACTGCAGAAAATGACTAATCAGATATCAGCTAAAAACAAATGAAGAATGATTTCATGTAGGTTTATATTTCATATGCATTATATTCAAATGAGGTTCTTGCACTGGTTAGGAGTCTTATCAACATAAGAAAATAACTTTTAGTAGTAGTATACTGTTTCAGAAACTATATATTTAGACTGTTTCTTGATATTTTTTCAGACAAAATTGTTTTTTTAACCTTCAATGAGTAAGCTAGATCAGTGGTTTCTAACTCTAGGTAATTGCTAAATTCATACAAGGAGTCTGTAAAATATACTGACAGCTGTGTCCCACATCCAGGAGATTCTGAAGTAATTGATGATGTGAGTGTATTGTACATTGGTATATTCACAAATATACCCTGGTGATTCTTGAATGCTAACAGGTCTGTGAACAATTAAGAGAAATCAGGTATCATGTATTCTGAATATGGGTAAATATTTGCAAGATATTAATATTGAATTTGATTTTAAAGTAATAAACCAAGTAAAATTATCTATTAAAATTATTTCCCTTAGTAATACTTTTATGCATATTTGTATCATTAAAAACTGAAAATTCAACAAATATATCCTGAGTTACAGAAAAAAAATCACTGCATTATAAGGAAATATATTAATATAATGAAAAAAGAAAACAAAACTTCAAATTTACTCTTTTTTTAAGTATATTTAATTAAGTAAAGAACTAGTCTACACTAGAACTAGTCTACAACCAGAATAATGGAAGAAAGAAATTTGAAACAATAGTACTGAGTAAAATGTATATGTTAAAAAAGAGTATTCAATATAACTGAGGACATGAATCACAGTTTTAAATATTGAGATTTATTATTTGATACAATGCCAATTTTAAATTTTAACTAGATATTTAAGAAAATAATTGAATAACATGTTTACTGACTTTTCACAGAGCTTACTGTTACATTTAAGATGAAATGCATCTGTTTTATAGCTTTTAATTTATGTTACCAAAATACAAATGACTAATTCATTTTAATTTAGTATGGATTAACTTTAGTTGGTACTAAAATTCATTTTTGAACTGTGTAAAAATATAAAAAGGAATGGGAAAAATGAATGTAGAGTTTGTTTTTTGCATTTCATAAAAAAAATTGGATGTAAAGTAAGTACTTCTGTTATTTCCCTAAGGTTAGGAAACCATGCAATCAGAAAGATAAAACTTATATGGAATATTACTCAGCCATTAGAAATGACAAATACCCACCATTTGCTTCAACGTGGATGGAACTGGAGGGTATTATGCTGAGTGAAGTAAGTCAATCAGAGAAGGACAAACATTGTATGTTCTCATTCATTTGGGGAATATAAATAATAGTGAAAGGGAATAGAAGGGAAGGGAGAAGAAATGGGTAGGAAATATCAGAAAGGGAGACAGAACATAGAGACTCCTAACTCTGGGAAACGAACTAGGGGTGGTGGAAGGGGAGGAGGGCAGGGGGTGCGGGTGAATGGATGACGGGCACTAAGGGGGGCACTTGACGGGATGAGCACTGGATGTTATTCTGTATGTTGGCAAATTGAACACCAATAAAAATAAATTTATTATTAAAAAATATATGACACTTAAAATCTTGAAAAGACACATATTTGCATTTATTTGGCCTATGCCCAATACTCAGGAGGATATGACATGCTGACCTTAAAAGAACACTTGCATTCAAAACTTGACTTTTTCATTACTGAGCTGCATGAAGTTGAGAAAAATTACCTAATCTATGCAAGCCTATACCTTTGAGATCCAGTTGAAATCTGTAATCCTAGAACCTAAAACTTTATTGATTGTATCTCAACATCCACCCCCTCTCATTTCTCTTTGGAACCACGTCCATCAGAAAATTTGAAAAATTATTTCAGAATTTTTGCTGACACACAAATAGCATTGGAAGTAAACACTAATTACTAAGTAAAAGTTGCAGAAAATTCACCAAAACTTCAATTTGTGTTCATTCATTCTTAAGATATTTAATAAACATAAGGGTCTGTTAGAGCCATGTCTCTTGAACTTTAAAGTGCATTCAAATTACCCAGGAATCTTGTTAAAATTACAGATTTTGATTCAGAATGTCTTGAGTGTGACCTGAGATTCTAATTGCTAACAAACCCACAGGTGATGCCAGTAGTTTTGATTCTTTTACCTTAAGTTAAAAGGTACCTTAACTTATATCCTTAGCAGTCTATAAAAGGAATCACACTTTGGCCGATAGGTAAGTAGACACTCTGAGCGAACTTTTGTATAAAACTCAACTAGATCTCAAATGAAATGCAAATATTACACACCAGCAAGCTGAAACCTTAACAGAAAGCTGTGAGTGGTAAGCATAAAAGGCCAGAGCTGGTATCCGTGCTGTATCACATAGGTAAAGCCTTGGATTCCTAACTATGTAGTGTGTCTTGACCTGAAATTCTTACACTGAAACAGGAACTCTCAAGAGGAATTAAAATAATCTCAGTTTGGTAGTATTCAGACTCCCTGAAGAATCAATTGTGCATTTCCTATTTAGGAAAGCATTCCCAATTATGCCTTTAGAATTCCCACAGATGACATTTAATGAAATGTGGGCTCCTAAACTAAAAGTATTCAAATTTCATAGAACCAAACTGTTATGAATCAGCAGAAACAAAAATCAGGCAAACCTACATGGACGATGGCCTAGATATTATATAAAATATTGAAAGAACTTAAAGGTGTATTTTTTGAAAGCAACTCAAAAAACCATCAAAATGAGACAATATAAAGAACTAAAAAAGAAAAACGATTAAAATAAAAACTCAAGGGATGCCTGCATGGCTTAGTCGGTTAAGCATCTGCCTTTTGTTCAGGTCATGGTCCCAGGGTCCTGGGATCCAGTCCCACATTGGGCTCTCTGCTCAGCAGTCTGTTTCTCTCTCTCTCTCTCTACCTGCTACTCTGCCTACTTGTGCATGCGCACTCTCTTTCTCTCTCTCTCCTGTCAAATAAGTAAATGAAAATCTTAAAAATAGTAAAAACTCAATAAATACATTAAATAGAATACATTAGAGAAGTGAATAAGAGATAGTTTGGAATAAATTTCTCAGGACGCAACACAGACAGATAAGTAGATGAAAACTACAGAGACATAGAGAGTAGAGTGAGAAGTTATACTATCTAACTATATAGTGTCGTGAAAGTATAGAATGTAGTAATTAAAAGTACTTGAAGTCATAATGGACTAAGTATTTTCCATAATTGATTAAAATACAAATGAACAGATTCAGGAAGCTCCATATATAAAAAGCAAAGTTAGTATACACATAGACACTGAGAAGAAATTTCACACTAAAAAAAAGATCTTTCCTCCCGTCCGGAGAGGAAAAGGGCATATCACCTACAAAAGAATGACTGTGGACAGATAGGAAACATCTAAAAGCTTTAATGTAAACCAGACATGCACCGAATAGTATATTCAAAGTAGTCAGAGAAAGTAACCATCAGTCCATTATTAATTATCCAACAAAAAGGGTGGTAGGATCAAATAAAGATACTTTCATATAAAAATACATAAATTATGACACCAATATTTCTTCATTTATGGAATTTCTTTTTTTTTCATTTATGGAATTTCTGATGGTATTCTTCAAGATGATAAATCATATTGGAAAGGACACACTAAAAACCTCCACAAAATTATACAAATCTCAATCTTAGTCATAATTATATATAATAAAATACCATCAAAAGAATGCCTATATTACATGAAAAGAATTATATCTGGAATATAAATATTCTTTAAAATTAAAACCAATAAAAATAAAAAATATAAAAATATCAATACATGAAAATAAAATTTTATGTGTTACATAAATCACATTTATGAATTCAATGTGGAGACAGGTGGCAAAAACTCACCCACTTTTCAGATTAGTCGGAGGGCTGTAATTTAAAATATGTTCCCACCTTTTGTACAAGTTCAGACAGTTCCTGCATCTTGCTGTCTTTTGGATCTTAATTCTTTATTTCTTACACTCTCTGTGCCCTATGGTTGCTTATTCCACATTTTGTAGAGTTGGCTTTTACATGTCAAAAATGTAGGCTAGAGTCAGATTGCTTGAATTCAAATCTAGATCTAACCTTTGAACTTGTAACAATTTCGCCTCCCTTTTTCAGTTTACACACCTGTAAGATGGAGATAGTAATTGAACTTACAATATTTAAGTTGTTTTGAGGATTAATTGAGGTGTAATACATGCTAGCACTCAGAACAATCCCTGAAATATGACAGATGCTCAATATTGTTTTCTTTAAGTCATCATATGATATTTCAATGCCTTTAACATAGAAATTAATTTACCAAAATTTTTATATGGCTGCATTGGTATTTTATCACTAAAAAGGAATTAAAGCTTTTGTCAAGTGCCAATAGTAGAATAGGTCTAGCAATATGTTTTACTATCTACTTCTGATCTCCATCTTTATGAGTAAGAAAAACTACCTGCATTCTTTATGTTTCAGCAATTACTAAAAATCAAATAATAACTTTCTTAAAATATAAAATAGTTACAAGATCAATTTTATAATATTGTGTAAAGTAGGTTATAGATTGTACCATAACCATATTATTTGATGGGGAGATGTTTTTACTGTGTTTGCTTCAATTCTGTTATGGCCCTTGGAGAAAATACTAAGATCAGCTGCTCATTTAGCTTCCTCATAAGCCTGCCAAATATTAGATAACAAAGTTATTTTTTGAACGGTACAAATTCACCAAAAAGTAGTATGATCAAGAAGTATTATAAAGAAGTATTATAATCTTATAAACGTAGTATTGTTGTTCTACATGATTTAGTCAGTGGTTTATTTTGTGTGATAGAATATTCTTTTCTAAGATCCCGACCAATGAGAAGTGTTAGAGAACATCCCATTTTTGTCAGCAAAGTGGGGTATAGGTGGTCTCATCCTTGCTTTACTTTAAATTTCTCTGATCAACAGTGAGTTTAAGTATCTTCTCTTTATTTGGAATTATTTTTCTATATTTTCATTTAATATTTATGTGCAAAAAGTTAAATTTATTTATTATGCAAAAACTTTAAAATCATATAGGTATATAGGTTTATAACATAAAGAAACCAGCCCCTATACACCTCCACTTCATTTTTCATCCCACTACCCAGAAGCAATCATTCTTTCCCTTTTTAGCATTTTTTCTAGTTTTTTATCTGCATATATTGAAATAAAATGCATATGCCACAATCTCAATTTTAGGTATTATTTATCTATTATAGTAGATTAACACTTGCAGCTAACTTTCCTTTCCCCTCCTCAAATGTTGCTAAATCCATATTCAGTATTTCTGTTGTTATAATGCTGTTAAGTATTGTTCACTGCTGGACCATATAACTAACGTACAAGGAAATAGAATTTTTTCTTCTATGGAATTAACAATCTCTTCATATTTTTTTTTTAGTGTACCTAATTTTTTGAAAAAACATAAAAGTAATTGGGAGGCCTGGTGGCTCAATCAGTTATGCATCTGCGCAGGTCATGATCCCAGGATCCTGGGATTTAGCTCCATGTTGGGCTCCCTGCTCAGTGGGGAGCCTGCTTCTCCCTCTGCCTGCTGCTCCCCCTGATTGTGCTCATTCTCTCTCTCTCTCTCTCAAATAAATAAATAAAATCTTTTAAAAACCTGTAAGAATAATTTACCTATATATTCAATGTGCTAATATTTGATAATTTTTTCATAAATAGTGCATATATTATATTTCTTTTTCCCCCCTCTGTAAACTTTTCTTCAGTGGATCTCATTTTGGTTTTGCTTTTGTTCAATGACCTAAGACTACCTTTTGCTCATTTTTGGATTTGCTTTGCCTTGTTTCTTTGCTGAATCCCAGTTTTGAAACCTTATGTAGAGCATTTTCCTGTGTTAATGCTCTTCTATTTTTATGGTCTGTACACTCTCAAAGCTTCTTGATTTCCTGAGGAAAAAAGTTATGAAGAATAAATGTTTAGTCTTTGTATATCTGTGTTTATACATAGAATTCTTATTGAATAGGGAATAAAAAACATCCTTTTAAGTTAATGTTATTTTTCCTTAAACTTTATTTTACTTTGAAAATGTATTCATGGTACATGGTAAATAAAATCAGGCAATAGAGACAGATATGAATGAAATGTAACTCTCCCACTCTGAATTTTTAATACACGAGGGAGCATACTCTAATTTTTCTGCATTTGTTTTCCCAATTTAGTTCTATCTAACAGGTCTTTATTAGTATGTAAGATACAACCCTCATTCTCATGCATCTTCATACCAAGCCATTGTCCTGAAATTCTCACTCAAAATTAAATTGGTCAGTAATGTCTAGATATTTTATGCTTTTCAGTTTGATTTTCTCCTTGATTCAAATGGGTTTTATTTTTCAGCTTTTTATATTCAGAATGTTTATTTAGACTTTTGGTTGCCTGTTTTCCTTGCAAATGAATTTTTCTTATCTATTTTTATTTCTCTTGATTTTCCTAATTTTAATATTAATATAGCAACTTTAGCTTTGGGAAATAACAACAGTAAATAAAACATTTTAATGCACTATGCTAATGTTCTATTTTGTGGTTATATTACCACTTGTTCTCATTTTTACAAAGGGCATGTATTTTTTAAATAAGTTTAATTGGAAGAATTTGGCAATTTCTAATCAGTCATGGAAATCTGCATAGGTCTTTTATTTTGCATCAAACCACATTAAAGGATTTATTTTTTAAATATGAAGATTGTTTTTTTGTTAGCTGAAATCCAGCGTAGTGGTTTTTGTTTTTACAAAGCAGTATTTTGGGCACAAACTGTAGCTTAAAAGAGAATAGCATAATGCAACATATCAAGTCAAACTTGAACACTTTCCAACAATTTCAGGAAGGTGTTGGTTGTAAAATTCTTGTTATCTGTTTTTTACCAAGTCGAAAAATTTATAGTATGCTTTGGTGGATTTTCTAGCATTGTTAAGGGTCTTTAAATGGAAACTCTCTGGTTTTTTGAAGCATTGCTGTGGAGTACATATTAAAACATAGTGGTAAAATGGTGATGTGTGCAAAAATTAATAAGTACTGTTTTTCCTTAATTTCATTCCTCTTTAAGGTTTTTGGATTGGTTCATTCTCATATATTAGCAAATTTGTCCCAAAACATTTAGCTTGAAATATAAAGTCCCATATATTCTTTGATTGATCATTTAAAATTAACCAGTATAAACATTCTATGAAAAGTTATTTTAGAATAATGTATCTATATTGATTGACATACTTTTAGCTTTGGCTCTCTTTACCTTTTGCTGCTTTTCGAATTCCTGTCCTTGAATATTGAACCTCCTTTCTGATTTCTGTGAAAAATTTTGCTTGGTTTTCCTCTACTCTTCCTTACCATCTTTCTTAGTATCCTTTGCTGGTTAGTCTACTTCTACCCATGCATTAAATACAGGTGTTTTCTGAGAGCTCCAACAACTGCCTCCATTTCTCATCCTATATGCTGCTAGAGAATATCATCTAGTTTTATTATTTTCAATACCATCTATATGGTAATGCCTCCCAAACTATATCCCTAGCCTCTCTCTCTCTCCTTAGCTCCAATAATCACCAGCCTGTTGGGATTCTCTACATTATGTCCTCAAACTCAGGCATTTTACACTCAATCTGTTCAAAACCAAAATATTTTCATATCTCTCTACCCCCAAATTCTTTGCCTCTTATTTTCATATCTAGATAACTCCACCAGTAAGTCACCTGATCAGCTAAGTAGAAATTCAAGTGATACTTCCTGTCCTTATTCTCTTATTTTTCATATTCAATTTTATGTATATCCAGCAGATTCTACCTCTTTTAAAAACTCTTCTTCATTCCTAGTTCATATTCTCATTATTTTGTCTTGATACTATAAAAAAGTTTTATTAACAAGAGGCAGGATATTAACAGTTTTCTGATAATATCCTGCTTCTAGGTCCTTCTACCTCCAGTTTGGTCTCCACATTGCTGCTCAGATATTCTTTCTAAAATGCAAAGAAGTTTAAAAAGAAATGAAAAGGGGGGACCTTGGTGGCTCAGTGGTTGAGCATCTGCCTTTGGCTCAGGTCATGATCCCAGAGTCCTGGGATCAAGTCCCACATCAGGCTCCCTGCAGGGACCCTGCTTCTCCCTCTGCCTCTGTCTCTGCCTCTCTCTGTGTCTCTCATGAATGAATGAATGAATGAATGAATAAAATATTTAAAAAAAGAAATGAAAAGAAACAAATGCTAATATGTGGAGTGGTGTAAATTGCTCTTTTAATAAATTTAAAAATTCAAATATTATTTTTTAAACTCTTAATATCAATAGGGAAGATAATCCTCTCTTAACATATGCGTTTCAATAAAATCTAAAAGACATTGTCAAAGCATGCTAGTAGCATCATAGGCTCCAGCCACACTAAAATATTTGCTTCCTTACATAGAACTCTTTTTGTCCACTTCTTTCCCTGGTGAAACCCAGTTCATTATACAAAATTTATCTTGGATATTACCTTTTATGACTGAACAGATATTTTTTACCTCTTTTTACAATAGAGTGAAATGCAGATGATATTTATAAAGGTGAGGAGATATATTTGAACACATTTGATTATTTTATAGTTGTAGATATCTCTCTTTGTGGGTGTATGGTCTCTCTATCTCTGACATTAACTCCCACCCAGTCCCCTACACTCCCTATGATAATTTTTTATGTAGTTGATTTTCCCCCTTTCTTGACTATGTCCTCCTTGAGGAAAGAAAGTGTGTGTTATTTTTATGTTCTCTTGTAAAACACAAGTCCACGCACAAAGAAGGCACTCAATAAATACTCAATGAGTTTATCTCATCCTGATTTAATTTATTATAAAGCTATTGACTAGTAGAGAAAATGGTAATGTCTTTCTGAAAGTACAGCTTCCTCCTTTTTATTAATGAAATAAAATATTCATTCGTTCTTTTGTTCATTCGTTCAAATGATTAGTTATGCAACAATTACCCTAAGCAAAACTATACAAACATGCATCAAGTTGATAGGGCTGAAAAGCAACTGTGAAAGCCCACACTGGGGACATTCTACGAAATATCAGATCAGTAACTCCCTGAGATTGTCAAGGAAAGTCTGACAAACTGTCACAGACCAGGAGTGACATGACAAACAAATGCAATGTGGCAATCATGATTGGATCCTAGAAAGAAACTGAAACACTAGTAAAATCCAAATAAAGTCTAATAGTAAATACTGGTGTTCTAACATCAGTTTCTTAGTTTTGACAGATGTACTATGATCATATCATATAAGATCATATAAGATCTTATAAGGTCATATAATATATAACTTTTTATATTTATATTTTATAACTTTTCTATAAATCTAAAATTATTCCAAAATAAGTTTATTTTTAAAAATGCAGTTATAGCTTAACAGATGGTTTAATTGTTAACATAATACAATTACAATTTTTCTAAACAGTATGTGCGCTCAGAGAACACTTGCAATAAAACATATTTCAATTGTTAAAAATGCAATCTTATTCAAAATCTTAGTGAGAAGTTATAATTGTTAAAAATGCAATTTTTCTTTTATCATAAGCTACCTGATATGATTGGTTTTAAATTGAGATAATCTAAATGCTTTCATGATCACACATTACAGTGTTAATCTGTTCTTTATCAATATTTGAAGACATTAGTTATCACCTGCTTTTGTCAAAATTTTTGTGTAAAACTCTGACCTTGAAATCAATGGAAATTCATACTGACTTTTGTCTACCTCACTATTATGGACCATTTTCAATTTTTATATTTTTAAAACCCCTCACAGCAAAATATGTTTGAGTAATTGGTCTTTTCATCTATTACAAAAATAAAACATCCATTTTCTGATATCAGGGGACATATTTGAGGGGTGGGCAAGCATACATTTGTTTTTCCCTTTTATTAATGTTTTGCTGGAGGGCAAATGTCAATGTAGCCACTTTCATATATATATATATATATATATATATATATATTTTTTTTTTTTTTTACCCCTCTTGCTGAAAGCTCCTGTTGGGAAATTCTGCACATGGGTTTCTTTGATGGTTCTTTTCATTTTTATCTCCTGCTGTGACTTTGACAGTCAGACTGGCAGTAGGATACAGAAATAAAAGAAGAAGCCTTAAAGAAATGTTATAGCCTCATGCTGTGAATTTAGAAGATGACAGGGTTTTTGCCTTGCTTCCTCTGGCCCATGACTAAAAGAAGAACTGTCACCAGGTTACAGTGCTAAGGGGAAGTAATGAGAACATATTTTCTCATGCAGGCTACCTAGAGGACTTTGATGCTCATGGCCCGCCCGCCCAAGTCAATATGAAACCCTGAGGCTAAAAACTGCTGAGGCTGGATCCAAAACCATTACTGGGAAGGAGACTTGACAATTCTCTATGTACAGTTTCTACACAGTAGGCATCTAATAAGCATCCATTCATGACAATGGCAGGTAAATTTACCTGTCACACCGTTGTACCAGCAAGAACCTAATTGGTCAGTTTGTCTATCCCTACTGTAGCTGATGTATTCCTAAAAAGAATTAATGAAATCAGTGTGGTGGATTTGACCTTCTCATTTTTCTGTAGAAAGGCACTTCCAACTCTTTGTTAACCAGCAAGATATTACATTTCCATTAATGAGGATCCTTAGGGCTATGCAAGAGCTAATAATATTTCTAATTAGGAAATTCAAGAATTCCTTATGAAGACATTTCAAAATGTGAAATTCTTCAGGTTTATGGTAAATTTTGAGAAATAGAATTAACCTCTGATGGATATGAAATGATCAAATTTATCTTTTTAAGTAAAATGATATGAAGTGATCAAATTTATTTTAAACACAGATTTTTTTTAAAGATTTTATTTATTTATTCATGAGACACACGCACACACACACACACACACACACACACACACACAGAGGCAGAGACACAGGCAGAGGGAAAAGCAGGCTCCATGCAGGGAGCCTGATGTGGGACTCGATCCCGGATCTCCAGGATCACGCTCTGAGCCGAAGGTGGCGCTAAACTGCTGAGCCACCTGGGCTGCCCTTGAACACAGATTTTTAGGTAAAATGTAATTAATTTTTAAAGTATTTGGTCCATAAGAATGACGTATATTTATCTTTAATTAGAAGGATTAATATGCTTTCTTTCAGCTGAAATGTACTTGATGATGTTAATTTTTTAGGAAAGTTTAAAAAGGTATTTATAAAACAGATTACAGAATTTCATGAAATTACATATATACATTCATATATATTTAAATGTATATTGTAAAAAGTAAAGTGGAATGTTGTCCTTTACATATTAAAATATGCAAATCAAAAATTTGAAATTGCAAAAGTGTAAAATATGTTCCATAAAAAGATGAAATTTTATTTCCTGAATATAAATTTTTTAGAGTTGGGAGCTATGCAAAGTTAGAGGATACAGTCCACAGAAGACCACTCTTGTAAGTTCAGAGGTTCCCCAAACAACCATCACCTTAAAAAAAAATCACTGGAGAGATTCACAGAACTCCCTGAAAGCTGCTATACTCATGCTCAGAGTTTATTACACCTAAAGGATATAGATTAAAAGCAGACAAGAGAAAAAGGGCATAATAGAGTCCAAGAAAGTTCCAAACATGGAGATTCTACTTGTCCTGTCCCCAGGGAGTCAAGACATCATTACCTTCCCGGGATCAGAGGGTTATAGTACACAGAGGGTATTGCCAGTAAAGGATGCTCACCCGAAGTTTGATGTCTAGAGTTTTAATTGGGGATACATCCCATAGGCATGATTGATTTTCAATGCTATTAATCTCATTCTCCACCCTCTCTGGATGTCAGCTAATACCAGGTGACCCAAAACTCACCCGAAATCACATTGTAACTGGCTGGCTTGCTCAAGGCCCTCACATAAAGATACTCCTGTCAAGCAGGGCATTATAAACTTAGAGGTAACCTCTCAGAGACCAGGTGCAGAGGCCAGAACTCATTTTGTGTAAGGCTAAATTCTTTGCCACAGGACTTAATAAGTGTGCATTCATGTTGCTGTGCCTCACCTTTTCAAAGCCACTACTATAGTCACAGCTCAAAACAAAACATATTGCCTCTGATTTTTTAGTTTACCTGATAACAGAATTTATTCATCTTTTTTTCTACATAAATGTTTTTAATTCTAATTCATGAAATATATATATATGAATCTGTCAAAGGTGATAGAAACTCTCCTTAGAAAGATTTTTAAATTACCTTACTGAATTCTGTGAATTTAACTCCCATCTTTAAAGTTTAGAAGTGGTCAATTCTGACTTACAATTTATTCTTATAAGAAGTCAACATTTCCCTCCTGAGTTATGATGAACTTTGTTATAGAAGCAATAAAGTAATTATCTTTTCTACTAGTCTTAAAAAAAAAGCAATATAACAAGAAGCAGTCTCTTTCTCTAGTTATAAATTTGATCGGCAGACTAAATAAAAGCACAGGAACCTTCATAAATATGTTGATTATTTGAATGTAATTTTCACTACCACGTCCTAATTCAGGCCTTCACCACTGGGAGACAATTCTCTGTGGGTCTGTCATGTTTCTGCACATCTTTTAAGCTGTCTTTATTTTGGGTTACCTTTTCAAGGGCGATTGTGTAGTTAACAGCCTTGGATGAAAAAGAGTGTGTCTCTCCAGAGCAAAGAGTAGCTTTGTTTACTTTCTGGTATAATGAAGTTCATCTAACTCTAGAATAAAGTTTTGTCAGCCTTACTGCTTTATATAAAACATTTAGTTTCCTCTCCTATAATGCAGTCCACTGAGTATGTGTATGCCATCTACCTCCCAATCTCTGTGGGAATGGAGGGTTAATGAAACTACATGTGTACTGGTACTGTATTACCTCTGTAGCTGTTAGCAGTAAAGTCTTTTGTCTCTAACCCAGGAGTCTCTTGTCTTGCCCCAGTGCGGCAGACAAATATGTAAGCTTGCAAGTAGGTTAAATCTCAGCCCCTTTATAGTTCCTGACACTAACATCCTCCTATAATTTTTGATCTCTTTAATTCATCATAACGTACCCCTGATCATTGTTTCTAATGTCCCACTGTTGACTCAAATTTCATGGCTACCCAAGGTTTATTGATTAAAGTACAAACTAATTAATTCACTAATTCATTTATCAAAAAATCTTAAAGCATTTATGTCTCACATTCTAGGCACCCAAGATAAATGATGGGCAAGTTAGTTATGCAACTGACCCCCATGTGCTTAATTAAGAATGATTGCTATGCTTGAAGCTGGAACTCTCCAGTATTGGCCTTCCTTGTCTTATTTTATACTTTTCTTTAAAAGAATCCAGCAACCTGATTCAACCCAAAATAGATCCTGTGACTTCCAACTCTATGCCTTTGTCCATTCCTGTACCTAAAATACTGTGTTTCCGGATTGGCACCTATTAAAAACCAGTCTATACTCTAGATCCCCTTTTAATAACAATTTCTTTATAAATGTTTCCCTTTTAACTTTACATAGAAGTGATCTTTGCTTTTGTCTCCTTTTATATAATACTCATTTATAATGATCATTAAATCTATTCCTTTATCTTGTACTAGATGATGTCTACGTAAGGAAATATAAAATATCCTGTATATCTTTTATGCCTTAACTTGCTTCCTACTTAGTAGGTACTCAATAAAATTGGAATGAATAAGACTAAATACACATATGAAAAACACCCAAAAGCCTCACAAGCCAAGCTAAAAATTTTCTTTAACTACCATCATCTGCCAACCAAATGCAATTTATTTTTTTTCTTTTTTCTTTTTTTTCCAAATGCAATTTATACTTTCTTCCTTCTGACTTGGCCATTTGAGCACCAGCAACACAAAGCATAGGTCTGTTAGTCTGAATTTAACACTGTCTGGGCCTTCTTTACATCATTTTTAAGAACTAAATAAAGATTGTAATTAGATTTTTGTGCCTTACTGAGAAGCTTCAGAGCTCCTGACAAGTAATAAATAACTTGAAACATAAATCTAGATAATCATTGCATGACGAGTTCCATGACAGAAAGTGAAATAATTTATTTCCATTTTAATCAATATAATAAACATACCTCTGTGACATAATTATTAAAATTTATTATAATATTCTATAATTAATTTATATTATGATTAATTTACATTAATTGTTTAATATATAACATATGATGTATAATATATATCATATGGTGTATAATATATATCATATGGTGATATTTGAGTATGTTTATTTACAACAAATAAAACTTATTGCCTATTTATTGTGTGTCAAATATTATCAAATGCTTTATATACTCATAGTATCTCCATTAGGTAAATTCTGTTACTATTTTCACATGTAATGTGGAAAGAGGAATTGAAATCTAGAGACATTAAATAGCTTGCCTGGGGACACAAGTTACCTTTGAAAATTAGTGGCCATAAATATTGAGAAACAAGATATCAAGATTCAAGCTTTATTTGGGGTGTATGATTCTTTACAAAGACTGTGTTTCACTAAGTTTAAACAAGAGAAGCAAAGAAGAATTATGCTAACAGATTGTTTAGGGTTGTTTCTCTGAAAGCTTTTTAAATTAGGGAAGGAAAATAACTGTATTAGCAGAGTTTGTATTGATAAAATTCACTGCTGTAACAGCTCTACCTCTTTAGCATTTTTTTAAGTTTTTATTTAAAATCCAGTTAGTTAACATATATATTAGTTTCAGGTATACATATAGTGATTCAACACTTCCATACATTACCTAGTGTTCATCACAAATGTCCTCTTTAATCCCCATCACCTATTTAACCCATCCCCCATCCACCTCCTTTTTGGTAACCATTAGTTTGTTCTCTATAGTTAAGAAGTCTGTTTCTTGGTTTGCCCTCCTCTCTTCTCTTTCTTTCCCCCCTTGGCTCATTTGTTTCTTGAATTCCATTATTATCAGTGAAATCATATGATATTTGTCTTTCTTTGGCTTATTTCACTTAGTGTAATACTCTCTAGCTTCATCCATGTCATTGTGCAAACAAATGGCAAGATTTCATTCTTTTTTATGGCTGAGTAATTTCCCACTGTGTGTGTGTGTACACACCACCTGTTTTTTATCCATTAATCAGTCAATGGACACTTAGGCTGTTTCCATAATTTGGCTATTGCAGATAATGCACACAAACATCATGGTTCATGTATCACTTGAAATAGTATTTTTGTATTCTTTGGGTAAATACTTAGGAGTGCAATTGACCATAGGGTAGCTCTATTTTTAACTTCTTGAGGAACCTCCACACTGTTTTCCACAGTGGTTGCACCAGTTTCCATTCCCACCAACAGTGCAAGAAGTTTCTATTTTCTTCACATCCTTGCCAACATCTGTTGTTTCTTACATTGTTGATTTTAGTCATTCTAACAAGTGTGAGGTAATACTGCCTTATAGTTTGGATTAGCATTGCCCTGATAAGTGATGTTGAGCATCTTTCCATGTGTCTGTTGGCCATATGTATGTCTTTGGAGAAGACATCTGGAGAAGACATTTCTTTGGAGAAATGTCTATTCATGTCCTCTGCCCATTTTTAATTGAATTATTCTTCTTTTGGGTGTGAGTTTGGACACTGATCCTTTATCAGATATGTCATTTGCAGATATCTTCTCCCATTCTTGAATTTCTTTTTTAGTTTTGTTGATTGTTTCCTTTGCTATGCTGAAGCATTTTCTCTTGATGATGTCCCAATAGTTTACTTTCACTTTTGTTTCCCTTGCCTCAGGAGACATATCTAGAAAAAAGTTGCTATGGCTGATGTCTATGTTTTCCTCAAGGATTTTTATGGGTTCAGATCTTACATTTAGGTCCTTCAAACACTTTGAGTTTATTTTTGTATATGGTGTAAGAAAGTGGTCCAGTTTCATTCGTTTGCATGTTGCTGTCCAGATTTCCCAGCACCATTTGTTGAAGAGACATTCTTTTTTCCAATTCTCTCCTGCTATGTTAAATATTAGTTAACCATGTAATTATGGGTTCATTTCTGTGTTTTCTATTCTGTTCTCTGGATCTATGTGTCTATTTTTGTGCCATTACCATACTGTTTTGGTTACTACAGCTTTGTGTAATATTACTTGAATCCCAGAATTGTGATGACTCCAGCTTTGTTTTGCTTTTTGAAATTGCTACAGGTATTCAGAGTCTCTTGTGGTTCCATACAGATTTTAGGATTATTTGTTCTAGTTTTGTGAAAAATGATGCTAGTATTTTGTTAGAGATTGCATTAAATATGTAGATTGCTTTGGGTAATATAGACATTTTAATAATATTTGTGCTTCTGATACTGAGCATGAACATTTTTCCATTTCTTTGTATCCTCTTCGATTTATTTCATAAGTATTCTACAGTTTCCAGAGTACAGGTTTTTCACCTCCTTGATTACATTTAATTTTAAGTATTTTGTTATTTTTGGTGTGATTCCAAATGGGATTTTTTTTAATTTCTCTTTCTTCAGCTTCATTATTGGTGTATAGAAATGGAACAGATTTCTGTATGTTGGTTCTGTATCCTGTGACTTTATTGAAACTGTTTATTAGTTCAAGCAATTTTTTGGTGGAGTCCTTTGAGTTTTCTACATAGAATATCATCTGCAGATAGGAAAAGTTTGACTTCTTCTTTGCCTGTTTGAATGCCATTTATTTCTTTTTGATGTCTAATTGTTGAGGCTAGGACTTCCAGTACTATGTTGAATAACAGTAGTGAGATTGGACATCCTTGTCTTGTTCCTAACAATAGAGAAAAAGCTGTCAGTTTTTCCCCATTGAGGCTGATATTGGCTGTGGGTTTTTTGTATATGTCCTTTATTATGTTGAGTTTCTGTTCCTTCTAAACCTACTTTGTTGAGGGTTTTTATCATGAATGGATGTTGTAGTTTGTCAAATGCTTTTTTCTGTTTCTATTAAAATGATCATATGGTTCTTATCCTTTCTTTTATTGATGTGGTGTATCATGTTGATTGATTTGTGAATACTCAACCATCCTTGCATTCAGGAATAAATTCCACTTGATCATAATGAATAATTTTTTAATGTATTGTTGGATTCAGTTTGCAAATATTTTGAGGATTTTTACATTTATGTTCATTAAAGATATTGACCTGTAGTTCCTTCTCTCTCTCCCTCTTTGGTATCCTTATCTCATTTTGGTATCAGGGTAATCCTAGCCTCGTAGAATGTATTTGAAAGTTTTCCATCCTTTTCAGATTTTTGGAATAGTTTGAGAAGAATAGGTAATAACCCTTCTTTAAGTATTTAGTGGAATCCACCTATGAAGCCATCTTATCCTGGACTTTTGCTTGCTGGAAAGTTTTTGATTACTGATTTAATTTCTCTGCTGGTTATTGGTCTGTTCAATTTTTCTTTTTTTTCCTGTTTCAGTTTTGGTAATCTATATTTCTAGGAATTTATCCATTTCTTCTAGGTTTTTCAATTTGTTGCCATACAATTTTTCATAATAATCCCATAATTTGCATTTCTGTGATGCTCGTTATTGGTTTTTTTAATGTTTCAAGTTTTTATTTAAATTCTAGTTAGTTAACATGTAGTGTAATATTAGTTTCAGGAGGAGAATTTAGTGATTCATTATTTACGTATAGCACCCAGTACTCATTGCAACAAGTGCCTTCCTTAATACCCATCACCCATTCAGCCCATCCTCCTGCCCACTTTCCCTCCATCAAACCTCAGTTTTTTCTCTATAGTTAAGAATCTCTTATAGTCACCCTCTCCTTTTTTTTCTTTTTTCTATGTTCATCTATTTTGTTTCTTAAACTCTACATATGAAGAAATCATGTTTTTTTTTTCCTTTCTCTGACTCATTTACTTTGCAAGCTCCATCCATGTCCTTGCAAATGGCAAGATATCATTCTTTTTTATGGCTGAATAGTAGTCCACTGTGTGTGTGTATGTGTGTGTGTGTGTGTGTGTGTATCTTATTTATTCATTCATTGATAGAAACTTGGGATCTTTCTATAATTTGGCTGTTGTTGATAATGCTGCTATAAACATTGGGTTCGTGTATCCCTTTTAATTAGTATTTTTATATCCTTTGGATATATTTAGTAGTGCATTTGCTGAGTTGTAGAGTAGTTCTATTTTTAACTTTTTGAGGAATCTTTATATTATATTCCAGCGTGGCTGCACCAGTTTGCATTCCTACCAACAGTGGAAAAGGGTTCCCTTTTCTCCACATCTTTGCCAGTCTGTTGTTTAGTCATTCTGACAGATGTGAGGTGATATCTCATCGTGGTTTTAATTTGTATTTCCCTGATGAGTGATATTGAATATCTTTTCCTGTGTCTATTGGCCATCTGTTTGTCTTCTTGGGAGGAATGTCTGTTCAATTCTTTTGCCCATTTCTTAACTGAATTATTTATGTTTTGGGTGTAGAGTCTGATAAGTTCTTTAAGGATTTTGAATCCTAACTCTATATCAGATATGTCACTTGCAAATATCTTTTCCCATTCTGAAGGTTGCCTTTTAGTTTTATTGATTGTTTTCTTTGCTGTGCAGAAATTTTTTTATCTTGATGAAGTCCTGATAGTTTTTTTTTTTAAGTCCTGATAGTTTACTTTTACTTTTGTTTCCCTTGCCTCCAGAGACGTGTCTAGTAAGAAGTTGCCATGCTGAAGGTTGAAGAGGTTGGTACTTTGGTTTTCCTTTAGGATTTTGATGGTTTCTTTAGGTCTTTCATCCATTTTGACTTTATTTTTATGGTGTTGGTTGTTACTTCTCCTGTCTCACTTATAAGAGCAGAGATAAATGGTACAGAAACAAACAAAAAACACAATGGAACAGAACAATGGAAACAGGAGCCTGTTCTTTGAAAAAATTAATAACATTGATTAACCTCTAGCCAGACTTATCAAAAAGAAAAGACAGAGGACCCAAATAAATAAAATCACATCTTCACAAATAAACTTTATTGGGTACCCTCTAGAATGACAGCTCAAGAGACATAATCCTTACATCACATGGGATGAATGATGCCATAGCCATCTGAATTAGTTTAGGGAACTGAACTAAAATATACTTAATTCATTCACATTATTAGATCACATATAAATATGTAAAATAGATGACTATATAAGGAAACAAACTTAGTTCTATATAAGATGTAATTGAAATAGAAATTATACTCCATTGCTTTGTTCTATATATTTTCCAGGAATTTTAATGCTTTGAGGTTTTAATGGTATGGTTAATTTTTTTGAATAACTGAGGGAAATTAGAAGATTTATTTGTTTCCTTATCTAAAAAATAAGAATCAGCAAACATGAAGTGAAGATTCCTTTAAGGGGTCAAAAAAGGTAGTATTTTTTTTTAAAGTTTTTTTTAATTTTTATTTATTTATGATAGTCACACAGTGAGAGAGAGAGGCAGAGACATAGGCAGAGGGAGAAGCAGGTTCCATGCACCGGGAGCCTGACGTGGGATTCGATCCCGGGTCTCCAGGATCGCGCCCTGGGCCAAAGGCAAGCGCCAAACCGCTGCGCCACCCAGGGATCCCCAAAAGAGGTAGTATTAAGAAAGAACATTCCAACTTCTAACATTGCTCTGCATTTACAATACTGTCAGGTTCTCTTTTTCGTTAGAGTGAAGATCTTAAACCCAAACTTAAGTGACGTGGGTGAGCTCTGCTCTTTGGCAATATGCCTAAAAGACTCTTTCAGAAGTTATTCAATTTTTCTGAGACTCATCTTACTCAATGAGTAAGCAGCATAATAATGCCCTTTCCAAATAACCTGGATGATTATAAATAAAGTTTGTAATAAATATGAAAACTGCTCAATAAAAAAATTGTAATACTGTGTATTCATTTTCTATTGCTGCCATAAAAGTACAAATTTAGAAAGTTTAAACAACACAAATTTTTAATTCCATATTCCTTTTACATCAGAAGTTCAGGTAGATTGGACTGTTTGTTTGGCTTTGTGTTGCATAAGGTTAAAGCCAAGATTTTGGCTGGCTTGGGTCTTACTGAAAAGCTCTGAGAAGAACTGGATTCCTTTCAGTTCATTCAGGTTGTGGGCAGAATCCAGTTCCTTGTAGTCGTAGGACTGAGGTTTCATTAACCTACCTAACAAGGTGGGACTGCCCTTAGTTCCTGTCAAACTTAAGTGCTTGCAAGTAGGAGCTGCATCTCAGAGCCAGCAACAGCATGTCAAATCCTTCTTAATGCTTGGAAGCTTTCTGACTGCCCTTGTGCCACCTTTCTCCTATGCCTTTCCCATTCTGTATCTCTAATGCTTCTAGCTAGAGAAAGTCCTCTTACTTTAAAGGGCTCATAAGATTAGATAGGGCCCATGCAGATGAATGGATAATCCAGACCTTATTTTAAGGTCTGTGGACTTATTTATATCTGCAAAGTCCCTTATACCATATGACTTTATAACATATTCATAGGTTCTAAGGATTAGGGCATTAACATTTTGGGATGCCACTTTCGGCCTATCATGTACTTTAATACAAATGTGAAGCTCTTCTGTGAATGGAAATAGGAGAATGAAGTTGGAGGATTTAACAATATTGATCAGAGTCAAGGGAGTATTAATGTTAAGACTGAAGTGACTAAACAACTTTTAAACCAACACGAGTTATAAAAAATCTTATCAGAATGCTAGAAGGAAAAGAGACTTATGGGATAAATGGTCACAGCTGAAGCATATTACATGTTAGAGATTAATTCTTAACATTTTTGATACAAAAATAAAAATACTTAACAAAAATTTCCCCCAAAACGTAATCTAGCAAAACTAATGTTAATTCAGCAGATGAATATAAACATATGTATTGTTTGTAATGATTTACTTTTATTAAGAGCTTCTGATCTTAATGTAATGATTTACTTTTATTAAGAGCTTCTGATCTTAATGTAATGATTTATTAAGAGCTTCTGATCTTAAAGTCAAAAATGTTAGAACAGAATATCAGAGGCGTAATGAAATGTTAATAAATTTATTAGTAAATATATGTCATAGCTAAAATGACATATTCACTTGTATGAAGGCAGATATGCATATATGCAGACAAACTTGCTTCCATATAGGTTTTAGTTACACCGGCATTAACATAAATGCTTTATTTATATTTTAAGTTATGTGATAGGGAGAAGATCATCTGCACTTCTTACAATTTGAGAGTTGCTCATTTTATATGTTTTTTGTTTGTTTTATCTGTTTTTAATGTCAATACTTTTCGGTTAGAGGAAGGGACTGAGTAGGACCATTTCCATTTTGGTATTCCAGTGTTTTAAAATATAGCCCTATTCTCACACACATTTGAAATGTATTTTCTTTTGTTAAAAATGAAGAACTTAAGTGCAAAATTAGTAAAGAAATTAGTAACTGTGTGTTTAATATTTAGCATAGCAATTTAGAGAGTTATCACTGCTCTTGCTTAAGACAGTTTCCTTTTGAGGAAGGTTAGAACTTATTTTTGAAGTAGAAAAAAAATTGTATTTCTGTTGCAACAGACTCCATGTCTCATCATCTGTTTTGTAACCACACAATTTATAGAGAAAAAATTAAGTTCTAGAATGTTCATCAAGTCCTGCAATCTTATTCAGTCAGTGTAACTTTATATTACCTCAAACATATCAACATGAAGATAGGAAATACTCTGATTATAGTAAACATTAGTCTTTATAAAATAACATACATTACTACTCAAGTTTCCAAATGCCATATTAGGGTAATATTCTGTACTCAGTTTACTGATTTGGATCTTAACTCATCCAGAAACACTCTCATAGACACACTCGGAATAATGTTTGACCAAATGCCTGGGCCTCATAACCCAAGCAAATTGAAACATAACCATCACAGGTCTACCCCTTATTGACTTGGCACCCATACACATTTCCTTAAACTATACTTAATATCTAAATACAGGCAATAATGAGGTCAGGATTTCACCTAACACTCCACATGCATCTCAAAACACACCATCCCCTTTCACAGAAGAGGAAGTAAAGTCCTTGAATGATATTTACTCTTCTTTATATTACATAACTTAAATACTACCGTGTCAAGTCAATATATTTTATGCTATGTGATAAGAGAATAAGAGATCTAAGAAACAAAGATATTCACTATACATAAACATACATTCATTATGCAAAATACGATAATTACAGCCTTTGTTTCTGTAACTTTTCCCATGGTCATAACTAGTATTTATTCCTACTCTCTTACACTACTTACTCTATATTCCTTTTGTTTCAGCAAGTATCTCAGCTGATTGGGATACCATTACCTGGTAGGATGACTCAAGCCTTCATTCTGGAAGAGTCTGGGCCATTAGTAGTCCTGTCTGGATGGGGTTGTTGTAGCTTTCCATTAACTTTAATCACAAAGCATGGCAATACTAAGGGATCCCCAAGGAATCTCCTGTATTCTAGGCTTTTCTTTCTTACCTCTGTTGTGGAGTAGTAGTCCAATTTCCCCTTGGTAGTCAGTAGCAAACACCCTAGCCAGCACAGTAACTCCCTTCTTTGCCTGCCGATAGAGAGGTATGAGGAGCCTGAAGTGGCTGGGCTGTTGTCTTAACTTCTAGTTCAGTGGAATCATTGCTGTATCTCCTGGTGTAAGCATTCCGCCTTTTGGAACTAAGATTTCTAGGCTAGTAGAGCATCAGGTTGTGGGAACAGAAAACAAGCATATTTGCTATAGGTCACTGGGAATAGTAATGAGTTGTACCACTCCCATTTTGACCTCTTGATTTCTAGACTTATTTCTAGCTGTGGGAGAAATAACATATTTTGGATGCTGATTCAGAGCATTTACACACTTCTGGAGAGCCTTACCTCAGCCTGCAAGGTATTACCATCTAGCTGGCATTGTATTTGGGTTTCCAAAAGACCGTTCCCCTGTTCTATCAAGCCATTCAGAGAGGTCTGTCCACCTACCTTTTCCCTAAATTTCCTCATCACTAATTTTCTAATAATGTACCTTCTAAGTCCCTGACCATCCAATCAAAACATTGGCCACAGCCCTTGAATCACACAGCTGGCCATTTCTCCTTCCAAGTGAAGTGAAACCCAAGTACACTGTCCTTCAGGGTTGTGTCCTTTACTTTTCTCCTTCACTGATGTCCTAGAAAGGGTCTATAGTGCTATCACTGTCTACTTTGGGGTGGTGCCAGTGAAAACCAGGCTCTGGTCTTCTCTTCCTCTGTCATCTGATTATAGGGAACTCTTCATTGGGCCATCAGTGCAACCTAGGACACAGAAGGCAGTGTATCAGGAGCAGGAACCATGGGCATTTGGGCCACTCCTCATGTAACTAGTACCTTAAGGACCTTCTCAGACCTGGTATATATGTTATCCTTTCTATTTGATGATAGAGTGTTGCTGTCTACATCCAGCTTTATGGCTTGCTAGGTCAGATAACATCCATTTCCTGATTGTCAGCTTAGAGTACATGGTCACACGGTGGTTCCTGTTTAAGCATTCAGTCTCTAATAAGGCCTAGTATCCGACCAAGGCTTTTTCTTAAAGGAGGAGTTATATTCAGAGGACGGGTGGACTTTGTTCCAAAATCCTAACTAAGGGCCTGCACTGTTTTTGTCCTGAAGGGATCTTCCAACAACTCCCAAATAGCATCCCTACCTGCCACTGACACTTCATGCACCATTTGATAAGCTAGATCATATGGCCCAACCAGCAGAACAACTCACAGTAGTCCAGATCCACTGCAGAGCCTTTTCTTGTCTGGATCTCACTCAAAACAAGCTACTTTTGAGTACTAAGTAAATGAGCTGGAGTTAGACATGCAAATGAAGGAAATGTGGGATGAGATGCAAGAACTTGCCCTTCACCCTAAAAGGGAATATCTTAACATTCCCCACAACACTACTAGATCCCTAGAAATTTCACTGAGGTAGAAGGCCCCTGAGCTTTTGTCAGATTTCTTTTTTTACCCTTTACCTTTACCAGTAAGTCTAGAGTAGTTGCAACTTTTGGCTCACTAGATCCAATCAGCATAATACCATCCATGTGACGGCCAGTATGATATCTTGTGGAAGAGAAAAGCTATCAAGACTCCTTTAAACTAAATTATGACTGTGTATTGCTGGCCTTGCCAGATGAAAGCTAACTGCTTCTGATGGACCTTATTGACCAGGATGGAAAAAAAGGTATTTAGCAGATCAATAGCTGCATATCAGGTACTGGGGATGTATCATTTTGCTCAAGCATTAAAACCATGTCTGATACCATAGCTGCCATTGGAGTCATGACCTGGTTAAGCTTAGTCTAATCCATTGTCCTTCTCTAAAATCCATCTGTCTTCTTCACAGGTTAAGTGGGAGAATTTGCACTAGGGTATTATGGGAATCACCACCTCATACCTTTCAAGTGTGACCACAGCAGTAATCTATGCAGTTCCTCTAAGAATGCAATATTGTTTTTGTTTAAGATTTTATTTATTCATGAGAGACACAGAGAGAGAGAGAGGCAGAGGCACAGGCAGAGGGAGGTGCAGGCTCCCTGCAGGGATGCTGATGCAGGACCTGATCCCAGGATCCTGCGTTCAGGACCTGAGTCAAAGGCAGACACTCAACCATTGAACCACCCAGGTGTCCCACAATGTTGCTTTTAGTTTACTATTTTCCTGGGTAGTTCTAGTGGCTTCCACTTGGCCTTTCCCACCATAATAGCCTAGCTTCACAGGTCAGGAGCTAATGTGAGAATTCAGCCAATAGCTAAATATATTTATTCCAACTATACATTTTTGAATTAAGGATATGTTGGATGGGGTTTTGCTGGGCCCACTGTGAGACAGACCTCTTAAAATTCCTTTGATCCCTTGACCTACATAAGCCCTTATTCGCATGGATGGGCCACAGTGATATTGTGGGTCTTTTGGTATTAATGTCAGTTCATAGCCAGTGTCCGGTAGGTCCCCAGATGTCTGATAATTTGCATTCCTCAATGCAGAGTTATCCTGGTAAAAGGCCACAGATCCCTTTAGGAAAGTCCAGGAGATATATTAATAATATAAATTTTTGGCAGTGCACCAAGGTCTCTCCTGTAGGGGACCTAGCCTCCCCTTCATTGTAAGGGTTCTGGGTCTGTAAAATGGCTCAAGGGTGGGAATTGATGGAGGGTCTGTGACTTTTTTTATGATTCAGACTAGACCTTTTGTTCATTTGACCTAGAACTTTTCTGTTTCTACAGATCAATAAGAATTTAGTAGGCTTCGTATCTCTTCCTTTCTAGGAACACCATGATCAACTAGTCAAAAAATCTGTGTGAGTCAAACTTTTAATTGCTCCTTTGATCTTACTGTCCATTACAGTAACTATTCCTACCTTGCCTTGACAGTTGAGTGCTACCACTTGGCTCTAGTTCTTCCATTGCATTTGTTTCCCAATTCAGTGCATGTAGTTCTCACTGGAAGGTTTGGCCTGCAGAATAGAGTGATCACAGATCACTTCAGCATGGTGGGGCTCCCCTCACAAATTTATTTCTCATAGTCATAATGAAACTATGTTTTCTAGACCTTCCTATTATGGGTATGTAGGTCTTAAATAACAAATTCACTCTACCATTCCAGTTTCCTTTGCCTTTGAATTCCTTCTGAGTTAAACCAAGGCAATTCCGACATTTCCAGCTTGCTCACTGTGGGCCCCATGTTGGTCCATGTTTCAGCCAACGTTTGTAACTTCCTGAGCTGTAAATTCAGAATTTTTGAGTAGGCCTGTATCAATAAAGCTAGCCTAATAACACAACTCTATGTTCCACAGTTATCCCATATTCTTCACATTCTTATAGTGTTCCCCAGATTTCTGTTTGTATAAATTAGAAAGCTCAAGTAGTTCTTTTGAAGTGTAATATACCTTCTTATGGGTCATATTTTTTCCTCACCTTTGGGGTCCTACTGAGATTTGAATATCTTAGAGATATAGAAGAAAAGAAAGGTGGTGAGGGGGTTCCTGAGGAGGCTCTGCATTGTCTTGCACAGCAGCTGCCTCAGGGTAAGCCATTATAGTTTCCTCAGGAACTCCTCAGGCAGTACAGGGTTAATTTCTTTAGGTGCAGGTGGGGAGGGTACTCCTACTGGGGTGAGGAGGCCGCCATTAGAATTTAGAGGTCCGATGTCCCCAGCTTCGCAGGGCTTTTCTACATATCTCTATTCCAACTTACAGTATCTCAGTTTTCCCCCCAATCAATGTCCTAACTTGAATAGAAGATACTCATTGAGGCTAGGACTTCAACTTGCATTGCAATTTAGGCACTCACAGGATAAGATGCTGCCTTTAATTTTCAGTAATCTCAGCATTGCAGGTAGAGTAGTTAAGACTCTGAGGGCTTACCTAGATGCTTTTAGGTCATTTACGAGGTACTAGAGTTGGGAGTTTTATTTATTTACTTGTTTGTTTACTTATTTATTTTAAATATTTATTTATTCATGAGAGACACAGAAAGAGAGAGGCAGAGACACGGGCAGAGGGAGAAGCAGGCTCCATGCAGGGAGCCCAATGTGGGTCTCGATCCCAGATCCCAGGGTCACGACCTGAACCGATGGCAGACACTCAAACCACTGAGCCACCCAGGCATCCCTAGAGCTGGGAGTTTTAAATTTCTTAGCCCATTCTTTTCTCTCGCCATTTTGTCTAATGCCATTAGGAACAACTAGCTACATTTGTCTGCCAAAAATATTCAAAGTATCCTATACACAGCAACTCAGATCCTTGCTTCTTTTAAATAATTGCTTAAGTGTATCAAGTAGAGATGTTTTTGTGTATTTCCAGATCGTTTCACAATCAATGCTCTCTTTACTCCTGGAAATAGTAATTTTTAAAAGCTAATCAAATTGTTTTCTGTGTCTGTATGTTCCCACAGAAGGCCATCTTGGACATGAATTCAGGCATTAGTAAGTGGTTCAGGTAATGGGTACCTCTTGTGGATCTCATTCCAGTAACTACATTTTTTGGTAATCCAAAATTATCATCTTATTGTTTTTTTCTTTATAAACAGTGTCATACTACTTATTTGAAATTTTGAAAGTAATATTACAGTAGATACTTGTATCATTTCTGAATTTAACATATTTCTGTTAAAAGGAATTACCCTGCATATGCCTTGTTTTCATGGCAGCTCTTACCTGACATATATATAACACATCAAGGATTTTTTTTTTTTACCAAACATCACTGAAATCCCCATACTGATTTTTTTATATTAGTAAACTAATAAATGTTTACATTAGTTAAGTATTTATCATTTGATGTGAATTTTGCCACTTAAAACATTAATGAGAATAACATAACTTCATAAATTCATTTTTAAACACTGAGTATGTGTCTACCCACTGTTTTTTTCTAGCATCCTTTTGAGTCTGCAAGTGTCTGAGGCCTTTTCTTAAATAGTAGAGACTACTGCTATAGAGAAGTTGAGATGCCAGGTTCTGGCTTCGCAGGGTTCTCTCTCAGCTAGAGCATGGCATGATATAGGTTCTGTCCATGAGGTTTGCAGTAGGAACTACCTGTATCCTTTTTTGCAGATAAATAGTGGCAGTGATGGCAGCAACATCTGATTTTTAGAGAAAGCATAAGCAGCAATTCTGTTGGCAGTGTCTAGCAACCACTGATGGTGCTGGTGGTTCACACTGTGCCATATCATGTCCAGACCTAGTTAGAAGTTTGGAAGAGGTTCTGTGCCAGGGTATTGGATGTCGCCTCTGAGTCCAGTTCAATCACCCAAAGATTCTGTGGTCTGCCTAATATGCTTTTGTTAAATTCCTGTTCTGCCTGTATCAGCCACATTCCGTCACAGCACAGACTAAGCCCACTCCACACGCATTAATAGAAATTGTGTAAAATGACCTACATAAATACTGTCATTGTTGACCATTATTTGGGATGATTTTGTTATGTGTTTTGTGCCAACTCTTAGATTTCTATAAGTTTTACTGCTTTTCTTAGGTTGCTTACTTTTGCTCTCTTCTGTTACTTTTTAGTGTTAATGTTTTCCTCAAAGTTACAAAAGAAGTACAAGTTTGGTTTAAATATTATTTAAAACTGAGAACTGGAAATACCAAGTGTTTGGTGTTGAGAATATATTGCATTCATATGGCATATATTGCTATTTTGGGAGACAATCTTCTCTTCAAAATGAAGTAATTAACTCTACTCTTAGTTTCTCTCCTCTCACAAATAATTAGTTGTCAGATCCTATTGGTTCTGATTTCAGGATGCCATTCGCATATCTTTATTCCAACTACCATCATTCTGTTTGAGAGGCCTTATTAACTCTTTCTGGAACTTTAATGACTCTTTATTTCCTCAGTCACTTCTGCCTTCAATCCACTCTGAGAATGACTTAATCTTACAAGAGCGGAACTCTTGCAGTAACCTTTATTTCCCAGCCTTGTCAGCTAACTTGAATATGAAATCCGCAGCGTAACAGGTAAGATACATGGCCTCAGTCCATCTTCTCAAATGTATTGGTTACTGCTCTCCTACGTATACAAAGCTAGAGCAAAACTGGCCATTTTACTGTTATTTAAATGGCATCTTTATATTTGTATTTGCATCTTTTTGCTTGGGCTCTTATCACTGGCTCTTAGTTTCTTGTACCTGACTTGTAGTCTCTTCATTGGAGATAACCATCTATACACCAAGATCTCCTCAAATGTCTCTTGACTCTCCAATAAAATATAACCTTCCTATTCTCTGAAATTTCACAAGAGTTTGCCTAAAATCTACTTCAGGGATTTTATAATGGATTATATTTCCAACATCAGATTGCATACATTTTTAATAAATTATCCCCAATAGTGTATCTTCTACATATACATATGTGTTAAGCTTACAAGGTACTTAATAAGCATATCTTAAATTTTATTCATTGATAGAAGTGTTTGGTGAGTTGCAGGTTGCATAATAATCATGGGAAATGGAAATCAGAACAAATAAATTTATGTTTGGCTCTAAGGAGGAATAGAAAATGTCTGAGGCTGGTAATGAGCAGAGTCAGGGCGTGTGGACTGAAGTGAAAAAGGCAAGAAGTTATTGTTATTGCCTGGGATCATTATGACTCTGCCAGTTAAGTTTTCTGCAGCAGGGAATGAGGCTTTCACTAGCATCGATGAGCACCATTGGGTAGAACAAATAATCTAGAAAGTAGTAGGTAAAGAGCTTCATATTGGAAGTTGAAATGGTATTATCTTTTGATGATTGATGATTTCTTTGAAAGTGTATTTTTAAGTACTCAATAGAAACTACAATGTGTTTTTTGTCTATACAAAGCAAGTTTGCAGTATAGTCTGACAAATACAACACTTTTGGTTTCCATTTAAAAGACGTGACTAGATTTCTTTACACCTATGAAAATATATCTGTCTCTTCCTTCCAAGATTAGTCTTGCCTTCCAAGGGACCTCTGCGTTTCTTTAATATTGAATTTGGGTGATTGTTTTATTGCAGAAAGCAATTACTCTCCCAAAGGAAGTTTTAAATTTAATGGAACAAGCATTTGGTAATACCATCTGTTGTTATTATGTGCAAATATGCAAGTGCTGCTGTGAAGGACAGGAGATGTGGCTCTTAGTGCTGAATACTACATACTCTAAACAATTAGTTTTATCTTAAAGCTTTATAAGTAAAAAAATGATAATAATTAGCAAAACATTTATGTTTTTCACCCTTTGTAGTTAGAGTACAAAAGCTGAAAGTATGTACTTTTTTTTTTTTAATCAAAAAAACAGACTTGTGGATATTGGTTTCTGTTCATAGAATAAACCCTTCCTCGGATCATATATATTCCTGAGTATATTGATTATTACATTAGGTCAATTTAAATTAGAATAGAAATTAAAAGTGTTTTCTCATGACTAAAAAGTCCCATTTGTTCAGATTTGGCAGATGTTTTAGAATCATTGGTTTTAAAGAATCTTTGGGAAAAATACTGAATTAGAATGCAGTGCAAGGGTTGCTGGGCACAGTTGTTCAGGCTATAGACTGCATAACTCTAAGGGCTGCATATACCTTAGAACAACTATGTGATTTTACAGTACAAATGGCCCCTAAATCAGAGTGGGTTATTAAAAGAAAGTTTTACCCTAGCTTATGCTATATGACCACTGCTAATCAGGTGTTCCTCTGCTGCATGTCATTTTCATGCGGGTCCTAGGCTGAAGGTAGATCTTTTATTATGAATTTCTGGTCATGATGAAAGTGGTGGCAGCGGGGTAGTAGGGAGGAAGCATAGTAAATCACATGTAGGCTCCTAAAGTTTCTACCCAGAAATAATGGAGAAAATTCTGCTTGCTTGCTTGCTTGCTTGCTTGCTTATTTATTTATTTATTTATTTATTTATTTACTTACTTACTTACTTACTTACTTACTTACTTACTTATGGAGTATTCGAGTGACCACAATTCACCCAGGCATAGAGAGGTATAATCTCACAAGATAAGGCAGGGAATTTTGGAGAACAATGATAAATCTCCCAGAGGCTTTTTCATATGAATGAATAATGAGGTCTCTATGTTTTCTCTTTCACTTAGACTCTGAATTTTTTATGTTTGAATTCTCTCTATACATCAATTTTAGTTTAATTTCTTCAAATACTTGACTATATGTTGAGAAATGGATATTTATATTTTAAATTTTTATTGAAAAATCTCTAAATGAACTAGAGAATTGACTTAGACATATCATTAATTTTGAAGTTCAAATCTGACTACTAATAATGAAGCTAGCTAGCTAATAACTCTTTTTGCTTTGTTATAAGGTGTCATAAAAGATTACTTTTGTTCTTTTTTATGTTATCAAGCTTTAAAGAATAGTGTTCATTGGGATGCTTCTCATGAATAACAGCCTAATATATCCAAGTCATATTAGTATATAATCTGTTTAAAATCAACATTACTATTTATTAATAATTGATTATAATGGATAATAAGTTTCTCAGTATATCATATATTGAGGCCAGAAGCTCTTTTTTAAAAGATCTCTCACAACTCTCATTACTAGTTCCAGAGCATCAGTTTTAATCCTGTGAAGCTTTATTTACTTATTTCATTACTATATAAATTAAGATTTTAGACTTTATCTTTCTCCTTGGTTTCAGAAAAGCAATATTTAAATAGTAGTTGTAGGTTATAGTAGAATTCCATTTTGGATGGATTTATTCATGAAAATACACTCTAGATTTCATTTTTAAGACAAATAAGATCTATTGATTTCATCATTTTTACATCATGACATAGGCCCTTAAAATATTAATTCTGTTTATGGTGTTGGTATAGAATTAGAAATGTCATTTGGTATAAAGTCATTAATAATAATTATCACATTCTTTTTACTGTACTCAATACTGTGTTTATAAATTCTGACATCTGTTTTTTTTCATTTCATCACACATTCTAACATCTCCGCTCTTAGTTCCAAAGCACTTTTTTGTAGTATACATGGAGTGACTTCTTAAATTTAGTGTTAGCTTATTTTATATATGTATATGTATATGTATATAAAGCAACACTTAAGTGCCAAATTGGACACTGCCTTATTCTCTCTAAAAATGTCCCAACACAGGTTTTCCTCCAGCATTCAAACAATTGTTATTTTGTCTTTTGAGCTCCATGTAAAGTTGTTTGCTGGTGTTTAGTGTGGCCACAAGAGGTGAAACTTGCACATCTCCAAATGTTGAGTCATACTCAGTGTGGAATTACATTTGCTAAGGCTAGATATATCAGAGGCACCTGGTAGCTTAGCCAATAAGACACATAGATGCAATAGCAGGTTCTCTTCTATTTTATGCTCAGTGTAGAATACACATTGATTCGGAGCAACAGCTAGTAGAGTTCCCTTCATTGTTTAAATCTGCCTTCTTCTCTTCCCCTACCCTCTCACCTCCTTCGCTTCTTTCTCTTCCCATCTGGCTTTAATATCATCATATCTTGTATGTTTAATGTGATTTAATTGAATACATGTTTAAAAGCTTATTATGTCCTCTCTTTGATAGATTCACTCCCTGACACATCCTCCCATTTCATTTACAGGTGTATAGAATCATTGTCAAATTAATCTAAGTGTACAGATATATCTTTAGACACTAGTACTTCATAAAATGCAGTCATTTATATATTAATTTTCTGCTTATCTTTTTTCTTTCAAAATTCAACCTCATCTTAGACCTTTCATTAGAATAAATGAATTGACTTTCCACAATGAAAAATAAAGTTTGTAGGCATTTTAACTCTAGAAATACTTACCTAAAGTAGATTTCAGATATGAACTCAGAATGTAGACATGAACAAAGAGGCTGGAAAGGAGCCAAAGTGGAAGAAAAATGCAGATGTTATTTATAAGAACCTGCTGAATACCCTCAGAGACTCAAGAATTAAGTGAGAGGGAGTTGGGAAGAGGGACAGTTTTATAGCTAGCTGAAGGCAATACGCAAGTGAAAATTATTACCATTAAGGTAAACTTCTTTTGTACTTACAACTGAATCAAGAAATACACATTATATAGACTTAGAGGCCACTCTTAAGAAACTTCTTTTAACACCTTAGGTGTAATCTGCATGAATGAGCCCCTGATGAAGCTGTAATTATGGGTAAAGTTACTATTATAAAGCTTATGCTTAGAAGAGACTAGGAGAAATGAGACCAGGTCTAAAAGCAGGTGGGAGAAATAAATTCCAAGAAGTGACACACAGGCACTCTGCATATTGCTAATTGGAGGGTCTGAGAGCCCTTTTATTTTCTTGAGAATACTGTAAAAATGAGTGATAAGCTCACTATTAGGTTTAGAAACTAACTGGGACAAATTTTGTCTTAGTCTGAGAAAATTATATTGGAACACAGGAGTTTGGTTCCAGCTACAGATCTATAAGAAATAGAAGGCAATGATTTTACCTGGTATGGTAGGGAGACAAAGAAATGTTTAATCAGTGTTGTTGAATGAATGAATGAGTGATGTCAAAAATTAAGTACAAAGATTTATTCGTTTATAGAAATAAATGATCTACCATCTAATGAATTAAAGGTGAGAGACATAGATAAATCTTGAATTTTATTTCAGTCATGGAAGAATTAAGTAATAAGATTAATGTGTAAGAGAGTGTTATCAGTGGGTAAAATCTGGGAGAGAAATAGGTGGCCTGGAATCCAGTCACTGTATTTATAAGAAGTAAGAGATAATGAAAATACAAAATAACAGGCAGTGGGTTTTTGAGTTGGTTTGATGTGGTTTCTGGGTGAATTTGGAGAAATAGCTAAGATCCAAGATCCAGGTGTTAGTGATTCTGAGAGTGGGGGCTCTATTACCAAAATCACAGCAAAGTAGAGGAGGAACGGATTTAACTAGACCAGCATTTAGTTACTGAGGAAAGGGAAAAGAGTGAGTTCAGTTGAGGACACAATGAGTTTTAAGTAGCCATTTAGAAAGATGACCAAAGATAATTTGTAATAAGGCTGTGTGATCTGTGAGAGACTAAAACAATGAAAATCACCAAGAATCAACTCCGGAGGAAACCAAAGAAACTTTGGGGAGCTGGAGATTAAAATTAAGGAGTAGTTATAGAAGAACGAGAAATCCATACTGTCCTATAGGTCAAAGCAGCAAATAGAAGGAAGCAGCTCAACATTTTCCAAGGCAGTCCATTAACTTGTTTGCCCATAATGCAGGTTTTGTGAAATCATAGGAGACAAGTCCAGGTTGTAATGGACTAGGAAGTGGTGGGTGTGCTGGCATGAACCTGGTATGTATAGACTGCTCTTTTGAAAGTGTGCTGTGAGTCAATAGTTGGACAAAGTATGCAGTGAGCTAAATGGGAGATACTGTTCAAGAAATGTGAAATATGCAGGAGTAGGATTTATATCTTAGCTATTGTATATCTCCTGTGGAGCTTTGCAGTTCTTGGCACAGAGAAGTCTCTTAATAAATAAGTGTTGAATTAATAAATAAGTGAGCAAGAGGGCCAGCTGGAGAGCTACTTATTTTCCTAGCCAGAATCCTGAAACCTTGTCCTTGCAACTGTTTCAGGAATGGATAGCATATGCAGAATATCTAATTGCACTGTGACTCTCACTTGTTCTAAAATCCCTGACGAGTACATACACGTAGAGGAAATGTGAATTCATGCTTAGGCACAACTCTAAGCAAATAAAAATTAGTCATATATTTAAACACAATACCAAATCTTTTTGTTTTGTTTTGGACTGAATTAGATTCATTTTTACACGTTGCTTCTGACGCATGAATATTTATCACCGGAGGTTTGTATACATCTGCTTTGATCAGAACATCACAAAAATGCCATGTCCTGAAATAAAGGAATTACTCTAAAATGTAGAGATGTACTTACAGTTACACTATCCATCAATAGCTTAACTAGCTTCTTTTGAATAATAGCATCATTAGTCTACTGCTCTGTTGCTCAAATGACCAGTTACAGAGCACAGCCAACTGTTGTATTTTCAAGGAATCAAGAGTATTTACATTTTTATTGAGCAAACGGTGACCTTGGGTAACTGATGATCTGAAAAGTGTTTTGTAGTCAGCAACAACAAAATTATTTCGTATACAGATTTCCATAGACTATGATTTGATATTTTAGTCCAATATGCTAGGTTTTGTCATTATTCTATTACTTCTCATGCCATATGCTGTATGTATATGTTGAGCATGTTTCAAAATGTCTCAGACGTTTTTATTAGACCTAGACTTCAATTTTGAGAAGTCAAACTACTAGTAGTAATAAATGTCAATGTAAAATGCCATAAACTGCTTTTGAAATGTATTAAACTTAAATGTCAAAGGTGACATGCTAGCATATTTTAGAAATAAGATTTATATTAAATGTTTTTAAAACATTATTTTCAAGATATTTAGACAAATGTGAGCATTTAGTTTGGTCAGGCTGCCATAACAAACTACCACAGCCTGGGTAGTTTAAACTACATAAATTTATTTAGTCATGGTTTTAGATGCTAGAAGTCTAAGATCAAGGTGTCTGCAGGTTTGGTTTCTTCTGAGACCTATTTGGTTTGCAGATAGACCTCTTCTCTGTGACCTTTCCTCTCTGTGCATCCCTGATGTCTCTCTGTATGTGCTTATCTCCTTTTCTTATAAAGATATCAATCATATTGGATTAGGGACTACGCTTAGGGCTTCATTTAAACCTAATCATCTCTTTCAAAGCCCAATTCCAAATACAGTTACATTCTGAGATACTGGGGATTAGGGCTACAACATACGAATTCCAGGGGAGCACAATTCCACCCATAAAATACACATCTAGTAAACCCATTGTAGACGAAGAGACCTTGTATAGTAGTGATTTAAGAATTAGACTTATCATTAGATTATTTGGATTCTAGTCCCCAGATATGCCAGGATATCAGAGTCAAAAGATTTTTGGAAAATTAAGTTGAATTACTATTGTATCAGAAACACAACATTGGCTTAGAATCTCAATTGTATGAATATTCCGAGCAAGTTTCCTCTTATCATTATAAAAGTATTAGTCTACTACTTGTTCAGATAAATATAGTTCATGATTCAAACAGGAGGTGAAATAAAAGTTCACTAATATAAATGCATAAATTTGGAAATTATTCCTATAAGGGCCACATACAATGCATTTAAATGCAAACATGTACTAAGTCTTTTATTTTTCTGTGTTTTTAGGCAACTTTCTAGATCGCAAAATAAATCATGCAAGTACTATGCACAGTAATTACTGTTTTCAAGTTCTCTTTAATAAATTTGAAGTTATCTAAAATAGCCTATTTATAATCATTAGAATATCTGGTAAACTGATTTTGAAGTATTAGTAGTAGTAGACACACACAGTGGTTAATGAGTCTTCTTAAAAAGGCAAATGGGAAAGCTAGAGTTATGGCAGGAACATCCCATCTATTTAAGTGACCCAAACTTTCCTCTCTTGAGTATAACCTCCCTTTGGATGGTTCCAGTTCACAGTGGCTACCCCAGACACGGGGGCTGTACTTTTGACTCTGATACTGTAAACATAGTGATTTATCCAGGACCAGGCACAGCTGAACCCATTAGAACCTCCCTTCTTTGAATTAAAACTTGGAATAGAAGAAATGTAATAGCCAAGGGTTGAGGAAGATGAGCGGTGCTGGTGGCCATACCTCAGAGAATAGGCCCACTGACCTCGGCTATAAAAAGGTCCTCAAGAGAGGGAGGGGCAAGATAGCGGAGGAGTAGGGTCCCCAAGTCACCTGTCCCCACCAAATTACCTAGATAACCTCCAAATTATCCTAAACATCTACGAATTTGGCCTGAGATTTAAAGAGAGACCAGCTGGAATGCTACAGTGAGGAGAGTTCGCGCTTCTGTCAAGGTAGGAGGACGGGGAAGAAGAAATAAAGGAACAAAAGGCCTCCGAGGGGGAGGGGCCCCGAGGAGCCGGGCTGAGGCCGGGGCGAGTGTCCCCAGGACAGGAGAGCCCCGTCCCGGAGGAGCAGGAGCTGCACCAACCTTCCCGGGCGGGCGGAAAGGGGCTCGCAGGGAGGTGGAGCAGGACCCAGGAGGGCGGGGATGCCCTCGGGCTCCCGGGGACACTAACAGACACCTGCGCCCCGGGAGAGTGCGCCGAGCTCCCTAAGGGCTGCAGCGCGCACGGCGGGACCGACCGGAGCAGCTCGGAGGGGCTCGGGCGGGGGAAGAGGCTCCGCGGAGGGGGCTGCGGGGCGGGAGCAGCTCGGGGGTCTCGGGCGGCGGCTCCGCGGAGGGGCTGCGGGGCGGGAGCAGCTGGGGGCTCGGGCGGAGGAAGAGGCTCGGCGGAGGGGGCTGCGGGGCGGGAGCGCGAATCCCACAGCGCAGGCCCCGGAGCACAGGGCGCCGGGACACAGCCCAGGATCCGGCCTCCCCCCGGGACAGGCAGGGGCCGGGAAGGCCCAGGACCGCAAGGACGGTCCTGCCCGGAGCTGAAATCAGCAGCCCCGCCCCGGAGCCTCCAGGCCCTGCGGACAGAGAGCTCCATAGTCACTGCGGGAGCTGACTCCAGGGCTGCAGAGCTGCCGCCGCCACTGGGGTTGTTCCTCCTGGGGCCTCACGGGGTAAACAGCCCCCACCGAGCCCTGCACCAGGCGGGGGCAGAGCAGCTCCGCCAAGTGCTAACACCTGAGAATCAGCACAGCAGGCCCCTCCCCCAGAAGACCAGCTGGACGGACCAGTTCCAGGGGAAGTCAAGGGACTTAAAGTCTACAGAATCAGAAGATATTCCCCCGTGGTTTTGTTTGTTTGTTTTTTTGTTTTTCTGTTTTCTTTTTTTCCTTTTTTGCTTTTTGATTTCTGTTTGCTTCCCCCACCCTTTTTTTTCTTTTTCTTTCTGTTTCTTCTCTTTTTTCTTTTTTTCTTCCTTTTTTTCTTTTTTCTTTTTCTCTTCTCTTTCCTTCTTTCTCTCCTCTCTTTTACTCCTTTTCCCAATACAACTTGTTTTTGGCCACTCTGCACTGAGCAAAATGACTAGAAGGAAAACCCACCTCAAAAGAAAGAATCAGAAACAGCCCTCTCTCCCACAGAGTTACAAAATCTGGATTAGAATTCAGTGTCAGAAAGCCAATTCAGAAGCACTATTCATACAGCTACTGGTGGCTCTAGAAAAAAGCATAAAGGTCTCAAGAGACTTCTTGACTGCAGAATTTAGATCCAATCAGGCAGAAATTAAAAATCAATTGAATGAGATGCAATCCACACTAGAAGTCCTAACGACGAGGGTTAATGAGGTGGAAGAACGAGTGAGTGACATAGAAGACAAGTTGATGGCAAAGAGGGAAACTGAGGAAAAAAGAGACAGACAATTAAAAGACCATGAAGACAGATTAAGGGAAATAAACGACAGCCTGAGGAAAAAGAACCTACGTTTAATTAGGATTCCTGAGGGCGCGGAAAGGGCCAGAGTGCCAGAATATGTATTTGAACAAATCCTAGCTGAAAACTTTCCTAATCTGGGAAGGGAAACAGGCATTCAGATCCAGGAAATAGAGATCCCCCCCTAAAATCAATAAAACCCATTCAACACCTCGACATTTAATAGTGAAGCTTGCAAATTCCATAGATAAAGAGAAGATCCTTAAAGCAGCAAGAGACAAGAAATCCCTGACTTTTATGGAGAGGAGTATTAGGGTAACAGCAGACCTCTCCACAGAGACGTGGCAGGCCAGAAAGGGCTGGCAGGATATATTTAGGGTCCTAAATGAGAAGAACATGCAACCAAGAATACTCTATCCAGCAAGGCTCTCATTCAAAATGGAAGGAGAGATAAAGAGCTTCCAAGACAGGCAGGAACTGAAAGAATATGTGACCTCCAAACCAGCTCTGCAAGAAATTTTAAGGGGGACTCTTAAAATTCCCCTTTAAGAAGAAGTTCAGTGGAACAATCCACAAAAACAAGGACTGAATAGATATCATGATGACACTAAACTCATATCTGTCAATAGTAACTCTGAACGTGAACGGGCTTAATGACCCCATCAAAAGGCGCAGGGTTTCAGACTGGATAAAAAAGCAGGACCCATCTATTTGCTGTCTACTAGAGACTCATTGTAGACAGAAGGACACCTACAGCCTGAAAATAAAAGGTTGGAGAACCATTTACCATTCAAATGGTCCTCAAAAGAAAGCAGGGGTAGCCATCCTTATATCAGATAAACTAAAATTTACCCCGAAGACTGTAGTGAGAGATGAAGAGGGACACTATCTCATACTTAAAGGATCTATCCAACAAGAGGACTTAACAATCCTCAATATATATGCCCCGAATGTGGGAGCTGCCAAATACTTAAACGAATTAATAACCAAAGTGAAGAAATACTTAGATAATAATACACTTATCCTTGGTGACTTCAATCTAGCTCTTTCTACCCTCGACAGGTCTTCTAAGCACAACATCTCCAAAGAAACGAGAGCTTTAAATGATACACTGGACCAGATGGATTTCACAGATATCTACAGAACTTTACATCCAAACACAACTGAATACACATTCTTCTCAAGTGCACATGGAACTTTCTCCAGAATAGACCACATACTGGGTCACAAATCAGGTCTGAACAGATAGCAAAAGATTGGGATCGTCCCCTGCATATTCTCAGACCATAATGCCTTGAAATTAGAACTAAATCACAACAAGAAGTTTGGAAGGACATCAAACACGTGGAGGTTAAGGACCATCCTGCTAAAAGATGAAAGGGTCAACCAGGAAATTAAGGAAGAATTAAAAAGATTCATGGAAACTAATGAGAATGAAGATACAACTGTTCAAAATCATTGGGATGCAGCAAAAGCAGTCCCGAGGGGGAAATACATCGCATCGCAATACAAGCATCCATTCAAAAACTGGAAAGAACTCAAATACAAAAGCTAACCTTACACATAAAGGAGCTAGAGAAAAAACAGCAAATGGACCCTACACCCAGCAGAAGAACAAAGTTAATTAAAATTCGAGCAGAACTCAACGAAATTGAGACCAGAAGAACTGTGGAACAGATCAACAGAACCAGGAGTTGGTTCTTTGAAAGAATTAATAAGATAGATAAACCATTAGCCAACCTTATTAAAAAGAAGAGAGAGAAGACTCAAATTAATAAAATCATGAATGAGAAAGGAGAGATCACTACCAACACCAAGGAAATACAAACGATTTTAAAAACATATTATGAACAGCTCTACGCCAATAGATTAGGCAATCTAGAAGAAATGGATGCATTCCTGGAAAGCCACAAACTACCAAAACTGGAATAGGGAGAAATAGAAAACCTGAACAGGCCAATAACCAGGGAGGAAATTGAAGCAGTCATCAAAAAACTCCCAAGACACAAGAGTCCAGGGCCAGATGGCTTCCCTGGGGAATTCTATCAAACGTTTAAAGAAGAAATCATACCTATTCTACTAAAGCTGTTCGGAAAGATAGAAAGAGATGGAGTACTTCCATATTCGTTCTATGAGGCCAGCATCACCTTAATTCCAAAACCAGACAAAGACCCCACCAAAAAGGAGAATTACAGACCAATATCCCTGATGAACATGGATGCAAAAATTCTCAACAAGATAGTAGCGAATAGGATCCAACAGTACATTCAGAAAATTATTCACCATGACCAAGCAGGATTTATCCCCGGGACACAAGGCTGGTTCAACACTCGTAAAACAATCAATGTGATTCATTATATCAGCAGGAGAAAAACCAAGAACCATATGATCCTCTCATTAGATGCAGAGAAAGCATTTGACAAAATACAGCCTCCATTCCTGATCAAAACTCTTCAGAGTGTAGGGATAGAGGGAACTTACCTCGACATCTTAAAAGCCATCCACAAAAAGCCCACAGCAACTATCATTCTCAATGGGGAAGCACTGGGAGCCTTTCCCCTAAGATCAGGAACAAGACAGGGATGTTCACTCTCACCACTGCTATTCAACACAGTACTGGAAGTCCTAGACTCAGCCATCAGACAACAAAAAGACATTAAAGGCATTCAAATTGGCAAAGAAGAAGTCAAACTCTCCCTCTTTGCCGATGACATGATACTCTACCTAGAAAACCCAAAAGCCTGCACCCCAAGATTACCAGAACTCATACAGCAATTTGGTAGCGTGGCAGGATACAAAATGAATGCCCAGAAATCAGTGGCATTTCTATACACTAACAATGAGACTGAAGAAAGAGAAATTAAGGAGTCAATCCCCTTTGCAATTGCACCCAAAAGCATAAGATACCTAGGAATAAACCTAACCAAAGAGGTAAAGGATCTATACCCTAAAAACTATAGAACACTTCTGAAAGAAATTGAGGAAGACACAAAGAGATGGAAAAATATTCCATGCTCATAGATTGGCAGAATTAATATTGTGAAAATGTCAATGTTACCCAGGGCAATTTACACATTTAATGCAATCCCTATCAAAATACCATGGACTTTCGTCAGAGCGTTAGAACAAATTATTTTAAGATTTGTGTGGAATGAGAAAAGACCCCGAATAGCCAGGGGAATTTTAAAAAAGAAAATCATAGCTGGGGGCCTCACAATGCCAGATTTCAGGTTGTACTACAAAGCTGTGGTCATCAAGACAGTGTGGTACTGGCACAAAAACAGACACATAGATCAATGGAACAGAATAGAGAACCCAGAAGTGGACCCTGAACTTTATGGTCAACTAATATACGATAAAGGAGGAAAGACGATCCACTGGAAGAAAGACAGTCTCTTCAATAAATGGTGCTGGGAAAATTGGACATCCACATGCAGAAGAATGAAACTAGAGCACTCTCTTGCACCAGACACAAAGATAAACTCAAAATGGATGAAAGATCTAAATGTGAGACAAGATTCCATCAAAATCCTAGTGGCGAACACAGGCAACACCCTTTTTGAACTCAGCCACAGTAACTTCTTGCAAGATACATCCACGAAGGCAAAAGAAAGAAAAGCAAGAATGAACTATTGGGACTTCATCAAGATAAGAAGCTTTTGCACAGCAAAGGACACAGTCAACAAAACTACAAGACAACCTACAGAATGGGAGAAGATATTTGCAAATGATGTATCAGGTTAAGGGCTAGTTTCCAAGATCTATAAAGAACTTATTAAACTCAGCGTCAAAGAAACAATCCAGTCATGAAAAGGGCAAAAGACATGAAGAGAAATCACACAGAGGAAGACATAGACATGGCCAAAATGCTCATGAGAAAATGCTCTTCATCACTTGCCATCAGGGAAATACAAATCAAAACCACAGTGAGATACCACCTCATACCAGTGAGAATGGGGAAAATTAACAAGGCAGGAAATCACAAATGTTGGAGAGGATGCTGAGGAAAGAGAACCCTCTTACCCTGTTGGTGGGAATGTGAACTGGTGCAGCCTCTCTGGAAAACTGTGTGGAGGTTCCTCAAAGAGTTAAAAAAGGACCTGCCCACGACCCAGCAATTGCACTGCTGGGGATTTACCCCAAAGATACAGATGCAGTGAAACGCGGAGACACCTGTACCCCAATGTTTACAGTAGCAATGTCCACAATAGCCAAACTGTGGAAGGAGCCTCGGTGTCCATCGAAAGATCAATGGATAAAGAAGATGTGGTTTATGTATACAATGGAATATTTCTCATTTCATTAGAAACGACAAATACCCACCATTTGCTTCAACGTGGATGGAACTGGAGGGTATTATGCTGAGTGAAGTAAGTCAATCGGAGAAGGACAAACAGTGTATGTTCTCATTCATTTGGGGAATATAAATAATAGTGAAAGGGAACATATGGGAAGGGAGAAGAAATGTGTGGGAGATATCAGAAAGGGAGTTAGAACATAAAGACTCCTACCTCTGGGAAACAAACTAGGGGTGGTGGAAGGGAGGAGAGCAGGGGTTGGGGGTAAATGGGTGATGGGCTCTGAGGGGGGCACTTGACGGGATGAGCACGGGGTGTTATTTTGTATGTTGGTAAATTGAACACCAATAAAAAATAAATTTATTATTAAAAAAAGTCCTCAAGAGATACCCTGCCATCTCTCTGCCCTTCTCAAAGTCAGTTGTTTTTTTAAAAAAATTGCACTTTGTGTTTATTTCTTTCATTTTGCTAGTTTGGCTTATATTTTCTACAACTCAAATAGCATTAGTGTATCTTTCTAATATATCCTCATAAAATAACAATCTAACATTTTCCTGTGATAAATAGTTGTTTCCCACTGAAATTCATTAAGAATACCGATCTTCTCCCAAAATTTATCATTTTAATTCCACATTACAAACTTGTTTATCTAAAGGGGAACAGTATTGAATATAAATTTAAGAAATTCACAGAATTGTCAATTTTGTGTTGACTTTTTTTATAAATTGTTTGTTACCAATTAGCTGTTGAGAGCTATACTTATTTTTTTTTTTTTAGTTAACATATTGTGGTTTCTCTCCTGGGACATAAACAGCATTGGCCATTATGGAAAATTAATGAAGTCAAAATAGCTACATCTTAATCTTGTCAGAAACAGAAATAAATCAAGAAATCACTCTAGTTTCAACCAACCCTGATGGACTATGTGCAGAAGAAAGTAGCTCCAGGAAGTTTATTCCAGGAGAAACTACCTTTAAGAGTGTTGGCAACTTGCAAACAGTTACTTCCCACATGGCTTCATATCAGAAAAGACTGACTATAAATCTGATTCATTGAGAAAGCTTGAATTATGTGAGTGATGATCTAAGGCCATAGCCTTTGTTTTGCTCTAAAGTGGGACCCAAAGTGATGGGGACCCAATAGCCAGAGGAAAGAAAAACAAAAATTTGTAATTGGAATGTTCAAATATGATAGTTTCCCCCTTTGTTTTTATGGGGAAAGACTACATATACTTTATTTTTTAAAAAATTTTTAGTCCCTAGAGAGAGAGAGAGAGCTTGTACCTACAAGTAGGAGGGAGAAGCAGAGAGGGAGGGAGAGGAACAAGTAGACTCCACACTTAGTGCAGAGCTCCCAGGCAGTAGCTTGAGCCCAGCATAAAAAATCAAATTAAAACAGTGCTATACGACTTTAAGTTATAACTTATTAAGTAATATGAAAATAGGGCTTCTAAGTGGCAGGAAGAGTATTCCTTTCATATAAAACTATTAGAATCAGCAACACCTTTCTGCTGGCAGTTTAGTAGTATATTGAAAAACAATGTAATTGCTTACCATTACTCAATGCCGTTAGGACTTTATCCGAAGAAAATAATCTGAATGAGCATTAGCTATTTTCCAACTAAATTATTTATCTTTTTGTTAAAACTGTTAGAAAATAGAAATGACATAAAGTACAATAAGAGCTAATTGACTAATTAAATTATTGTATATCTTATATTTAAAATAACCAACTGTAAAAGTGATTATGTAGAAGTCAACTTAAGAACAAAGATGTTCATATTTTATTCTATTAAAATAATGGCTTGTAATAGAATTTATGTATATGTTAAATAAAATTGTTTTGTGTTCATATAAACATATTTTAAGGGTATATATTATAATATTAGCAGATGTTTTTATTAATTTAATTTGATGAAAAATTTTTGCTTTTCTGTACCCTGAATTTTCTACCATGAACATGAATCTCCTTTGTTATTACTACCATAACATTCAAGTATTTCACATATGTGTAAATATAGATATTTTTATATATCATTTCATTTGAATGCTGTGAACAGTGATGAATTCATACCTCTGGACCATTTCTGTCTATCTTGAACAGGAATAAAAATCTTAATATCAGTAGTTAGTATGGCTTTACTTGTGATGAGAAATTGTGATCAGAAAAAAATGAGGTTACACTAAATTGTGCTGTTGTCCAAGATGTATTTTATGTCCTAACTATATGAGTTGGAATTGTCCTCACTCTAATTCAAAAGTCTCTCAGATGTGCATTTTGAGAGAAAGCAAAAGAATATTTCATGTTACACATATTTTTTATAAATTCATGTAAAAATAGGTTTATTATTCTAGATAAGATCTTCCTTTGTCAATATATTTTACATTCTTTCATTAAAAGTGATGACCTCACTCTATAATATTAAAAATGTCAGCTCTTCTCTGCAGTGTTGGTTGGGTGTGTGTGGTGTACATGTGTGCACACATATGAACACCTGTGTTTTCTTAAACATAATAACTTCAGGTAAGATCCTGTCAGTCACCATTATAAATTTCTTCGGACTTCAAACCTTCCTTTTTCATTAAATTAACCAATCGATGTCTGAGGCAATCAATGAATTCTGCAGCAGCTGACAAGCGTTCAGCAACAGCTCTGTATCAGGATTAGTTCAGTTCTATGTTATAGTTTAAATTAAGTCGCAGTTTTTCTCAAGGTAATATAATGAAGTCATTATTTGAAAAAAAGTTTAAGATATTACTAAAATATCTTATTTTAGTATTTATAAATAAATATTTATAAATAGAAGTATAAAAATATATACCCGAAATAGTTTTCTGTATCATTATTTTGGAATAGAAGAGATCTACCTTTGCCATGGTATTTTATTTTACAAACCACCCCTAATACTTTTTTAATACATCTTGAGATTGAATGTCATTCTTCTGAAAAAAAAAAAAGACGGAGGTCATCAAAGGTTTATTTTAAAGCAGTGAAAATTAATACAGTGTGGTATGTTTTCAAAATTAGGAAATTGTTCTTACTTTCTAGGTTCTACACCCTGGACATAACTCCCCAGTCTGCTGTTTCTGTGGCCCATGGTTTTGCTGTCTGGATTGTCGTTTCTTTCCCAAGATTTTCCTTAGCCATATCTTAAAGTGAATGTTTGAAAAATATACCTTCTTCAGGAACTCAGCTGATTTCTCAGTCTGCTTCCTGTCAATATAATTTTGGGCCTAATGGTTGTTCTTAAGTTTTTAGCTTTTCTAATCCAAACTAATAGCTTTTATAGAAGTATAGCTCATAACTCTTTAACAACTTGGTTATCTTTTCATCCATTAAGTCTAAGCTGTTCCATGTGCTAAACTCATAAATCTTGTCCCGATAATGTCTATCTCTCAATTTAACTGTCAGTACCTAGATCTTAAGAAACCCATACCTTTAGTATATTTTCCCTTAGCCATTTTGTCTTAAAGGATTTATTGGGGGGCCAAATTAATCAGTTCAAAAGTTTTAATAAAATGTGTGGTAGCCTAACCCTTGAGTTCGTTTTTCAGCCTTGCCACTGAAAACATTTCTCAATGGATAGAGATGAGAAACAGTCAATTCTTTCAACCCTATAAGACATGAATCTTGAGTATTTATTCACTTCCATTGCTCTTTGCAAAACAGCCAATTTTGTATGTGTTTGAACTTATCTCTTCTTGTGACATTGTCCAGTATAGTCAGTAGCATGTAAGATACATAAATAACATTTAATTTCCCAGTCTTTTCATCTATAACTATAAACCATTTTGGTGTGTTATCAATTACAAGTGTTTCTCCACCATATACCAGTTATCATCTTCCCAGTTCAATAACTATTCTGGCCTTGCCTTGGAGATGATACTTATATATTTTAGGGGTATTTTGTTTGTTTAGGTAGGAATACCATATTTTCAGAACTAATTCATGTAATAAGTCTTTTACATTAACTAGGTAATGTGATAACAAAAGGCTCAATATCTCAATGGTGGCTTCCAACAGTGGTTTTACCCTTTGTTTATATTATGTTTGCTATAGGGCTGAACCCTATGGCTTTCCTTCTTTCTGTAATGCAAGTTGAGGACCAGCCCTTTTCTGATATTTGTTGTTGGGAGAAAGAGGGGAAAAGAGGGATGTGACGGCTCTTGAAGCTTCTACTTAGAAATGAGATATGTCATTTGTGCCTCTTTTACATTGGCAAGACACAGGATCAACATAATGTCAGTGGTAGGTAGGTAGAGTAGGGAGGTGCAATCCTCTTATAGTTAGGGTAGTAAATGATTAGAAATAATTATACAGCCATCCACATCCTCCCCAGAAGTCGAGAGAATGCAAATTAAAATGTATAAGATACCATCTCACACATTCCTGATTGGCAAAAATCCAAAATGTCGATTATACCAACTATGTTGGAAGATGTGGAGAAATAGGAACTCTCATTCACTGTTGTTGAAACTATAAATTGCTTTAATCATTTTAGAGAAAAATTTGGTAGCATGTCATAAGGTTCAAGAGTATATAGCCTATGATCCAGAAATTCTGTATTTTCCAGTAAATTTTCCTACCCTCATACCTGGTACCACGTGCAATGAGGTTTATTTATCACAGCACTATTTTAAAAAAACAAATAGTTTTAAATAACTTCATGATCAGCAATATAGAAATGAACACATTATAGAATTTTCATATAATGGGATGCTAAACAACATTTGCGGTGAATCAAAAAAATAAAAAAATAAAAAAACATTTGCGGTGAATCAACTACATCTATATATTTTAACATGGATAGCTCTTAAAAATGTTATTGTGGGGAAGAAACAAATTTCAATGGAGAAAGTCATCTGCCACCATGACATTATTACATTCTGTTTTGCTAAGGAGACTAGAAACTCTTCTACAGTATGTCTATAAAGTCTGGACATGTTGGATGGCTGAGTGACTCAGTGGTTGATCGTCTTTCTTTGATTCAGGGCGTGGTTGCAGATTCCTGAATCAAATCCCGCATCTGGCTCCCTGTGGGGAAGCTTCTTTCTCTGCCTGTGTCTCTGCGTCTCATGAGTAAATAAATATAATATTTTTTAAAAAGGTGTGGACATGTGAAAATATAACACCACCAAGGACAATTTCTATCTGTAAAAAATAAATAATATTATCTATGTTTCAGACTTTATGGAGATTCTATAGTATGCGATGTATCAACAAGTATGAGTGAAGACTATCAGTATCACAAAATAATTTTTTTAATTTTTTTTTAATTTTTATTTATTTACGAGAGAGAGAGAGAGACGCAGAGACATAGGCAGAGGGAGAAGCAGGCTCCATGCACCGGGAGCCCGATGTGGGATTCGATCCTGGGTCTCCAGGATCACGCCCTGGGCCAAAGGCAGGCGCCAAACAGCTGCGCCACCCAGGGATCCCACAAAATACTTTTTAAATACTGTCTTAAATTGTTTAAGAAATATACCTTGGAAAACACAAGCTTGCTTTCAAAATGCAGAATCATGCAGATCCTACAAAAGTTAGGTCAGGTAAGTTTTGTTGCCTAAAACAGTGCTATTGTTATTTATATAGGGATATATCTATCTATATCTATATCTATCTATCTATCTATCTATCTATGGACAGTGAGCAGTGAAATTAAAAACAATCCTGTAATTTTGTGTTGTTATTTTCTCCAAACAAAATTATGCTTTTTAAATGTGTGGATATTTCCATGTTATGATGTAGGCTAGAAATGGGTAAAGCAGAATAGAATTCTAATTATATCTCTTTAGAAAGATGAATGTAGCCTCAAAAATGTCCTCTATATCTACCTCCACTTTTCGCCACAAAGACCTTTTACTTTTAACCTTTATATCCTTTTGACTTTGGAGATAGAAAATTATTATAGGGTTTGCTTCATGAGAAGCTTATAACAATCATAGGTCCATTGTTTCCATTTCAATTTTTAGGTCATTGTGTGGTCTCTACATAGTTTAGAAATTTTAGCTTCTACCAAATAAAACCTTTCTCCTTTTATTTAAAAAAAAAGTATTCTAAAGATGCCTGTAGATTTGCTTAAAAAAAAAATTGTGTGCTCTTCTAAGAGTTCAGGGTTTTCTAATTTGATAGAACTTTGTTGAACTATGGGTGACAGTATATAATATGTATGTGATGAATAAAGATCCAATTACACCTGAATAGAATTACCAGAATCCCTCATAAATTGACCCAAGAAATAGCAATGGGGCAGGGTCAATAGAGAGTGCCTATGAGAGTATGGTTAATTTGAAAAGCCCTAGAGCCTATGAAAATCCCAGAGAGGACATACTATGATTCTGAAAGGAACAGTACTCAACAACCAAATCTACATTTGTAGTGGGTGCTATCATGTCTCATCCTTTTCACTCCTACCACTTCAGAATTCACTGGCCTCTTGGGGCTGGATTTTACTTTCTAGGGAATAAATATGCCCCAGGAGCAGCCTTCAGTGAATGACTGATGAGAATTGGAACCAAATTCCTCACCTCTTTGGTGGGATAATTCTCAGGTGCCTCCTCTGCTCTGGACTTTCATAGTTTCCCAGCCGGATTAAACTCCAGTATCATCCATACTGGTAGCTGGCTTAAAAATATCTTTTTGAATGTGCTACCTTCCTTCCTTGTTTCATAATCCACCTCCAAACCCACCTGGCCCCCTTCACTTTCCAAGTAAACAACTTAGACTGGATTTTTATTTCAGGGTCAACATTGAAAGGAACCCCAATTAATATAACAGTGTGGCCTTCTATATCCTAGCTCAGCTTCTTGAAACAGTTTTAAAGGGTTTGTTTTGTTTCAAAGAGAGAAATAAGGGGACTCTTTAATTAGAAGACATCTTTAAGATATCCTAGTGTCTGAAAACATTGCTGGAGCTGTAAGAACCCATATAGGAGGGAAAAAAACGTATATGTCTGTGACTGTTTATTTATTTTTTTTAATTTTTTTTAAATTTATTTATTTATGATAGTCACACACAGAGAGAGAGAGAGAGAGAGAGAGAGAGGGAGGGAGGCAGAGACACAGGCAGAGGGAGAAGCAGGCTCCATGCACCGGGAGCCCGATATGGGATTCAATCCCGGGTCTCCAGGATCGCGCCCTGAGCCAAAGGCAGGCGCCAAACCGCTGCGCCACCCAGGGATCCCTCTGTGACTGTTTAAATTCTCCTAGTGCTATCATCTATATCCGGCATACCTTTGATTTTAGATTCAGTATAGCTAATAGCTCTCATCTGCTTGCTGCTCCACCTTTCAGCTTCTACATTCTAGACCAACAGGTAGAAAACTCTCTACCCCAGGTTCCACTTTTGCCAAGTCTGCATAGGCTATGACAAAAATAATGTCCTGGATTGCTCAGCTGCATCATAAGAAGCCCTGAGGGGATAAGGTGAAACTAGTGAGCACTTCACTTTGGTCCTTTTAATTCCTGAGATTCTCATTTGGCTAAAGGAACCAAAACCAGGTTTACATAGGCATAAAAACCAAACGTAATAGAATGGAGCTTTTCTTACTCTTACTTCTTTCCTTTGCCTGATGTTGTTTTTGAAATAACCAAGCCAATGATAATGAAAAGTCATTAAGCCAAAGACTTAACGTTAAAAGTGCCAGTGTCTGAATACACTTTGTGTAAGAGTGAACTCAAAATTAGGGAAACAAGATAGTTTTCACTGGTTTGGGAGTTGATACTTAGGTGTTTGTAATTTCCTTCAACTTGGATGGTGACTGTAACACAGAAGGGTCTGGTATTTATTCAGCTTGCTCTCACTGCTTGCTTTCTCCTCAGTTGACCAAGCAAGACTAACACTCTTCTTTTCTAAAACAGTTTGATTAAATACACTGTTGAGCCAAGTTCCCTGGTCGAGCAGAACACCAGGCCCCCTGAGGCATTAGAGTTGTTGGTACAGGCACATGTGAGACAAAGAGAAAGTTGGAGGAGAGTTCTCCCAGCAAGTCTTCCACCTTAGCTAGTAGCAAGCATCTTGTCTGAAAACAGTAACATAATAATGAATATGGTTTTTATTATCATTAAACCATTAATGAGCCATGGCTGGAAGCGATGGCTGTTTTTTCATAGAATGCACATAATCTGGGGGTGAAAACAAGGCAATTATCTGGGTATTATTTTTCTTATTTTCATTCAAAAGTTAGAAATGGGTTACAGGAAACACACATGTCATGTCATGGTACTTGTCAACCCTGGCTGTACATTAGAATAATTAGAATAACCTTGGAAACGTTGAGAAATGGCCTCACCTATGCTTCCCAGATATTCTGATTTATTGGCCTGGGGTATGACTAGGCCATCAGTAACTTCCAGAATTCCTGAGGTGATTTTAATCTGCCTCTGGGGTTGAGAACCACTTGTTAGAGGACTGAATTTAGAACAAAACAGTATGCATTCTGATCTAGCTTTGCCATCTTCATCAGTCTTAACGTCTGTGGAGTTATATTAGTTCTTTAAACAACTAATGTTTAATTTCAGATGTTAATATGTTCTTTATAATGTAAAAAATATACATTGGAATCTGGTAATTGTCTCTGACCTCAAGGAATGCCTTAGCTAGTATAGGGGACTGGGGATGACCACAGGTTAACTTTAATATGAAGCTTAATTGATGCAGATAAATCATGGAGAACAATGGCGGCAACAATTGCCTTTTAAAGAGAAAAGTCTCGATCTCATGAAGAAACTGTGATTTGAGGTCAACTTTGAATTGGTATTTTAGGTTAAAGAGAAGTATCTGCAAAGGCCCTGGAGGATGCACAGTAGATTTGGGGCACAGAAAGTTTAAGGTGGCCGTGTTGATTGATACAACAGGCAAGGAGTTATGAAGCCTTCTCAGGACCAAACGGTAAAGGGTCTTAAATACCAGGCTGTCATACAAATATAAGACGACTTATATAAAAATAATTTGATAGTGATGTCAAAGAATGTTGTTTTACATTTTGAGAAATATTTCCCAGTTACCAACTAGGCTTCTACCTGTGTCGGTGCTACAGTGATTTTAATTGGCAAAATCAGGAATCAAACTCAAGTCTGAAACCAGAATGCATTAAGTTTAACCATCACACCAAATGGCCTCCGGGTTCTATGTATATTGTAATGAGATAAAATCCTACCTTACAAAGTGGCTGTGATCGATTGAGATTGAACGATGGTGCATGTATGGTGTTTTACCGCATGCCTGATACATATTAAGTGCTTGGTAAATTATATATTTCTGTCCTGTAATGCTTTAAATCTGGCAGCTTCTGTGCCTGTGTGCCCTCCAGCAATGCAAGCATGCACACTCAGCGTTTTCCCCTGTACTGCTTAGTTACACAGTGACTGACATTCTCCATTACCCAGATTCTTAGTATAATTTTTCTCATCCAATTTAATTCAATAGGTATTTGCTGAAAGTTTACTAGTGCTCAGCAGACCATTCAGGAGGCCCTCTCTGTTGGGTCTAAGAGGATACATAGATGAATATTGCATATTCTCTGCACACCAGGAGCCTGAAGTCTAATGGTTGAAATAGGTATATTCATAAACACCTACTACAGGGCCAGCGTGGACATAGCTTTGATCGACTGCTGGAGGCAATGATAGCACAGTTGTTGTGAAAATCTGAGAGTTCTGTGCAATGTATTTTTTAATTAGGCCAAAGTATAATGACTGGTGTAAGTTGGAAACATTTGGCAAAAAGCATAAGGTACTGTGGTTCAGAAATTACACATAAATTATAATCAAATTGCATCTTAGAAATAGAAGAAATCATGTCTAATTGCTCAGTTTGTGAATTTTACCTATTTTTCAATAGCCAAGAAACAAAAGCTAATTTATCAGTTAGATATTTGTCCTGCATTTCAACGTGAGTGTGTTCAAGATATCAAGATATATGTTATAGAATTCAGTAAATGAGAATTTTGTTTCCTCCAATAAATTATCAGGCAGTAACCCTTGTCAGTTTTTCTAAAGTCTCTTAACACAAATCACTAAAGTAGTTTACTCCTGAAACACATCTCTAAAAATGGTAAGACAGAAAAATTATCTTGGGGAGTCTTTTGATTAGCATTGGCTTTGCTTCTTTAATCTTAAATATTTTAGAAAATATTTAAATTATTTTTATAGTTACTATAATCAATATAGGAAAACTGAAATTTACCTAAAACCTAAAATCTATTAATGATATTTACAAAAACTTGAATTTTTAATTCAGGTACTCTTATCCTCTGTACACTATACACTATATACACTGTGTTAGTCCTGATTCACCTGATTCACCTTGGCTTACCTCCTAGTAAAAAATAAAAATATACAACCATTGCAGTATTATTTATTATTAAAGAAAAGTAAACACGTCTAAAAGTATTACTATGTAATTAGGAAATATACTGGAAACACCTACAGAAAGCAAATATTAAGTTCGTCTTTTATTAAGTTATTTTCAATAATTTAATAACCCTTTTTTCAAGTTAAAGGAACAGAATTATCTTTTTATATAACACTGAGATATTGTAATTAAACTGCTGGCATCTTTCATCATGCTGCACTGCCTCAGTGTTCTCATCTGTAAGGCGATAATACATATTGAGTAAAGCTAATTCTGGCTTCCAATCTTAATTAAGAAAGTGCTGTTATATGCAGCAACACATAGCCCTTGCATTTCCCAACACCCAGTACCCAGGGAAGACATAAATTCCTCACTGCCTGAATTAACACTGACACACAGGCACATAAGGACCAGAATCTTCATCACTAGCTCATAATTTTTGATTGCTCATCGTTGGCAAGTTACTCTAACTAGGCACTTTAATGGGTACACACATAACCAAACATGCTGACAATGTTGCTTTTACATCTGAGGGTTCCAGGCAAGCAAAAGAAGCCTCAAGGAGATGACAGAGTAATGGGGAAAATTGCATTTTATGAAGTAAGGAAAATCAGTGAAAGTCTAGAGACATTAAATGAATATCGCCCCTCAGATAGAACTCTTACATATACTTTTCACGCAAGACACTCTTTTATGATACTCAACATAGGCTTTCTGTGAACAAAGATCATGTTTAGAACTAAACTGTTGAAATGGATCGAAAATACTCTGAAGAAATCTGAGGTCTAAGCTCTGGTAAGGGCATGCTGAAGGTATGTTGAAGAAAGAATATTAAGGAATATATCTTCTCTAGTAAATAGTGATAACAATTTACTGATAATTGACCTGGAAGGTAGTTGGCCCTGTATTGACTATAAAAGTCATAGTCACCCATTCAACAAATACTTACTGAGCAAACTTGTATTGCCAAGTTCCGTTCTAGGCACAGGGGATAAGTCATGAACAAGAATGATGTTTCCTGCTCTCAAGAATAGCAGTACAAACTAATAAAAGAACAAAATAAATTCAACTTGCAGTAATATTATGCAGAGCATAAGAACACAGGATGTGATAGAGACTAGTTAGAGAATCGATTCTAAAGCACAAATAGCTTGGTATATTCCAGAAGGCGTAAGAGGGATAGTATGACTGGAACAAAATGAGGGTGGAGGAGAGGGATTGGAGAGGTAGGCAAGAGCCAGATCTTGCAGAACTGCATTTTAAGCTATGTAAGCAATTTAGGTTTTATTCAAAATGTAATTCTAGCAATCAGAGGGTTTAAGCAGTAAGGTAAAAATATTTTATCTAAAGTCTCTGCCTGTAAATGCTGCCTTACATTCTTAAGAAATCACTCTTACTCTAGTGTCAAAACTTTATTGTAAGGTTCTGGGTGAAAAGTGGAAAGAGTCATTGGAATCATTTATGCAAAAGATGATGGCGATGTGGACTTGGAGATAAAGGGACAGAGCATCCACTTGGGGTTAGGACCACAGGAATGATGTAGTGATTTGCTGGGTGAAGGCAAAATTAGGAGACCAACATAAGACGTTTGAGGATTATACAGCTGGTTCATAAGGGTGGAGAAGTTGCCACAAAGCAAGTCATCATACCCAGTTTTAAACCAAACCATAGTGTCTCGACTTCAGAAATACTACAGGTGCCTCAAATTATGATACTTCAAGGAGAAGGAAAGATAAGAGAAAGGTAATGAAATATTTAATGTATAGAGATCTGAGGCATGATTGCAGTGTGGAGGAAATCCTTCCTCCACGAAATGCAGGGAGTCAGAAGGCTTGAGTTCTACATCCATCTCTGTTATTGTCTCAAGGTAAAATTCTGAAGAATGAGCTGCATCTTTATAAAGTTCTGTCTCATTTGTAAAACAGGAATACTATGAAAGATTGTCTTATGGTCACTAACGGCTTCAATATTTCATAGTCCCTATTATATTAGTTTTTTGCTTTGAAAAAGGATGGGTAAGAGATACATATGATAAAAGTTTATATAATTGTGTTTTAAGTAATTTTTAATTAAATTATAGCTATTTTTTAATTATAGCTATTTTAAACTTTGGAAATAGTCTAGAACTTTGGAAAAGAGCAGATTTTATACATATGAAAGATGATACTGTTTTATTTAAGAAAAGATGAAATTATAAATTACTTGCTTTATGTATCGAATAACTATTTTCCAAATAACAATTAATTTCTTATGTTAGGCTTCAAAAATAAGAAGATCCTTTACATGGTTAGATAAAATCATGTATAAGGGAATCATTACACAGTGTGTGAGGTACTCAGTTCTTTAGAAATATTAACTCAATTAATTATCAAGATACTTTTAGAAGATAAATGCTGTTTTCACAACTATTTCATAGATAAGAAAATGAGACACAGAGAAATTAGCTAACTTTCCTAAGGTTACATAATCAGTGGATGGGTCAAGATTTTCATCCAGTATATCTAACACTAGGGTCTCTGCATCTAAATGTTACATTATATCTGAGGTGGATAAAGGAAGGCCTGTATTCTTGAGAATTTTAAGAAAAAAAAAACATTCCTGGATTCCTATGATAAATTATTTTCCATCATCATGAGGAAAAGAACGAAAACATTCAAATCCCATGAAAGGAATTGTGAAGAAATGAAAAAAAAAAAGATTTCACAGATCAAAGACTTTTGATGCACTAAGCAGAATTGATTGACTAAATGAGCACACAATATGTTTGTTGAATGGATTCATACTAGGACAGGTTTTAAATGGATCCCCTTATAACAGGTCTGGTTTTCCCTAGTAGTATTTAAATGAATTGCTTAGAATGGTTTAGAAGATGTGATCTTAAAAAAAAAAAAAAAAAAGAAAGAAGATGTGATCTTCCTAAAGAGTAAGAGGGTAAAGGGAGAAATGTTTGTTGGATATGTTGTAGAGCTATCTACCAGCCTTGTATAAAACTGGGCATTTATATGTGTATAATAACTCTGTTGTGAATCTTAGACTTCAAACAACGAATTTGGTTACCAAAAATTAAATTCACTTGTCTCAAACAAAAACTTTTATTCTGCCAAGTTGAAAGATGTGTCAAGATTTCTTTCTCCTGAATTACGTTTCTGCCACAAAGCAAACCTAATCTACGTTTTAAATTTGGTTTCATTTTTATTTGATTTACTATGAGGAATATAAAAGTCTAAAAATATTGAGTATCAATATTTTGAATAAAATCAGACATTACAAAACTTAACATAAGTATGTTAAATCTTAAAGTGCTTTAGAATATATTTATGAAGTATAGTAATATATCATGCGTTTAAAATTCCATTTTTTGAGAAATGGAAGTTCATCCATAATATACATGACTGGGATATTTGGTTATTCATCACAGGGGTTTTCCTAATATTTTAGGTACAGGAGATTTCTCTCTTGTCACTATTTATGGAATGATTGACCTTAAAACACAGTCTAGCCTTCATCCATTGCTCATGATAGCTAGTTAGCCATTAGCTAAATATGTTACGTACATTGTATTGTGCATCGTCCCCACAGGAAGGTTTGGTTTCATCTCTATTTTTACAGTTGAGTAAATTCAGACTTGCAGAGTTAAGTAACCTAAATAAACCTAAGGCAATGTATATCAACCAGTGGGATTTGAATGTAAGATATCTGTGTCAAAAGCCCCAAACCCTATGCATAGTGATAGAATCGACATCGCTGAGTATATTAAATGTAATTAATAGGTATTTTTAAAACTATACATAACCCCTACCTTGTTTTTCTTGTTTTGTTTTGTTTTGTTTATCCACACCACCTTAAAATGATTTTTTTTTCTGTAATGTCACTTTTTCCTCTTTTCACTACCACCATCCTTGATGTTAAGTATTTCTTCTCAGGATCAATTCCTTGGTCTCCTACTTGGTCTGCTCCCTTATCTCGTAGGATAGATTAATAGATTTGTTATGCTGTCAACAGATTCCAGCTTAAATTAAACTGTGTTTCTTCGTTCAAACACGTTTGTGTTCTTTAATGTAAACAGGAAATTCTTTAAGCTATTGTAGAAGACTCTGACTCACCATAACTCACCATAACTACTTTCAATTTTCCTTTCCACTGGCAGCTCTTTATTTTATCCAAGCTGGTTTTCTCTTTTTTTAGGAACTTGTGATATTCATTTTCATCTCCGCATCTTTTTTTCTCATTCTTTTTCCCATTTTACTTCTCCGTAGAAAAGGACCAGTTAAAATGCCACACTTCTAGGCTGGTTTTAGCTACTGCACTCCTTATTAACATGTTTCTTCTTGAAATTCTAGGCATTTATTATCCCTACTATTCATGAGGTATTTAATCATACAGTGTCTAATATTACCATATAACTTGAGGTGTACACTCATTACCTCTTCACCGTGTCATACACAGTCTCTACCCATGACTTCTCTATTATATGCTGAGTGAAGAGTAACTGCAGTCAATTATACATTTACCAAAGTTGTTCCACTTGAGAATAATCAAAGGTGATTGTACTTGAAAATGCAGTATCAGCTAAGTGATTTTTGCAATAGCGCTGTTATTTTTATATTTTCCTATTTGTAAAGGTGCAAAAAAGGAAAATTACACATGCATTCAAATTAAAATATGCAGTCAAACATGGAAGCTGAATATATTTGTCAATACAGCAATTTGAGACAAAAGTTCTAAAATTGCAGGCTTCAAAATAAAAGCATGTATTACAATTTAGAATTAATTTTCCAAATAGTACTTGAATATAATATTTCTTTGATAGCAGATATAGTAAAATCTTATGTTAATTCCTGGTATCTTTTGCAAGTGTTTCTGCCTCCTTAAAGAAACTGTATCAGAATATTTATAATTTAGTAATATTTACTGTATATTTAAAAATTGGTCTTCTACGTCAAAGACTATCAAAGACCACAATTTTTTGGGTTAGTCATTTAGCAAATATTTATTGAGCACCTAGTATATGCTAACCATTGTAGTAAGAAAATGAGAATTTTAACATAAAGATGATTTCTTCTTACAAGTGCTTGCATACTGGTGTTGAGGTGGCCCTAGAATCAGCACTGCAAAAACAAATGCCTGCTTAAATGGAGGCCTATGTAATATGCACTTGGAACAGACATGAGAGAAAAACTGGTTTATGTTGATAATGAATTTTTTTTTGGTTCATTGCCTATTTACCTAAGTATCTGTAGTATGTCCCAATTTAAGACAATCTGATATGCAAATGTGTGAAATAGATTAATTAGATAATTTGAAGTTGCATAAAGGAAGATCTGCTAGGAATAATTTACCATATTTAAAATATTTATCATATTTAAATATTTACATATTCATGGATATAAAAGACTTATACAAAAAATTGCTGAATATATGGCTTCTGATTAATGAGATTTATAGCTAAAATAGAAAACTGCCTCTATAGTTCCAAATTTTCCAACAGAAACACTTACTTCATGAAATGCCATAACTGGTTTTTCAGAAAAGCTCCTGCTTGTTCTGAAAATTGGATTATCCAAGCACCAGCCTACAGGTGATCTGCCTGGATATAAAATAGTCATTGGGAAATTCAGGCTCAGGCCAATGGCATTAATACATGGAATGGCTGTACATGTTGGAACTAGATATGAATCAATTAAGACACCATATTCTGATCAGAAACATCACATCTGTACAACCTGCACATCTTAGTTTCTGCTGATTACACAGCCATAAATACAAAGAGCTATTGAAACAATGTATTGGAGGTTCCGAATCTTGAGTGTCTGCTGTTGTTGCATGCAGCATCCTTGAATGTGTGTTTGTGATCCCTAAGAATCTGTTATACCTAAACCATGCTGGATCTGTGTAGGTACTCTACTTGTACTGGACAGAAGATACTGTTCTAACATTGAGCTCAATTTAGCATTTAGTTGTTATTCAACGTACATTAATTGTGATAATGAACACAAAGTAAAACTCAAAGTATGAAATTCAAGCACTAGAGTTTCACTATAGAGGGCTACTTATGGTGGAAATACATTGAAAACACCCATTCACATTTCAGCTATTCATATAAGTAATCATTTTGGGCATGTACAGAAAGTAGGAACAGATATTATCTGAATATTTGCTAATATTTACTAATATAATAGGTATCTGAATGTTTACTAATATCGCTAGATGGAGATTTGATAAAAGAGCTTAGAAAATTTAAATATTATAATATTTAATCTTTATAGTCTTTAAGAAAAGAAAGTGGTAAATATTTTTAATATCTACTCTGCCAAGCTTTCTTCTATAATATTCTTACATATTTTTGACTAATAAGCATTTTAATTATGTATAAAGGTAACCCATACAGCTGATATTTGAGCTTCTGCTAAGTATATAATATTCCTGGTGCAATAGCATATACAAAAAAACCTTTATTTTTAAGTAATTTACAATGTAGTTCTTAAATGAAATAAATACCAGATGTCAAAATGTGGAATGCAGATGATAAATGTAATAGTAGATCACTTGGAAGGATAAATATGTGTAAGTATTGCCAGGAATATCTTCATATATCTAACATATTTATATATACACTTCTATATGTATATAGGTATAAGTGCATGTTTGTGTATATACATGTATATTCACCTAATGACAAGATATTATTCCAAGCAAAGTTTGGGCAAAAAAATCAGAGAGACCTGGTTTGAAATCCTGGCTTGCTCATAGAACCCTAAACAACTGTTAAAGCCTTCATCTCCTCATTTGTAAAATGAAAATGTTAATATCTGCATCATTGGATTTTTGTAAGGCTTAAATAGAATAATATTTATAAAACACTAATTTGTTGTAGACAAGAAATTGTGATGATTATATCAATTATCAATATGCTTAGTAACCATAAAAAGAAAACATATGCTTTTCTTGTTAGTAAATATTTATAGTGTATAATTCAATAATTTTTACATAGTTTTCTACACTATTTGGCTACAGAAACGCCACAAATACATGACATTGGGACATTCGCAATTGTCAGATTAAAGAATGGATTATAAATTTGTTCCTAAGCCAGCAGAAGATATGGTTGTCAAACTTTACTGAGGTCTCAGAGTACTTGAGACTTAGTGCAGTGATGAGTAAGTTTGCTCACAATGTTCAAATCACGCATGCATGCAACCCATTTTGTAATGCATCTATTCTTTAATTCTAGGTTGAAAGATAAAACGTCTTATCTTATTTCCATAAAATGAGGTTGTCACCAAAGCATTTTTTATGAAATAAAAGTTGTAGAAATACATTTTTATTTCTAATGGCCTGAATAAAGATATACTTGTTATGCTTCTTACAAAAAAGATAAGTGTCTAAGAAAACATGAAAGCATTAGTAAAAACCGTATCTGTCAATGAAATCCTATAAAAAGAGTATTTTTTTATTATAACAGTTATTCATAATCCAAGCGCCATCACCAATTGTCCTTTAAATGTTGTGGTTCACTCATCAGTGCTCTGGATTATAGAATAGGTGTGTTCAAGATAAATGAGTAACCAGTGTACTCTATGATGAGAACTCAGATTATGAATTTGAAAGGACTTGGGTCTTAACTTTGGGTCTCCTACCATATGACCTTAAGCAAGTGTTCCAGTTATTCAATGTTTCATAAGAAAACACTCCTGCAATTTAATGCCTTAAAATAACAGCTATCATTTATTTTGCTTATAAAGGTGAATTTTTGACAAAGCTCAACAACGACAGCTCATGTCAGCTTCATGCAGCATCAGATCAGGGGCCAGAGAATCTACAGTGCAGGTAGCTCACTCACCCAGCTGGCAAGTTGGTGCTGGTTGTCAGATGGGAGCTCAGCCAGCGCTGGGGGCCAAGGGCCTCAGTTCCCCATCTGGGCCTCTCCATGGCTATGTGGCCTTCCTCCTGGGATGGCAGATAGTTTCTAAACATAGCATCCCAAGAAGAATAGCTCTATCACCCTTTATGACCTGGCCTAGGAAATCATATAGACTTCCTGTAGTCACAAACACACCCAGATTCAGGAGATGGGGAATATAGACCTGAACTCTTTGTGAAAACAATGTCCACGACGCATTGTCAGAAGGGCGGAGAGTAGGAGATATTATTGAAGCTGTTTTTGGAAAACACGATCTGCCATAGCAGGTTACTCAAGATCATTTAACTTTACCTTCTTCATCTAAGTAATAATGTGCTAGACACCCTTCTGATCACTTTGCACATATTAACTCATTAAATTCTCACAACACTCTCTGAGCTGTCATTTATCCCCATTTTCCAGAGAGGGAAAATGATGCACAGAAAAATAAGTTGCCTGAAATGAGAGTTGGTAAAATACAGAGCAGAACTCAAAGCCAAGTAATCTAGTTCTAAGGGCCATATAATCTTTATTATCCTTTGTAATTGGTTCTTCTTTGTTTTTTAAAGATTTATTTATTTATTTGAAAAAGAAAGAGAGCATGAGCACAAGCACGTGGAGGGGCGCAGGGAGAGAGAAAGAGAAAAGCAGACTCTGAGAGCAGAAGCTTAACCAACTGAGCCACCCAGGCGCCCCCCCCATAACTTGTTCTTATAAGAATAACTAAAAAATTATGTATGAAATATTTTGCACAATTATTTGGCTCATTCTGAATGTTCAATAGCTATAAATGGTCTTGCTGTCAGTACAATATCTTAACAGTGAATCACTGGGTGTTTTCTCTTTGGGATAGTTTTTCATAATCATTAAAGTAAATTTAGGTGGGCTTAAGGAGTATTATTGAAGACCAAGCTAGAAACTGTCATTACAGTTGGATGTCTAGAGAAAATAGTGAAATAATCTCTGATTAGGTAAAAAACTTAAGTGTCAACTAATTTCAGAGTAACTGGAATATGGTGATGGATGCAACAAATACGTTTTTAAAAGGAGTGCTAAACATGAAGGAAGTAGTCATAATAGTGTGGCTAAGTTTAAGACTGAAATATACCTGGGAGTAACAAATTAATTAAGAATCACTTTAGAAGATGAATGTTAGAGCACAGAAAGGGTGATCTGTATTTGTTGAAAAAATATGCTCAACTTTTAATATGGTGCCAGTAGTAATACCAGATTGCTTTCAAAATATTAATAAGTGGTAATAAAAATAAAAATGGTGTCTAATCACAAAAACTGCTCTTATAAACCTTTTGGTTTCCATACCTCCACTACTTTACCCTCGTGCTAGAAACATCTTTAGAATTTTAATTTTGCATGTCACAAACCTCAGACTACTGAAGTATTTCTGACTTCACTCTCCAAGTAATGCCATGTCCTTGACAATTATCCATCTCTTGAAGGAATGTGCTTTTTTCAAATCATCTTAAACACAGAAGTTAGGAGTCTACGAATGAGAAAAATAGTGGAAGATTAAGATCTAACATGTCCACTTTACATGTGTTACCATTAACTTAGGTGGCTTTCTGTATATATCTCTATTATATCAGTTACTATGACACATAGTAAAAAGAAAAAAAGTAGTATTTAGTTTCTAGGTTCTTCTTTACCTAGCCAAAAGTTCAAGATCTCACTGCTTGTCTGAGACCTGAGTGGTGGTCTTTTGGTTCAGTCCTCAAAGTCTTTGGTGCATTAAATAGAATCAAATCCACATATGTACAGCTTGGAAGTAAACCCAGGAATTCAAAAACAAGCCTATGAAATTGATTTCTCAAGCTCCTCTCTCTCCATATTCTTCCCAGTACTCTCTGGTTCACTATGGACTCCTCTTTAAGGTCTCTTAGCTGGAAGGCTGGATGAATTTTTATGTACTCCACTCTCTGTAAACTGTCATCAACTGGGTAGACATCCAGGGCCAAGTGAGACCAGGGCAGAGAGGAAAAGGAATGCAGCTGGTGGGAGTTGACTCTGCCCTCTCGAAACCACAGTGTGAGTGAATAGAGAGGAAGTCTTCCCCTCTGAAGTATTCTGGCACCTGTGAGCTTTCATTCCCAGCTGCCACAGCCCTCACCACTACCGCGTGATCACTTGAGGGACAGGCAGAAAGAAGAGAAGAAAGAGAAGCAAAGGAGGAAGGGTTTTTCACATTCTCTCCTGAGCATTAGGATTGTTTTTCTCACTTCCAGAATATGGATGAGCAGGCTGGTCCTAGAGCTCTCCCTGTGACCTGGTGTCCACTTCCAGCTGTTCAATCTACTCAGTCCAGGATCCACGTGTTGGGGGAGACAAGAGGGAGAGAAGACAGAGGATGGGCAGCTCATCCCCAACTCAGTACTGCACATTCTGATCTTCTCCAAGATACTTGCTTCGGCTTACTTTTCAGAGTCCTCAAATATCCGCTGGGTATGCTGTGCTCCGATTTTGTAGATAAGCAGGAAAAGGGACACAGTTTGCCTCTTCCATCCTTTTCAGAACTAAATCCCCTTCCTCTGATTCTTTAGGATAAATTTGTATAACCTACAATATATTTTTGTAGGTCTGATGATTTTCCTATTTGTTTATTCAAAAGCAAGTCCACTTTAAACATTTCTTTGATGGAAGTAAGAAATTAGAACTAGTAACAGGACAATTTTATATACATTATCTTGTGAGAACTTCATAGTATTCTCCTCCAAGGAAGGTTAGGTTGAATATTTTGAAGCACAACCTACAAGTTTAATAGACTTGGATTTGGTCGTGGGTTGTTAGCAATAGATTACTCTGAAGAAACAAAACATTCATGGTTATTTACCCTTACCTTTTAGGTTTTTCTTTTCTTTTTATGTTTTAATTCCCTAATCTTTCCTGCCTTCTCTGTTTACATGACATCAAAACTTAATTTTTGTAACTGTAGAACAGCATCTAAGAAAGCAGTGATAATATTGTCTACCCTAATTTCTTGAATTCATGAATTCTAACATTTTGAGAAATGTTGCAGAATACATATTTTATTGATAAGTCATTTAGGTTTATCCAAACTTACAGACTATTGAACACTGATGAGGGAAAGGTAGTCAATTACATTAATATCCGTTTCTGTCACACAAGACACAATTCAGTGTTTCATCAAATGGTGAGAACTGCATGATATGCCAACTAGGATTTCTTGTGGTCCTTTGTCTTAGAGTTCTCTGATAATAAGGATAAACCTCCAAAATACTGCTAGCAATGTATAGCCTAATGCCTATAGCATTCCATTTTTAAAATAAAGTATATATAGAAGAAGTCATATGTTTCTTGATTTTGTTTTAGCAGAGATATTGTATATATTGTGTTTATGTGTGTATATGTGTCTCAATGTACTTTAAAACTATCTATCAGTAATACCCAAAGTCTTCAATTTTCTAAAGAGAATTAATTTTAAAATATTTATAAGGGAAATTATATTGCAAGGTATGTACTTCATTAGTATTAGTGGTATTTCAGTAACTATACTCATATTGAATGTGTCTTTAATACATGCTTTGTAAAACTTATTTTGGCCTTATGATATGTAAACATCTCTTACTGTTATTTTAAGCAAACATTTAAAGTTCCTCAAATTAGGATTAGCAGAGCATCCAACTCTTGATCTCAGGGTCATGAGTTTAAGCCTCATGTAGGGTGTAGAGCCTACTTTAAAAAAATAGAGTAAAAAATAATAAAGTTACTAAAATTGTAAACATTTTTGAGGTAGATGATTATGTTTTGACTTAGATTATTTTAATTTTATGAGAATATTATATATTTTATATTTTATAGATTATGATTATCAAATTACATTGCATTTGTAGTAGCACTTTTACTACTTTTATCAGCAGGTACATGGAAACATGAAAACAAATATTTCACAAATAGTGGCTTGATTGTAATTTGATTATTTCCAACTAAATGTGCTCCAATTATATGATTAGCGATTTAATAAAGTAAACTTTTTTGTTAAGCATAGTTGGTTCAACGTGCCAGTTTACTTCCATTCCCTCAGGATGGCTCACTAAAATAAGTAAGGAAATGTAGAAAGTCTACACGAACAAAGACTAAGCAGGGAGAAAAGGGAGTAGAAAATTGAGGAATTTTCTCAGGTGAGGAATATCAACATGCCAACAAAAATTGCAAAAATTAAAATCAAATGGAAGAGTGTTAACTCACTTAGCAATGGAATTTGGTATGGCTGCGGGGAGAGAAGCTACTTTCACTTTGTGCTGTTCTGTGGAGTATATACCTAGGAGTAGAATCGTTATGTCAGAAGATCTAGGTTTATCTATAGTAAACATTGCCAAACATTCCACAAAGTGGCGGCACCGATTAAAACTTCTCCAGTAATGTAAGAGAGCTCATCATACTGCTCCGTATCCTCACCAACACTTAGTGTTGTGTGCCTTTTTTACCTTAGGCATTCTGGTAGATGGCAGTTGTATTGCACTGTACTTTGAAGTGAGTTTTTAAAGTATGTGAACTTAGATACGAGCAGGACATCATAAAACAGGGAAATATGAAGACAATTAGAAAAATAAGAATTCAAGATCATTAAAGCAGTCTGAATTTTACTTGCAGCCAAGATATATAGTAACATTTGTTGCCTGAAAAAAAAAAAACTAGAAAACACATGCAAGGAGCATCTGGATGGCTCAGTCAGGGAAACATCTGCCTTTGGCCCAGGTCATGATCCCAAGGGCTGGGATGGAGCCCTACATTGGGCTCCTTGCTCAGTGGGGAGCCTGCTTCTCCCTTTCCCTTTACCTGCTGCTCCACTTGCTTGTGTTTGCTCTCTGTGTTAAATAAATAAATAAAATACATATTTTTAAAAGAAAACATGCATAATATATGAAAAAATCATTTTAACGCAAAACATCAGATAATGAAAGACTGTGATCCCTGAGAGAGTGTAAATAACGGAGGAGAGCCCTACAACTCTTCCCACTTAGTATCTTGAGAGAGTTTCCAGGCCATGGTGCAAGGAGAAAGGACCCTGACAGAAGCTCACAGACACCTTCTGTGGATTGAGAAGACAGTCTGAGAGTCCATGTGGACCCAGACAGCCAGATAGCACAGAACAGAGCATGAGAGAGGAGAGTGTTTCTCTGAAAGAGAACTCCAGAGAGTTATAGAAGTTCTCCATGAGTGTTCACCTGAGTTTTCTCATGAGCAAATAAACTGATAAAGGAGATTAAATTGGATCATAAAAAGGATGCAATGAAAAAAAAATTAAAAAAGGAAGAAAATGGAACAAAGAACAGATAGGACAAATGGGAAAAGAACACGGTAGACTTAAACCTAACCTTATCAGTAGCCACATTAAATTAAATAGACTGAACATCCCAATTAAAAGAAAGAAGTTGTCATATTGGATATTTTTTAAAAAAATAAATTAAAAAGCAAGACTCAGGTATGTACTACCTGCAGCAAATATACTGTATTTTTAATTTTTATTTTTTATTTTTGGAGAGGGAAGGAAAAAGAGAGGGGTAGAGAGAAACTCTGAGCTCATAACCCAAGGCAAAATCAAGAGAGCCCGATGCTTAACTGACTGAGTGCCCTGGAAATGTACCTTAAATATAACAATGCAGGCACCAGGCTGACTCAGTCAGTAGAGCATGTGACTCTTGATCTCAGGGTTGTAAGTTTGAGTCCCATGTTTGATGTAAGGATTATTGAAAAATAAAATCTTTAAGAAAAATTAAAATAAATAAGATAAATATAAAAATGCAAATAGGTAAAAGTAAAGGGACACTAGGAAATGTTTGGGGTTGATGGATATGTTCACTGTCTTGATTGTGGTTATATATGCATAGTTGCATACATATGTCAAAATTTAACCAACTGTACACTTTACACACACTTTTTTTTTCATGCCAGTTACACCTAACTGAAGCTGTTTAAAAAAATAGTGTGGAGTGTGTGGAGAGTGGTAAGAAGTCTAAAATTTATGTAGCAGTGGAAGGTGAGTTTGGAAAAATATGTGTGAGCTCAACTGTGAAGCAAATTAAATGCTAAACTGAATTTGGACTTTATGCTAGAGACCAGGTGTTAGCAAACATTTTCTATAAAGGGCCAGATAGTATACATTTTAGGCTTTGCAGACCAAGAGTCAAAAATCAATGTTATCATGTACCTATGTAATCATTTAAAAATCCAAAAGCTATTCTTAGCATACAGAGGCCGTACACAACCCAGTGGTGGACCAGATTTGGCCAAAGCCCAAGAGTTTGCCAACTCCCACACTAGACAATAGACAGTAGCAGGGTCACCTTTTCCACTTAGAAATGTAACTAGCAGTAGCTATGGTGTAGATTTGAGCCTGGAGAAGGCAGAGGCAAGCGGATGAGATGAGTGCCATAGTACAAAAATGTAGATTTACATAATAAGGTGGTAGTATTATGGATGGAAACTAAAAAACTGAATCATTATAGGTCTTCTTTATCCATTCATTTGGTGACAAGTACTTAGGTTGTTTCTGTCTCTTGGCTATTGTGAATAATACTGCAATGAATGTAAGGGTGTGGATATCTTTTGATACCCTGCCTTCATTTCCTTTGGATAAATATTCAGAAGTGGGATTGCTGGGTCATATATTAGTTCTATTAATTTTTTGAGGAACTATACTGTTTCCCATAGTGGCTTAGACAATTTATCTTCCCTTTGGCAGTGCAGAAGATTTCTCTTTTCTACACATCCTCACCAACACTTATTTTTCAGTCTCTTTGATAATAGCCATTTTAACAAATGAAATGAAATAATATCTCATTATGGTTTTGGTGTACATTTTTCTGATGGCTAGTGATGTTGAGCATCTTTTCATGTGTCTGTTGGCCATGTGGATGTCTTTTTTTTTTTTTTGAGAAATGTCTATTCAGTTCCTATACCTGTTTTTTATTCAATTACTTTTTTGTTGTTGAATTGGATGAATTCTTTATAAATTTAGAATATTAAATCTAGATCGTTTACAAATATGTTCTCCCATTTCATGGTTTGCCTTTTCATTTTGTTGATTTTTTTTTTTTGCTGTGCAGAATCAGTTAAGTTTCATGAAGTCGTATTTGTTGATTTTTGCTTTTGTTGCTTCTGCTTTTGTTGTCATATCAAAAAAATTCTCTTCTAAAGCCAGTGTCAAGGAGCTTTGCCCTATGATTTCTTCTAGGAGCTTTATAATTACAAATCTTATGTTTAAATCTTTAATCTATTTCAAGTTAATTTTTGTGAGTTGTTCAAGATAGGGAGCCAATTTCATTCTTCTGTTCGTGGCTCTCTAGTTTCCCTAATAACAATTATTGAAAATGTTTTCCTTTCCTTATTGCATATTCTTAGCTCCCTCTGCCAATATTAGTTGGCCATATATGAAAGAGTTTATTTCTGGGCTTTCTGTTTTGTTCCATTGGTCTGTGTGTATATTCTTACGCTTTGATGACTTATGTCTTTCAGTATAGTTTGAAATCAGGGAGTTAACGTGATGCCTCCAACTTTGTTATTTTCCGACTTACTTTGGCTATTTTTTTTTAAATTCTTTAAAAGGTTTTATTTATTTATTCATGAGAGACACAGAAAGAGAGAGAAGCAGAGACACAGGCAGAGGGAGAAGCAGGCTCCATGCAAGGAGCCTGATGTGGGACTCGATCCTGGGACTCTCCAGATCATGCCCTGGGCCAAAGGCAGGCGCTAAACCACTGAGCCTCCCAGGGTTCCCTATTTGAGGTTTTTCTGTGGTTCCATACACATTTTAGGAATTTTCTACTTCTGTGAAAAATGTCATGGATTTTGATAGTGATTGCATTGAATCTATAGATGGATTTGGGAGTTTGGACATTTTAACAATTAATTCTTCTGATCCACAAGCAATGGGATATTCATTTGTTTGTGTCTTTGTCAATTCCTTTCATTAAGTTTTGTAATTTTCACTATACAGATCTTTCACTTCTTGGTTGAGTTTATTCCCATGTATTTTATTATTCTTGATGCTATTATGAATGGGATTATTGTCTTTATTTCTTTTTTTGTGCATAAAATCAATATAAGATTGATAGAAAAATGTGTATAATTAAAGTGATAAATACAACTTTAATACTGCTAATAAACAACTCATATAAATTAATAGAAACAACAAACAAGGATATGAAAGGCAATGCATAAACGAGTATAAGCAAATGACCAATAAAAATGTACAACATTACAGGCATCAGGAAACTTCAATGAAAGTAACAATGATATTTAACTTCACGTATTTTCAAAAGGTAAAATATAATTTATATTAATTACTGGGATTAGTAGGGTGCAAGTTTAGGGTGCTCTTTTACATTGTTGTGAGTTTTTAGAAATGTTTAGGAATGAATCACAAAACCCATGAAATTGTTCGTGTTCATATAACACATGAAATATGTGTTAAAAAAGTAAAAAACATACCCTACCCTAGAGTCCCCACTCTTGGGAACTGAAATATAAGCATTATAACAAGGATATTTATTGCAGCATAGTTTAGAAAGAGGTTCCCACAACTGGGAGATTGTTGGTAGAAATACTGTAGGCACATTATAAAGAATTAATTCATAACCATTGATCTGGAGATATTTTCATAATATAGTCAGTAATTGAGAACAAAAATGTAAATTATATAGTTATTGTCCCAATGTTGTAAAATTAACAATAATAAATTCTTGTGATCATACATATAAAAGTACACAAATCTTCCCATCAATGTAGTGACATATAAGGAAGTCATTTTTGAAGAGGAAAGATGGAAGAAAAGGTAGATATAAGTCAAATTTCTAAATGACATTTTTTAAAAATGTCCATATGGAGTATACATGTTATGATATCATTTATATAATCATAAATATCTTAATATAGAATTAAATAGATACTTCAAAAAATCATTGTAGAAAATGAAAGTTTCAACTGAACATTTAAATTCGAATTTTATTTTTTTAAAAACTTAAAAAAAATTGTTTTCTTATTTATTTTGGGAGAGAGCAAGCGAGAAAGAGAGAGAGAGAGAGAGAACGAGCAAGGGGGAGGGGCGGAGGGAGAGAGAGAAGCAGACTCACTGGTGGGCAGGGAGCCCAGTGTAGACTCAATCCCAGGACCCTTAACTGACTGAGCCACACAAGTGCCCCTCAAATAACTCTTTCTAAAAGAAACAAATTAGAAATCACTGCATCATATAATCTTTAGCTTTCTAACAGTATTTTGTGTGGTATTGATATACATCGGAAACTATTCCAATGTATGTCCAAATTATGCAGGGTGGTTTGTTTTTGGAAATGAATTTTACATTTCCTATAAATAGATAAATAAAGAAGTAATTGAAAGGAAAAAGAAAATTAAAAGTTCTCAAGATGTAGGTACTGATATGTGTAACAGAAATACAAATAAAATCTGAAATCACTAACCAAATAGATATATAGAATGATTATTACATTTGGAGTTCTAGTAATTTCATACTAGACATTAGTGAATTATTTACTCATTCACTCATTAAATTTTTTTAAGCCTGTGTAAAAATGAAATAGATACTTGTAGTAGGCTAAGTATTATGGATATATGCCCATGTCTAACTTGTGGCAGCTCCAAGAAAATGAGGTGATAAATGTGACAAGATAGTTATGATCTAATATGACTAGGCTAAAGGAAATATATGTGGTATACCATTAATGTGTGCTACATTAAGAGAATGTAACTACCTAGAACAATGGCTTTCCAATATTTTTAAGAGAATAATCCTATGTCTTGAAATGAAATATTATACTAAACCTTAATATTAAAATAGGGTAATATTTTAACAATCCAAACATGTTTTATAAGTTCAACATTTTAATATTTTTAAAGGCAATTTCTATGTGTACACAGACATTTCAAATCAGAGATAAGTTTGAGAGTTGCAGTACCAATATCTAAAGTGTATTTGTATTTTTTGTGGTATGCAAAATATTCTGATTCAAATTCATGTGGACAATTTTACCTAGAAAGATTTTTTCTAACAGCCAGCTTACCTTGAGATATTAGAATTATTAGTTTGCATTGCAATTGAATCACTCTTGAAATCTTTACTGAATGTTTCTATCCCTTTCTTATAGTAATTTAGCAAGCCCCAGACAAAAACAAAACCCACAAATTTATAGTAAGATGAATTGTGCTATGATCAGAACATACAGGGCAGCCTGGGAGGCTCAGCAGTTTAGTGCTGCCTTCAGCCCAGGGCGTGATCCTGGAGACTTGGGATCGACAAGTCCCCTGTGGGGAGTCTGCTTCTCCCTCTGCCTGTGTCTCTGCCTCTCTCTTTCTCTGTGTCTCTCATGAATAAATAAATAAAATCTTTAAAAAAAGGGAAAAAAAAGAACATACATGGAGAAGAAATGCATAATCTCCTGTAGGAATTTAATTAGCAGAGTATTCATACTGTGAAAAAAAATATGTATTGAACACTTACATTATGATAATCACTTGAGGATTCTCATATCTCAAAATGTTATCAGAGCCATCCCTTGAGGGGTTTACAGCCATTAAACACGTGATCACCAAGGTGTTGCTGAACAGGTAACAGAGGATGTGACCACAGCTGGTTGACCCTTCAGCTGGACCTGGCAGTTGGAGGCTCCTCAACCCCTCTATTGTCTTTGAACTCTATGATCTGTGTACGGTTCCCACCGTGGGGGCCATTTCAAGGACCGAGCCTTGAGAGAGGTGTTCTTGGGACTCCCGAATAGTATAATGACTCAACCCATTTAAGGCCTTTGTATAAACTTTTAAGATTCTGAAGGGCAGGTGCAGGGAGCTATTTATTCTGCAGCTTCCCCCAAACAAGCCTCATATGTCACTTCCCTTGCTCATGAAACCTGCCACCTGCCAATCTGGAGTGATCTACTTCTTTCTTCTGTCTCTCCTCCTTGCCTTCCATGCACCGTGCTAGTCTATGAACCAACAGGTATACACTATTGTTGATAAGTCACAGGTGCTTGGAGAAACTAAAGCAGTCTAGCAAGTCAGAAAGAAGGAGGACCTGAAAGAGGATCAGGAGTTACCAGGATGATTGGGTCATGGGGTGGAATGGAGAAAAGAGATTTTCAATGGAAGAAAAGGCCCAAGCAGAAGAAATATCATGATACATTCATAGAAATTAAAGGAGACATTTAGCAAGTCATTCACTCATTCATTTACCGAATACTGAGGGAGGGCCACATGATGTCTGGAGCTGGTCTAGGCCCTGGAGAGACACCTCAGGAAACAAAAGAGACAAAAACCTCTGCCCTAACAGACATTTTAGAAGGAAATAGCTTGAAAAAATTAAACATATCAAGTGTCAGATGTTAAGTTCCTTGTAGATAGAAAAAAGAGCGGAGGATAATATAAAATACTGTGGTAGGAAGTAGCAGGAGGGGCAGTTTAAAAAGGGAATCAGGCTTCATTAGTATGATAACACTGCTACAAAAACCCGATATAAGGGAGGGAGCAAACTGTGCAGATGGGGAGTAAGAGCAAGGGTTACAGGCCCAGTAGCAGGAGCATGCTTCCATGCAAGATCCTGGGATGCTCGTGTGGCTGGCGCAGAGCACATGATGGAAAAAGAACTAATGACAAGCAGAGTTGCAGGGAATGGAGAGGGAGCAAAACCAGGCAATGCCAAGGAGACAATTAATAGGGCAATGGCTTTACTCTAGGAGAAACAGAAAGCCTCCTGAGGAGATCCCTGCCTGCTGGGTGGAGGATGGAGTGTAGAAGGGCCAAGCCTCCATCGAGGGAGCCTGAGAGGGGAGCAACTCCATGTGATGTGGTTGGGGCTGTCGGCAGGGTCAAGCCACAGGGGAGCTGGCAATCCAGTCTGTTTTCAACTTTAACATAACGATGTTGGGAAGTCATCACAGTTTTTCCCAACAGGGAGATATAATGAACAGATTTCTGTGATCAAAACTGCACTCTCCAGCGTGGTAGCTACCAGCCACATGAGGTGAGTGAGCGCTGGAAATGGGGCTGGGTGAATTGAGATGGGCGGTGCATGGAAAATGCCTATCGAATGAATTAGTACAAAAAGTGCAAAAAACCTCAAATGATGTAAACTATTTCAAGAGTTAGATTATATGTTGAAATGATAATATTTTGGATATGTTGTGGGTTTTTTTAATTTTTAAAAACATTTTATTTATTCATGACAGAGAGAGACACAGGCAGAGGGAGAGCAGGCTCCGTGCAGGGAACCCCACGTGGGACTCGATTCCGGGTCTCCAAGGTCACACCTGGGGGTGAAGGCGGCGCTAAACCGCTGGGCCACAGGGGCTGCCCGGATATACTGTGTTAAATAAAATATATTATTGAAATTAATTTCACCTCATTTTCGTTTTTTAATGTAACTCCTACAAGGTTTTAAATGATATATGTGTATAACTATAAATATATGTTTTAAAAATATTTTATTTAAATTCAATTTACCTTTTTAACACTATTGGAAAGAACAAATTTAGAAGATCCTTCTGTTCACAGAATCAAATAGGCAAGATTGGGTGCTGAAACCAATTGCAGTCTGTCTCTAGAACAATTTGAATATCACTGAGCTATTCTAAGTATTTTAAGAGCTGCTTTAAGCACTTCAAAATTCTGAAAGGAGATGATAAATTAGCTGAAAACACTTCCGATAAATCATCTAAATTTTGGCTTTAAGGGTGGGTCAGGGGTTGAGCATCTGCCTTTGGCTCAGGTCATGATCCAGGGTCCTGAAATTGAGTCCCACATCCAGCTCCCTGCATGGAGCCTGCTTCTCCCTCTGCCTGTGTCTCTCATGAATGAATAAATAAAATCTTTAAGGGCAGCCCCGGTGGCGCAGCGGTTTAGCGCCGCCTGCAGCCCGGGGTGTGATCCTGGGGACCCTGGATCGAGTCCCACATCGGGCTTCCTGCATGGAGCCTGCTTCTCCCTCTGCCTGTGTCTCTGCCTCTCTTCGCTCTCTCTGAATGAATAAATAAATCTTTAAAAAATAAAAAATAAAAATAAAAAAAATAAAATCTTTAAGTAAATAAATAAACAAATTTTGGGGTTTTAATTACCAAAGAAAATAAAGGTAACAGTGATTTGTTTGCACAAAATGAAGTGATAGGCAGGCTACTTTATATGCCAGACAGTGTTTATGACTGAGATTTGAATCACGGATAACAGAAAGAAAAGCGTTTACAGATCTTGTTTCTATGTCTTGTAGGGTTTGTATCTGGACATGCAATAAACCTTAGTACAGTCCTATAGTGTTCACATCCCTACTTAATTTATTTCAAGTTGCTCTTATTTCAAAAGGCCCTTATAATAATATTTAAATTCTATTTAAAATAATATTAGAATATGCAGAGTGCAAGCTCCCCACTTAAATGTGCACACTCTCTATAAATTGTGTGGTTTATTAGGTTTATAAATATTGTAATAGAGAAGATAAAGATATGATTAAATTTCTAGTTGGGTTCAACATTTAAAACTATTTGCCAGAGTATTACAAATGTATTCTATGGAATATATTGAGTTATTTTAAACTTCATAATTTAATAGAAAATAATTATTTATTAAAAATTTATATAAGCTAGATTTATTAAATATCTTACAATACACTGTTTTGTAACTACTATATCAATAACATTAAATTTAGTAACTAAAATTTTTTTAAAGAATATGTTAGTGAAAATGTTAGGGGTTGAGTACATATTATTGACATACACTGAATTTTGACAGTCTTAGAGAAATATTTTGATGATACAGTGTTTTTATTGATTGCTCATTTGGTTACTAATTAATTTATCAGCCAGTAAGAGAGACTGTGGTTGATATTTGTGTATCACCACTTATAGCTTCATTGATAGTGAATATCCACGTTTTTAAAAGTAATTTTACTGTACAGAATTGATCATATTACTTCCCTTGAATTACTATGTCGTTTATATAGTGTTATTATAAAAACAAATTATCAAAAATAGTCGTTATTGCATATGCGCCCTTGTGTACATTTCTATGTGTCTGTGCGTGTGTGTGTGTGTGTGTGTGTGCCACTTTTTGTGGTTTACACCTCCTAGAGAAGGAGTCAGTGGTACATAGTATACTCTTGGTATGTATCAAATTGCAGTAATTTAGATCTTCAGGAATAGTCATTAAAATATATATCTCGGGTAAGACAAATAGTTACTATATTGGGACTCATGTAAGTAGGAATTACCTCAAAAAAAGGCATTTTTTTCTTTCTTTCCTGAATTTATAAGCAGAAGCCTAATCAAGGGATTGTAATTCATTATTGTTATTTATTGTGTATTTTTAAATAGAGCATTTTGTGTATATGTATTGGATTACAATAAGTTTGTTAAAACATTTTTCACATAATACTTGTTACTGGAAGATTGTTCTTCCTTTATTTTGTGTAACAATGTTAATTTAGAAAGGGGTCGGCAGTAGTTTCTTTGAGAAAGAAACAACTGCCCCTTCAACATTCAGGACCTTGGATGCATACTTAGCACTGGAATCTTTTTTCTAGATCTTACATTCCTGTGAAAAAGTACCCTGTAAATGACAACATGGGTTTAAGCAAAGAGAAAATGTGGCCTGATAAAACATTTCATCATTTACATTTCGTTTTCATGATTTTTTGTGAAAATTTATTTACTTACAGTTTCCATGGTTCTTGCCATATGTATATAGCACATGTATCTTATTTACTTAATATTTTGTCTATCCACTTTTAAAATGAATTCAAAAATTTTAAATGAGTCATCTCAATATAATAAACAAAAATTTGTTTACAGTAAAAAAAAAATCTAAAAATAAATCAGTGTTAACAAACTATAGGTAGAGCTTGCTAAAGTCTCTGAACTTAAAGCCAGCTTTCATTTTGTCCAAAAAAAAAAATTTCACCAATAGGATAGGTGTTAAGATATACCAGCACCATACTGGGTCTTTCTCCTTTAGTACTCAGAGGGACTAAGGGAAAAATGGAATGCGAATACATTTTACACAGTGTGGTTCAATGTTATTTAATACTATCTCCTACAACTGCACAAAATCATTTCCCTCACCGCCAGTTAGGGGCATTCCCACACACTGTTATTATTGTTATTTTGTGTATGTGTATTTCAGGTATATTTTTTAAAATTAGCAACCCGAGCCTAAATATGAAGTCACCATTATGTTACTGATTTTGAATAACTAATTTCATTATTAATATTAACATATATTGCCTTTTCTGCATATATGTGACACTGAACTTTTGAGATCAAATGTGTGTCGATTAAAATACATTGTACATGTACAAATAAAATAAGCAGCAATAACAAAAAAATTCTTTTCCCTGTTTTTATAGCTTGCAGGCCAGGATTCTATAAAGCATTTGCTGGAAACACAAAGTGTTCTAAATGCCCTCCCCACAGTTTAACCTACATGGAAGCAACTTCTGTCTGTCAGTGTGAAAAGGGTTACTTCCGAGCTGAAAAAGATCCACCTTCTATGGCATGTACCAGTAAGTCTGTATTTTGCATTTGGAAATCCTGTTTTTAGCCCTTTGGTCTCTTTATTCTAAATTGTTTTAAAAAGTAGATAGACAAAATCCTGTGGCAACATTATATTTGTCTTTGATAACAGTGAAGAAAAAAGTTTTCTCTTTTTTCTCAGCATAGTTAGCTTTCATCTGCTTGCAAAGAAATGCCTTTACTCAAAATTCACATGGATCCGTAGCATGCAGATCCAACCACTGGTCTGAGGCCCTGCATATTTTTCCCAACCATAATCTGTCCTCATGAAGTTAAAGCAATTTAAGGCTGCCTACGGACTTATAAACAAAACTTGTTCTTTGCTTCACCCTTGTCCATTTGAAGGTACATAATTTAGGAACAACAAGGTTAGTGGGTGGGCCAGCTTCCAGATGGAACTTTAAAAGTCACTGTGCTATTGTTTTGCAGAAAAGTTCTAGTTTTCCTTGACATTTGTCTTTAAAGGAAAGTGTTTTGGAGTTTGTCCACATTTCACCTTTCACGTTCTGATTTTTGGGTTGGAACTAATAAAATATTAAATTTAAATATGAAGGTCACTTTAATGCATGCACTGAGAATTTTAAATTATTTGTACTCTTTTATTATAAAGTATTATGAAATAGCCATACATTTAAAAAGTAAAAGTGAATCTATTAATGCATTGCTAAGCTATGCAAAAGTAAAATGTCACCTCTTAGGTAGCTGTAAAATTCTTGTTAACTACATAAGTAAGATATTACAGTGAAAATTTGCCCTTCTGTTTGATGAATTGGTGCCAAACTATTGCTTATCTTATGTAATTCCATAAAGGCAAAAATAGATTAAGAATTATGTAATGTTACATATTCCTTAGAGACAATAGTGATATCCTGTTTCTTTTAACTGATCCAGTCTACAGATTTATCTGTTACTACAGACTTTAATATAAAATATTTTTATAGAACACATTTAATAACAATATAACACTTCATTAGTAGGTGCAATTTTTACTTTCTGATTATAAAGTGAAAATGGCTGAGTGACCATTTTCTTCAGAAAATTTCAGCCTGGGAAATTACTGCCTGGCATTTTTTTTTTAAACTGGCAACATATTTTAAGTTAGTAAATACAAAAAGGAAAATTTGAAATATTACTTCTCACCTAATTATGGAAAGCATTTTTAACAGGAAAACCTTGCTGTTGCTATATACATGTAATTCTTCTTTCATGGTTACTGTATATTATTATATTTTATTGTGAGCAGCATATTCCAGCTTAGGTAAATGGTAGAACTTCATCTGGCTATAGTACTGCTAGGCAAAAAAGGTTTTGCTTCTCAAAACCTGTATCAGAAACTGAGTGGAACTTCTAGGTAAGTGATAGAGGAGAACTTTCCTTTTTACTTTCTTACGAGGCCAGAAATAGACAATTGACAAATTGAAGGAAAGGGAGCAGGGTTGGCTTGCAGTTCTTTGGAGTGAGTGAGAGTCTGGTTAAGAAAATAAATATTGGAGGCAACATGGTCTAAGAACCTGGTAAACTAGTCAGCCATTGAATCAGATATGTGTCCTTATCAGCTTAATGTTTTATGTTTCTTGGATGTTTCTTTCCTTTAAAAGAATTTCCTTTTTTATGCTTGGTATTATAAATTATGTTTTTATTTTTTAATCTTTTATATGTTTCAATTTTATTTTAATCAATAAATATCATTTACCAGGGAGCTCTAATGGTCTGTCTGGTGTTTCATCGTCTTTATTAATCTCTTACTCATAGCTGATTTCTTTCATTTCATTTCATTTTTATTTTTATTTTTGTTTAATTCCAGTATAGTTAAGGTACAGTGTTATATTGGTTTCAGGTGTACAATACGATGATTTAGTATTTCCGTACATCATCCCATGCTCATCACGGCCCCGCTAGCCTGCAGCTATACTAAATAGAAGTGGAGAAAGGTTTGATTCTGGCCATTGTTAGACGGCGTTTTAGACAGAGAACAGCGTGCTGTGTTGCCATCAGAGATTAAAAGAGAAAAAAACCCTCCTTAAAAAGGTGAAAACATTAGTGAGATCTCCCTAGGGCAGCCTCAGGAGGTTCCCTTCTCACGGCTTCTCTGTGCTATTTTCTTTTCTGTCTTTCATTAACCGCAAGTAAAAGCCAAATTTTAATAGATACATACTCTCTTAACTTCTGGATCATGTATATAAGAATTAGACATTCTTTATCACCTTTGTTCCAATAGTGTGTTATTTAAAGGTCAGAATTTGGGTCAGTTAGCAGTCAGTGGCACTACTTCCTGGTGTTTTTGTCAGTCTTAGAATTTGAAACTGCTTTCACAGAATCTTCCACGGATTTAAAAGGAGGCAGATTTTTCCTTAGTATCAGGGGCCTAGAGACTTTGAATGTGTGAGTTTAAAAGAAAGTGAAGGACCAAAATATTGGAAATGACAAACCAGGACATTTGGCGAGTCAGTGGCGTAGTAGGGAAAGATTTTATATGTAGGTATAGCATGTGGTCATATAATTGATATGGTTTTAAGGACCCGAAGAAGTCTTCCCTTGCTCATTAGTGCCATCATCAAAACAATAACAACAATCCTTATAAATGTAACTTCACCAGTACGAGTTTTATGATTTCTTTGGGTTTTCACCGTAGAGATATACGTCTTTTTATTCCATAATCTTGAGATACAACATATATAAGATGTATGAGATTTTAAAACTTTTTTATGTGAATAAAAAGCAGTTTTATTCTCTTAGATTTTATTCTCTTAAAGCAGTTTGAGATTCACAAAAAAATTACGAGAAAATATAGAAAAACCCCCATATGCCTCCCTGCTCCCACTTATGCACAGCCTCTCCCCTTATCAATGTCCCCCACCAGAGTGCTATATTCATACAACTGATGAACCTACATTTGAATATCACAGTTACCTAACGTCTACAGTTTACATTAGGGGTCACTCTTGGTGTTGTACATTCTGTGGGCTCGTTAGAGCATGCATCCATCATTATAGCATCATACAGAGTATTTTCACTGTCCTAGAACTCCTCTGGGCCCCACTGACGTTTGCCAACCACTGATCTTTTTTACTGTCTCCATACTTTTGCCTTTTCCAGAATGTCACATAGTTGGAATCCTATAGTATGCAGACTCTCAGATTGGCTTCTTTCACTTATTAATGTGCATTTAAGATTCCCCCCCCCCATGCCTTTTCATGGCTGGATAGCTCATTTCTTTTTAGTACCAAATACTATTCCATTGTTTGGATGGACCGCAGCTCCCATATCTGTTTACCTACTGAAGGACAACTTGATTGCTTCCCAGTTTTGACAGGAACAAGCTGCTATAAACGTGTGTGCAGGGCAGCCCAGGTGGCTCAGTGGTTTAGCGCCACCTGCAGCCCGGGGTGTGATCTTGGAGACCCAGGATCGAGTCCCATATCGGGCTCCCTGCATGGAGCCTGCTTCTCCCTCTGCCTGTCTCTGCCTCTCTCTTCGCTCTCTCTGAATGAATAAACAAATAAATCTTTAAAAAAAAAAAGTGTGTGCAGGTTTTGTATGGACGTAAGTTTTCAGTTCCTTTAGGGTACGTACCAAGGAGCATGACTGCTGGTTCATAGGTGAGAGTATGTTTAATTTTGTTAAGAAACTACCAAACTACCATTTTGAATCCCACACACAAAGGGGGGGGGGGGGGGGGAAAAGGAAAAAAAAAAAAAGGGGGGGGGGGGGTAAAAATTTTTTTTTTTTTGGGGGGTTAAATTTAGTGTTTTTATTGTGGAAGGGGGAGTGATGAAGAATGAGGGGGATGAATGGGAATGTAGGAAGAAAGGAATTGTGGGTTGTTTGAGATGGGGGGGGGTTGGGTTTGGAAATGTGGGTATGGTGGTATGGGGGATTAGAGAGGAGTGAGTTAGGAGTTTGGAAAGTATTTGTGTTTGGGGGGATTAGGAGTATTGGTTTTTTTTTTTTTGGAAGATGTGGATTAGTTGAATTTGGGGGATTGGGAATTTAATATGAAATGATTGTGGAATGATAGTGGTGGTGTATGTTATATATTTGGGTGAAATATAATTAATTTTATATTTATATATTATTATTTATGATTTGTTTTATAAAAGTCAAAAAATTTTTTCTCTTCCAAAAAGAAAAAAAAATCTGAAAAAAGCAGTCTTTATTGGCTATGGCTGTTTATTTTTTATTTACTTTTTACTCTACTGTATTCAGATTTTTTTTTCTTCACTCTAGGAAAGTCATCAGATTTTTTTCCCTACCTCTTCAAGTAAACTATGTCAGAAAAATCCACCAATGATCTTTGCCATTTTGTGTTAGAAATATTTTTCTCCTGTTAATTCATGATTTCTAACTCTGTTAATCATTCTCTGTTTCTTACAACTATCTGTTTCCTTCTATGCTAGGGCATTGTAATCTCCCCTTTACCCTCTTAATTTTCTCACCATTGTATTTGTCATCATTGATCGTTTCTCTTCCTTTCCTTACTCATTGAATGTTAGTTTTTCTCACATCCCTTTCTTTGCTTTCTTGTGTTTTCACATTCTCATTCTCATGCCATCAAACATCACCTGTAAATAGAATGGTGCCTATGTTTTTATTCATATCCTGAGCTTTTCTCCTAAGTCCAAAGTTGTCTAGACAACTAATTGTGAGATTTTACAACATAAACGTCCTGTGGAAGTCTGCCCAAATGTCTGACCTTATATCATTACCATATTCCCTTTGGTTATTAAACTCATGGATTTCCAATATACTGAGCTTGTTCTCATCCTTGGTGCCATTAGTTTCTTCTACTTGAAATACTCTCCCTCAAGGTCTTCTTATGACTGCTTTCTTTTTGCCCGTCAGCTCAAATGACAGCTTTTAGGACAGGCACTTCCTGATCAATCATTCAAAAACAGAATTCCTTCCAGTATTCTTTTTTTATAACACTTTTTATTTCTTATGGGTTATATCAGTCCTTGAAATATCTAATTTATTTGATACTTGCTTATTAGTTTATCATCATTCTAGCCATACTAGACTATAAGACCCATGAGATCATGGATGTTCTTTCTCTCCTATCTCCAGCACGAATAATACTATGTAGGTACTAGATACTCGGCCCTAAATAAATATTAGATGAATGAGTAGACTAATAATTTCAAGTTCAACTTGCAAAAGCCCATTTATTGTTTTCTCTCAGCCTGGTCATCCACCCCAGGTTTATTTCCTTATCCTGGTGAATTCTCATCTACCCATGCATCTAAGCCAGAAAGCTTTGAATCGTAATTCCTGCAATGACCTTAATATGTAGTAATCACAAGTCCTATCAGTTCTACCTCTTAGCATTTCTTCTGTCCATTACTTCCTGTCAGTTCCTGGCCTGTCCTTTTATTTGAAGTCTTCACCTCTCCCTTGGGCTAATTTAATAATATCCTGGAAAATCTCCTTCTTTTGTCTTCCATACCTCCAAATATTCCAAACTATTAGAAACAAAAATAAACCTTGATTGTATTACCACTTCCGCCTAAGGTTTTTCAAAGTCCATTCCTATTTGCCAGACTCATTAGAATTAATCCAAGAACATTCAAAGTCCTGCCCTGGCCTGTCTCTCTCCCTCTAATTTTAACTCAATTGGGATATCTCAAACAGCCCTATTAACCAGTTATGTCAGCAACATACTTGAGTTTAGGCCTTTTTGATTTTTAAAACTTCCTTGTGTCCTTTTTGCTTGAGCTGCAAAATATGTAAAAGAAATTATGGATAAGAAATTTAAAATGGAATACTGAATGTTTCCTCTAGATTTTTTAATCTATTTCATAAACTCTTACCTTTTTTCCTCAGGTGACTAATTAACGTATATTCACGCTTTAAAGGTTGAGCTGTAGAGGACACTCCTTACTATCAGGTCTTGGTCAATTAGGGCTGCCTCTGAGAACAGTTGAGAGCACAGAAGACCCCACTGCCTGCCAAGAAATCTGTTATCAAAATAACTATCTAAGGCTTTTCCAAGCCAGAAGGGAAAAGTAATCACTGAGGTTAAAGAAACAAAGGAAAATAAAATTACTAAGAAAGTACTTATCCAGCAGGAAAGGCACAGAGCATGAAAGGATCAAAAGAAATAAACTAGGGTCTAACATATGAGTGCATGAAAAGTTAGACAAAATATAATTACACTGTTATAGCATTTTTACTTTGATGTTTCTCATGTGTTTAAATCAATAGGATCTTTTTAAAGCTACTGAACAGGTGCTGGAAGATTAACATATTCAACAAACATTTATATTACCCACTTAGAAAAGTTCAAAACACAAAATGTAAATCATGTATATACACACACACATATATTTATTGGTAATTCTAAGAGACATCATTAAGGATTTCTCTTTATTTGGTCATCTAAATATGAATCGAGTATCTTGAGAGTAAAAATAGTTGTTTCAAACTTCATTCTTAATATAAAGGCAAATATGTTTTTTTATCTTTGTATTTCAAATACAGTGACAAGGATTGACATGAATGTGTAAAAGTTGAATTTACTTTTGCTCTAAAGCCATTGTAAAATGGCTTCTTTATTGCTGGAATAATTAGCAACTTAAAAAAGTCATGATTCTCTCATTCTTATTTTGAGTAAAATAAGTAGTGTGTTGAGATGTAGGAAGAGAGTGTTCTTCATTTCAGCTTCCCTGCTCAGGTCCCCTACATCTGGGTGGTTATGGGGATGTTCACTCAAGCACCCATACTCTGCTTGCTGTCTCTTCTTCCCCAACCCCCCATATCTCAGTTTTCTTCTCTCTTTCCTAGGTATGTTTTGCATGGAAAACCATACTGCTTCCTTGCTTTTCAATCTTACAACTCAAATACAAAAGTGCACCTGATTGGTTAGGTGGCTTACTGTAAACACAATGTAGGAACCACAATTTTGCAGACACCAGAATGGGAGAAGTTGCAAAAGTGGATCGTGTTACTTCTAGAAGACTGTGTTATATTCTTGTCTTATTATGAAGATAACTCTAAATATTACTTTGTGCATTGCAATGGTATATATTTTTTTATTTTATAAATTTATTTTTTATTGGTGTTCAATTTGCCAACATATAGAATAACACCCAGTGCTCATCGAATCAAGTGCCTCCCTCAGTGCCTGTCACCCAGTCATCCCCACCCCCTGCCCACCTCCCCTTCCACCACCCCTAGTTTATTTCCCAGAGTTAGGAGTCTCTCGTGTATATTTTTAAAATTATTTACATTATGGAATAAATACCTGTATTCAGTGGATCTCAGTTTCCCTAATACTGGTCACTGATGTAGGATGGCATTTGAGCTTCTTAGAGTTTCCTAAATGTAAATATTATAATTTTTATTTCAGTGGAGGAGGTTCTTTTACCAAATCATGTGGGAGAAGTTCTTCTATAGGAAGACTTATTAAGCGGTCATTCTGCTGATGCTGGAGAGTTGAGTTACCACTTACTGCCAGGCCTCTACAGTTGGAATTCAGAGAGTATTGTCCCATTCAATATCACCTACTTGTATACAACAAATCAATTACCAAGAAGCATCCATAATTGGAAAGATAGCATTCATTATTATCCCCACAGTTTTACTCATTCTGAGAAAGGTTATTAATTTGCTTTAATCTATTCATTTATTGTTTTGTTTTCCCTCCCAAATTATGACTGTGCTTAGTCTTTTCATATTTCTCTATTTCTAATGAGTAATTAAAAATAATTGACTCAAACACAGAAAGGGCTGTATGTAGGTGTGCATATTTTTTTTCATGGTTATAGGGAACTGGATGATATTTGATTCAGAAGATCCAAAGTCAGTCTTCTCATTGTTTCATTTGTATGTTAGTATGCTTTTGTCCTACATGTGGTTTTGCCATATAACTCTTGACCTGTATAGCTATAATACATTTCTGTAATTTATAGTTAGTTATTCTATGGGTTTATTTTTTTTTTCTGAATTGATGAGGGCAGCTGATAACCATGTCTTGGGATTTTTCCAAGGTAAAATTATATCTATGTTCTGTATGTTTACTTTTCATGTTTTTAAGTGCCCACAGAAGTGTTTTTTTTGTTTTTGTTTTGTTTTGTTTTGGGGGTTTTGTTTTTGTTTTTTGTGTTTTTGTTTTTTTTTTTTTTTTTTTGTACTTTGAGAAGTTTTAGATTCCTTCCCAATAGGTAGAGAGATGGGTGACTACCCTTCTTGCTATGGATCTTTATTCGTTAATCTCAGTTACCATAATATAAACATTCTCTTCAAGTCATCTGAATCTATCCTTAACCAGAAACACCAGGCTCTTGGAAAGGTTATAACCTCAAGCTACCTGTTCTCCAATATTTGTGAAAATTGGCATTATTTGAAAAATAATTCTTGGAGGATTACGTAAAACCATGCATTCTATTTGTTCCCTTAATTAAGGCATATATTACCTCTGGATCAATTTAGACAAGGATAGACTTGTATACAAACAATTCAATATAATGTGTACGCTTATTAATCTTCTATGAAATGGTGATTAATAACTACCTTATGGGTTTATCATGATAACTGAATTAAATACATCACATGAAATATTATGTGCGCTTCTTAGAAAAAAAGATGAGTACTCAAAAATGTTGGCTGTATTTTTAGAAATTCATACCTATAAGGTATAAGAATGTTCCTTTCTGTCTGAGGACCAATAGGGAATCACAGAGTGGGTAACACTTAAAGTGGAACATGAAGGGATGAGTAGGAATTTTGCACAGAGCAAAAGGACATAAACAAACAGCATGCACAAAGGCATTGAGATGCAGCAAAAAGTAGTAAGAGGTCTGGTTATATAGAACATAGTTATGAAGTTGAGAGGTTTAGATTTTATTCTGGAAGTGAATAGTGTCTATTAGATTTTTGTTTGTTTTATTTAACTGTGAGTCTTAGAAATAATGGAGAATCTAAAAAGAATTATCTAAGATATCATCCATAGTACTATGATAACATTAATGGATAGCAAGTCTTAATTTGGGCATTAATTTAGTTACTAAAGGAGTTGTAAAAATATGGAAGAAAATGAAAGTATGTGGCATGCAAAGATTTGAAGTATACATACTGCTGTGTTTTGAGCAATATTTATTTTGAAGATTGAATTTTCAATTGCCCTTTGTGTATAAAATTATTTTTAAATGCTCTGAGATAACATTATTTAAAAGAATCTGTCATTGGAAAGCAATAAATTTCTCATTAACTTGTATGTTTTGAAAATTTGTGTTTGACAATACTCTCTAAGCAAAGCACTATAAAAAACTTTAAATATTTATTTACCAGACTTTTTTATTTATAGGAAGAATACATGTAGTAGAGTTAAAAAATCTAAACATAAAAAGACCTAGATACCATTCAACCATTAATACAGTGCATGACCATGACATAATTCTAGTACTTTCCTGGGCCTCATTCCTTTATCTGACTAAGCTGATCTATCTTTCTTCTGGTGAGGTTGAAGCCCCACTTTTGTGATTACTAATCATCCATTTCCAAATACACAAACATTTTATGAATAAAACTTTGAGCCCAAAGTGGCTTAGAGAAGGAAAATACAAAAGTTCTGCTTACAGTTACCACTATTAAATACATTTTTGAAAAGTCATATAGGAAGGGCATTAGATTAATAATATGGCCGGTGATAAAAGTTAAAGGTAACAGTGATAAATCAAAAAATGAGATGAATTTTAGAGTTTTAAAGTATACCATATGCAAATCTGACAACTTACATTTTTAGTACATTAGTAAAATCTAGAGATGTACTTTTTCACTTATTCTTATGTATTTACCTTTTACATAGGGATTTTACAATTTACTTATTGCAAAAGCATTTACCTAAATATCTCTAGATGGTTCAACAAAGTTTTTAAATATTCACTTGGGCATAGATCAACATAGAACTATTTTTCTCTCATTTGTAAACTCATAAATATGAAGAAATTTACTTTTTATTAGGAAGCTATGCTATGATATTTATGATAGTCATTAAATTAACAAACACACTTAAATTTTTGCCAAGTAGTAACTTAACTGATAAAATACAGTATAAACAGTAGCCTTCTATGACATGATAGTCTCAGTCATATGAATCAAATTTTCTTTGTTCCTAAGGTTAGAAAATGCATCTGCAATCACAATTAGTTATATAGTAGGTGAATTGTCATTCTTGAGTCAGTATGAAAAGGACCCCGGTTATTTGTCAGTTAGATATTTCTACAATTATAATCATGAAATATAAATCTACAGCAGTTGATGTGGTAACTGAAATATGATCCATAAGCTTGTTCTCTATCTGTGTCAGCCTGTAAGAGTACTTCTGTGGAATGCTAGGACTCCTGTAGATGCTTCTTGGAAAATAAGTTTCTATAAACAAATATTTGGGAATGTTGGATTCAACAAAGGGAAGCAAATTGTGTTACTTTTGTTTCAGTGTCAGTCAGCCAGAGGAATCTTAATTGCAGTACTAAATTCATTTTTTGTGTGATAGCTCATGGGACTATAGATATTCCACAGGATATATTTTCGGAAATACAGTTCTGTTTAGAAACATTTTACATAAAATGAAATAAGACAAAATAAAAACTGTGGCCCACCTGGCCTCAGCTACTCAGAGGAAGGTGGGGCTCAGAGCTTTTCTGGGCAGAGAAAAGACAGCACTGCCCCCAGGCTTTCATAAACTTACTGTTACAGCTTCCTTTATTCTTTAAAAGTGGAAAAGGGGAATCCAAATTGAGGCAAAAAAAAAAAAAAGATTAAAAATATATTTTCTAGATACACTAGTAGAAATAAAACTGTAGTTTTAATGTAAGGTTTATTATATGATGGACTTGAAAAACATCTAGTGCAAATCAGAATAATTGCCCTTCTCTTATGAAGTCAATCTGGAGAGTAAAGTGTGGAGATTGCTTTTCTTCTACATGAATTACTTGTTTCCTTTAAAGAAACAAAAAATCAACATAAGGAACTCCCTAAGAGTTTTCAATACAGATGTCTCCAAAAGGGTTATTGCTGCCAAATTTTTTTTCTCAATGTCACATAATCTTTGTATAATTTATAAATGATAACAAAGCAATCAGGCCACATTCATAAAAGCCCAGTGACACATAATTTAGTTGAATCTGAGGATTAGAATTAATTGTCTCTCTTTGTTCCAAGTTCTAAATCTTAGTAAATGATTCACTGCATGTCATTACAGCTTAATATTTGCATGAAATCAGTTTAGCTGGCATAATTTAACAGCAATTAAAAAGCTATTTAATCGTCATGCAAATTGGTATGAGGGCCCTTGAGTAAGAAGGGTGTCTTCCTTTTTTTTTTTTAAGTATCTCCAGGAGGACAGTTATATACTTGTAGACACCCATAACATAATTGATAACATTCTTCCTATTCATGAAAATATAAGTGAATAATAATTCATGTTTTCCATTATAAGTAAGAGTAAAGAGCAACAATATGAATATGTCATTCTGTAGGAAGACCTTACTATGATAATGATAATGTATCTTTATCTCCCAGGCGTAAGTCTAGGTTGGAGATAAAAAGCTACATGTGTCCCTGTGCTCCAGCTGAAATGCTTTCCATATTTTCCTTTCTGAGGAAAGACATTTCTGTAACTCTGAAACATGAAATGGATAAAGAATGCAGAAACCTTTTTAGAAAAGCTAACCATCCCATTTCTAGGCCAGACTTTAGGTGATATACATACAGAGGGCTCAGGTCCCTACCCATCAGGTTGTTGTTATCAGGATCCAACAAAAGGAAAAAGGAAAATATAAACTAACAATTCTTAATATCTCAAACCCAATTCATAGTCATGTAAATTTATGAGTAATGTTAGGCTACTCTAACGCCGTATAACAGATCTCACTAATGAGTCCCCTGTACTTAATCTATTTCCTACACTGCAGCCAGAGTGTTCTTCTAAAAACACATTACCTCCGTATATAAAATCTCTAAGTCTGTTCCTGTTGTACAAAGAAGAAACACCAGACTCATTCTAAAGAGCCTAGGAGTCTTGCACTTTCCAACCCCTTCTTCCTTGAAACTCATTTCTTACTTTTTTTTCTTTTTTGCATTTTAGCCACAGTGATTATGTACCAGTTCCGTGACTATTTTAAGATCTTTCTTGACTAAAGAACCTTCTATCCTTAATACTCTTCTCATTCCCTGACATCCTCTTCCTCATCACCTATATGAGGCTTTCTCAGAACATTTCTCAGATTGGTCCTTCTCATAATGTGTGTGTGTCTTTAAAGATTTTATTTATGTATTTTGAGAGAGAGAGAAAAAAAGAAGAGCACATGAACAGAGGTGGGGAGGGGGAGGAGCAGAGGGAGAGGGACAAGTAGATTCTGTGCTGAGCCTGGAGCCTGATGAGGGCCTTGACCCCATGACCCTGAGATCATGACCTGAGCTGAAACCAAGAGTTGGACACTCAACCAACTGAGCCACCAAGGCTCCCCTGGTCCTTCTGATAATGTTTACTTCACATCCTTTCCTTTTAATTTTTGCAGTTGTACTTATTATAGTTTGAATTCTATTCTTTTGTTTAATGTGTGTGTGTGTTTTGCCATTCGACTAAAATGTGCATAACAAAGTAGGAATTATGTCTGTTATATTCACACTAAGTCCAGAATCTAGCCAGGTTATCTGGCACACGTAGTAGTCACTTACAAAATAAATATTTATTTCATGAATGAAGGACTCTATCTTGAGATCCAAAAGCAGCCTATACCAAAACTTGAATTTCTTTCTATGGAAATAATGTTGCAGATAATTCCATGCCACCCTCTAATCAAATTTTCTTGGTAGCAGAAATATAAAGAATTGTTTTACATTTCTTAAAACTAATTCTTTTAGTGTATGACAGGGGAGTTATTTATTATATTTATGCAGGGCACCTGGGTGCCTCCATTGGTTAAGCGTCTACTTTTGGCTCAGGTCATGGTCCTGGGGTCCTGGGATTGAACCCTGCGTCAGGGTCCCTGCTTAATAGGAATCCTGCCTTTCTCCCTCTGCTTGTGCTTGCTCTCTCTCTCTGTGTGTCAAATAAATAAAATCTTTAAAAATATTATTTTATTATATTTATGTGATGAATCTGTCAAAAGCATAGTCTCTTATAGAAAGGAATCTGTATTATTTCACACATAATGTAATGCCTGACACCTAGTAGACCTTCAGTTAATGTTTATGCAACAAATGATACAAAACTGGGCTTTGAAGTACTTGCATAAGTATAAAAGATTATTATCACAATTTTAAGAAAAGATTGAAGTAGTTAAAGGATAATTAAGTAACTCTATGCAGTATGATCCGTATGGAAAAATAGCAAGAAAGAAACATACTGTGTTTTTATATATGTATGTTGGTATTTTTTCCAAATTTTCAAAATGGTGATATGTGTTGTTTTTAATTATATTTTGTAATTATATCACCATTTAAAACAATCTAGCCTATGCTAAATTTCATTAAACAAGTTTTCAAAGTATAATTACCATATCTTTGGCTTTTGATATTAAATATTCATATGCATATACCAGAAAGTTAAGATATAGATCATCTTCATTCCTAAGACTCCTTTCTTACTAGACTTAATCAGGTATTTTAAACCATATTTCTTTTTGGTTCCTATCAGAAGGGCTCAAACCAACATACAAGACAAATGTTTATTGATGAAGTTTTCAAGTTAGCACCCTTCTAATTCATTGACCTATACATGTACATTTGTTTTTTAATTGCTTTTCTCTAGGGCCACCCTCAGCTCCTAGGAATGTGGCTTTTAACATCAATGAAACAGCCCTTATTTTGGAGTGGAGCCCACCAAGTGACACAGGAGGGAGAAAAGATCTCACATACAGTGTGATCTGTAAGAAATGTGGCTTAGACACCAGCCAGTGTGAGGACTGTGGTGGAGGACTCCGCTTCATCCCAAGACATTCTGGCCTGATCAACAACTCTGTGATAGTACTTGACTTTGTGTCTCACGTGAATTACACCTTTGAAATAGAAGCCATGAATGGAGTTTCTGAGTTAAGTTTTTCTCCAAAGCCATTCACAGCTATTACAGTGACCACGGATCAAGATGGTAAGTTCCACTGCCATTCTCTCTAAACAAACCCATAATTTGCTTTTGATGCATAATATCCCTGGTGGACCTATATTCACTGAAGTGCACTTGTATTCTCTATACACTACAGAGGTGATTTTCTGGTTGTTGTTCTTACAGGTTTCCAAGGTCTAGGAAGGTACTTTTCATATTATTTTTTATTAGTAAGGTTACTTAGATATAATGCTTCTCTCTAATGTTTATGCATTGCTTTTGGTATAATCCTTTACAAATGCATCTTATTGAACAAGTCCCTATTACTTACCAACAAATGTTCGATATAAAAAAAAAAAAGTTGCTGAAAAGAAGTCACTAGGTGAATTGAAATTCAGTTACTTATTTTGCCATTCCTTTTCCATATCAAATAAAACAAATAGTAAGAATTAATGTTAATTATAAATCAAATCTGTGTTCTAAAAACACTGCAGCCAACATGCTTAACTGTGATCCACTCTGAAAAGAAATAGCAAAAAATATCCGGAAATGTATCCGAATGCTCTTGTTAGGTACCCTTTGTAAAAAGTTGTTAGTTAAACTGTCTTTTTAAAAAATTCAATTGATTTCAGTTAAATGTTCCCTTCATAACCGTATAGATTTTTACTGCAACATAGTTAAGCACGAATACCCTTATGATTTTTATTAGCATATATTCTCTTTAAGTCCCTTGTAACACAATTTATTGCAGTACATGATACAGGAAAAGCATCAGAGATTTTTAAAACTCCCTTTGGGAAGCATTCATAAATTATGTGGACACATACACATATGTGGACACACATTTTTCTTAATTCCGTCTTCACTTATTTATTAAATATCAACTTTTCCTGAAGAATGGGCTGAGGTTCATTTTCCCTTTCCTCAAAGCTAGAGTAGACCATCCATGAACTTCTCATATATGTAAGCCTAGCTGGTACAGAGTTACCAGCTGGACCCAGAGATTATTGCTTGAGTCTTCTTTTTATAGCAGAAAGTATAGTTGTATATGAGCACATATATATTAGACAAGTTTATAAAAATAAAACTATTCTTATGCTGTAACAAATGCCACAGTATGTGGCTCACACAGCAGGAATTTATTTTCTCACAGTTCTAGAGACTAAAAGTTCAAGAATAAGGTATCAGAAGGTTGGTTTCATTTTTCAGCAATAAAAAGGAACAAATTATTGATACATACAACCGGGTGAACTTTAAGGGCTCTAATGTTGACTGAAAAGCCAATTTCAAAGAGATGCATATTGTGTGATTCACTTCTATAATGTTCTTGAAATAACGTAATTATAGACATGAAGAATAGATAAGTGGTGGCCAGAGCTGGGGATTTGGGGAGAGGGAAATGGCCATGAAGGACAAGAGAGAGCCTTGTGGTGATCATAGAGTTATGTATCTTGATTGTTGTGGTAGTTACATGAAGCTACATATGTGATCAATTGCATAGAGCTATACACACACACACACACACACACACACATACACAGTGGATTTTACTAATGTCAATTTTCTGGTCTTGATTTTGTGCCACAATTATGCAAATAGTTAACACTAGAGAGTCTGAAACAGTGTACAGGACCTCACTATACATATTTTTGTCAATCTATAATGATTACAAAATAAAAAGTTAAAAATGTTGCCAAAACTGTAAAATGTGCAGGAAAAACCTTAATATTTTATTAAAATATTTTAAATGAATAATACTTTTTTTAAAGTACTACAGATAAATTCACTTTGCTGATAATCTTCAGAAATGCATCTGATAAATAAAGCAAAGTCAAATAGTACTGTACAATCATCATCTTGTATTTACCATGCAATTTTCCCCTTCATTTAGCAAATAGTTACACACTGTAGAATTTGCCTTATGGCTTTTATAAAGGAATTCCTATTTCCTCTTTTTCTTCTTTTCCATAAGATGAACAAAATCTGGTCAAATATATCTTTAGGATAAAATAGATTAGCATCTTCTATTCCTCTCTGCATTAGCAGATTATACCTAAGGCCTTTTGGCTGCCACTGAGCCAAAAAAATACAACCTGGAATGACTAGTCTTAACTATGGGGCATAAATAATTATGTTGGGGGAAAAAACAATTTATTAATTTAAATAAAATATGTATGTAACTATGTTTACATAATTTCATACGTATTTCATTGAACAGCCTTTCTAGGATTAAAAGAGAGTTCATTTAATCTACTTTTCCACTTAGCAGAGGACAGAATATAAATTGTTTCTCAGTTTTAATATGGGAGAATTCATTAAAACTATATTGCTCTGAAGACAGAAGGTTAATTAGGCACAAAATAAAATATGGTATCCATATACTGAGACTATACATTCTGGAAGGTTAATATTAAGCAGTCCTCCCCAGCAAATTTCACTTTATTGAAGAATATTAAGAAACAATTATTGTTAACTAAATTTAACTGTGTTTTAGATATAAATAGTATGAAAAATCTACATGTACTTAAATTTTATTTGAAAAGTACATAAAAGACCCAACTCAGCTAAAATACTGCCACAGTATCAATAAAATATTATGACCAGTAGGAATAAGACAAGGATGTCCACTCTTAGCACTTTTATTCAACATAGTACTGTAAAATCTAGCCACAGCAATCAGAAAACAAAAAGAAATAAAAGGCATTCAAATAGGTAAGAAGTCAGACTTTCACTGTTTGCAGTTGACATGATATTCTATATAGAAAACCTAAAAGATTTCACCAAAAAAGCTGCTAGAACTGATAAATTCAGTAAAGTTGTAGGATACAAAATCAACATACAGAAATCTGTTGCATTTTTATACACCAATAATGAAGCAGCTAAAAGAGGAATCAAGGAATCAGTCCCGTTAACAATTGTACCAAAACCATAAGACACTGAGGAATAAATTAACTACAGAGGTGAAAGACCTGTACGCTGAAAACTATAAAACACTGATAAAATACACTGTAGATTCCAAAGGGAAAGGAAAGACATTCCGTGCTCATGGATAAGAAGAACAAATATTGTTAAAATGGCCATACTACCCAAAGCAATCTACACATTTAATGTAATCCCTATTAAAATACCAACAGCAATTTTCACAGAACTAGAACAATCAATCCTAAAATATGTATGGAACCACAAAAGACCCTGAATAGCCAAAGGAATCTCAAAAAAGAAAAGAAAAGCTGGAGGCATGACAATTCTGGACTTCAAGTTATAATACAAAGCTGTGGTCATTCAAACAGTATGGCACTGATGCAAAAATTGACATGTAGAGCAATAAAAAGGATAGAAAATCCAGAAATGAACCCACAACTATATAGTCAATTGATCTTCGACAAACTGAAAAGAATATCCAATGGGAAAAAGACAGTCTCTCCAACTGTTGGGAAAACTGGAGAACAATGTGCAGCAGAATGAAACTGGACTGCTTTCTTACACTATCCACAAAAGTAAACTCAAAATGAATGAAAGGCCTAAATGTGAGATCTGAACCCATAAAAATCCTAGAAGAGAACTTAGGCAGTAACCCCTTTCACATCAGCCATTGCAACTTTTTTCTAGCTATGTCCCCTGAGACAAGGGAAACAAAAGCAAAAATAAACTGTTGGGACTACATCAAAATAAAAAGCTTCTGCACAGTGAATGAAATGATCAACAAAATTAAAAGATTACCTAAAGAATGGGAGAAGATATTTGCAAATGATATATATGATAAATAGTTAGGATCAAAATCATATAATCAACTTAAACTCTAACAGCCTTGAAACAGATAATCCAATTAAAACCGGGCAAAATACATAAACAGCCATTTCTCCAAAGACGTCCAGATGGCCAACAGACACATGAAAGGATGCTCACCATCACTTACCATCAGGGAAATTCACATCAAAATCTCAATGAGATATCGTCTCACACCTGTCAGAATGGCTAAAATCAACTGAAAACTAGCAAGTATTGGTGAGGACGTAGAGAAAAAAGAACCCTCTTGCACTGTTGGTGGGAATGCAAACTGGTGCAGTCACTGTGAAAAACAGTGTGGAGGTTCCTCAAAAAGTTGTAAATAGAGCTGCCCTATGATCCAGCAATGGTACTACTGGATATTTACCCAAAGAATACAAAACACTGTTTCAAAAAGATACATGTGAAACAACAACAAAGGTTACATGCACCCCTATATTCTAGTAACATTATTTACAGTAGCTGAACTATGGAAACAGCCCCAGTGTCTATATATGAATGGATAAAGACGTGGTGCACATACAATGGGATGTTACTCAGCCATCAGGAAGAATGAAATTGCGCCATTTGCAATAACATGGATGGAGCTAGAGTGTATTATACTAAGCAAAATAAGTCAATCAGAGAAAGACAAATACCATATGATTTCATTCAAAGTGCAGTGTAAGAAACAAAAGACAAATGAGCAAAGGGGGAAAAAAGAGAAACAAACCAAGAAACAGATTCTTAACTATAGAGAACAAATTGATGATTATGAGAGGGGAGGGCAATGAAGGGATGGTTTAAATAGGTGGTGGGAGTTAAAGGGTAAAGTTTTCGTGGTGAGCATGAGGTGATGTATGGAATTGTTGTACAACTGAAACCAATATAACACTCTATGTTAACTACTGGAATTCAAGTAAAAACTTAAAAACACAACAAAAATATTCCTGTATACAGATGGCACTGAGCCATTGAATAGTGACATACATTTCCCTGGCACTAATACAAAAAGTATTACAATCACCTTATGAGTGACTATCCCTATGTCACAATTTTGAGAGACACTAAGAAGACCTTGTCTCACTGTGCCTGAAATTCTGACATTAGAGAACACATCTTTAAAAGTGCAAATACTTTAAGCAAGGGTAGCAGTATTAAATAGTTCAATCTGCATGTATCAGTTATGCTTTTAATACCATATCCTACTGTTGAGTGAAAAAAAAAAGGAGCTTATAGTAATTGGAGTCTCCCAGAACCAGACTTCAGCTGTTAGAATGTGTGCCAACCTTAATAAGATAATAGTTTTACTGCTGCAAATTGAGGAAGGCATTTTCCATCATCTCACTTGGGTATCTTTGGAAAATCTCTTTGAAGCAACTTGAAAGTCACTTTCCAAAGTTATCTGGTAAGTAACGCATTACAATTTTGTTGGACTGAGAGGACCACAGTCAAAGATTTTTCTCATTATCTGTAGGTTATGTCTCATTGTTTTTAAACCAAAATGGAGAAGTAATACATGCTGTTCACAAGCTTTTAATTTTTTCAACATATCTACATTGCTGAGTGAGCCTTTATGACCTTACACTCTGGTGTGGAGGCAGATAATAAAAAATAACTTGACAAATATATAATTAGTATGTGATAAGTTCCACCAAAGAGAAGAGCAAAGTGATCTCAGAGCATATATTCTGTAAGTCTGGTGAATATAGTCTTCCTGAGGAACTGGCATTTAAATTAAATTTTATTCTAAGAGATGAGTACGCAAAATGAGACAGGGACAGGGGAAAGGATTCTGAGAAGGAACCAAGCAGAGGTTAAGCAATTGAGGGATTAGGTACTGATGACTGATAATACCAAAGGCATCTAAAGAGTTGACATATTGCAGAGGTATAGCAGAATTTGGGAGAGGAACTGAAGATTTAACTTAAAATTTGAAGAAATGAGTGAGTGTCTATAAAATAGCCAAGACAAGTGGGAGAATCATCCATTTAGCAGAAATTGCTGCTATGTTATCAGGGCCACAGATAGGGGGGAAAAATCAGCAAAGTAATATTGTTCATGAGGTGACACTTGTCTAAGTAGGGAAATAAACTTAGAGACCAGTAAGTATAGAAAAGTGTATTATATTTTTAGTACTTTTTGTGTGCACCGTGTAGAACATGAGGATAAAGAGGACATTTGCATTGAATTGCCTTTTCCTTCATGTAGTTGACTAATATGTATATATTTTCTCATATTTAAGAAACATTAGGGAAACCATACTAAATAACCCTTAGTTGTTTGCTATCTGTTTACAATTAAACAAATATTAAAAAAAAATCCAAATCACTTACAGCCACTTAGCTGTAGTTAGGAGAAACATTCCTTGATTATTCTGATTCCAGTTGGATAAATAAGATTATAGATTTAAAACTATGACTCTCATAATTAGGGATCTTTGCAATAAACCTTAATTAACTGACTTCTACAATTCCTCAGAGCTATTTTTGCAATCTTCTATTTTCATAGTTTATTTAAATGGTTTTTAAAGGTGTTTCATTTAGAAAGCAACACCTAGAAAACATTTTATTTTATTCTTTAGTGCATGATAGGAAAACTAAGGTGTGTAGTTCAGTTAAAGGAATTATTCAGGTCATAGACAGTAAAGGAAAATGTTAATTATAGATAGTCAACCTAAAACAAATTGTATTTGTAGATATCCTGGCATGTGCAAAAACCTTTAGGGACCATGTTCAAAGTGAAAGAAATGCTAAATTACAAACCAATTCTGCTGATATTTGCTAACAGGTCTTTAAAGCAATTACTGTCAGAACCAGATTGTCTAATTCTTTGGTTTCTTAAAATATACATTTAACACTCCTATTTCTGCCATTGGGTGACTATTCTGTATAGGTCTTGCCTTAGGCTCACATTTTGACTGGATATTTCATATATTTGCTCAGGTATCAACAATTAATTGAACTAACATTGAAAATAGATTTAAATAAACAGAATTCATATATATTTATAAACTTGAGGTGTCTATTTGATTTACAGTTCACTGCATTTTGGAAATACAGTCTATTTCAAAATCCAACCTTTTACACATTGCTGGAGTAGGTAATTAGGGACACTGTAAACATTCATTTGTCTTTATATCTGTATTATAAATTATTTTATCTCTGAATATCTCTCACAGCCTTGTCAAAATTCTTGACAGCAAATAGTTATTTTTCCAAAATCTGTACAAGTCTATTCAAGTAAGAAAAAAAAATCAGTGTAAAAATTTTATATGCTTACTAAATATACACTGAATACAAAGCAATAAGCTTTTTTTAAAGGCAATAATGATAATTTAAGAGGGATGCTGTATTATTTGTGTTTTTCATATTTCCTAAACACAAGAAAATTACATATTAAAAACTACAAACAGGGGTACCTGGGTGGCTCAGTGGTTGAGTGTCTGCCTTGGATTGGGCTCAGGTCCTGATCCCGGGGTCCTGGAATCAAGTCCCACATTGGGCCCCCCACAGGTAGCCTGCTTCTCCCTCTGCCTGTGTCTCTGCCTCTCTGTGTCTCTTATGAATAAATAAATAAAATCTTTAAAAAATAAAAATAAATAAAAACTACAAACACCTTATATTGAAATATAAAATGCTCCTATCTCTTAGGAAGTGTTTCTGCTCTGGAAGTGCCCTGAATATTTTATTTCTAGACGATAATTGAAATGTCGGTATAGTTAATCATAGCTAAGTAACTTTATGGTCCAGCCAAGTGGTAAATTATAATAGAGTCTGGAGGATTGCAAACTTTTTAACTCCTGAGAAATGTCAAATTGCTTCCAAGTCTTGTGTCTTTTTGTGGCATGCATCTTTTGAGTAAATGAATGGTCTAGAAAAGGCCCTTAGACTCGAATAGTTAATCTGGTGAGGATAGTCCTCAGTCAACAAGTGCAGAAATTAAAGTACTCCCAGTCAGTTGTGTTTCATAGCACACATTTCTATCTCACTGAGCCATAGCCATATATTTTGTAATATTTTGCTTTTCAAACCAATATGTGAGCTTCTTGAGAGCAAAGATGATGTGTTTTGACTAAGAATACTCTCAACCTACTTTGTCTGTAACTTCATAAATCGCCATTGACTTGTGTCACAGAAATGGGGGATGGTTTGCGTTATCTTTCATTTTTCATTCATTTATTTATCTATTAATTCATTCAAAAATATTTATTGAACATTTACTGTGTGCTGAGACCTGTTCTGTGTACTAGAGGTATAGCAATTACAGGAGGAAAAACAAACCAAAACCAGCTAAGTGCCCCTTGCCTTTGTGGATATTATATTCTAATGGCAAGTAGTGATATGTTCCATGACGAAGAACTAAATAGAGTAGGAGATTTGGAAGATAACGAAGCAAGCATTTTTACATGGGGAAAGCCAAAACTACCTCTCTGGATAACCTAAGACTTGAGCAGATCATGAGTTGAGGAGAAAACCTGTGAATATATAAAAGATGATTCCAGGCAGAGGGAATAAAAAGGGCAAAGTCTTAAATTTAAGCAGGCATTTGTCTAGAAAGTAACAAGAAAATATTATTGCGTATATTTTCTTTAGCACATACTAAATTTCATGCTCACTAAATCCTCTGGTGCTGTGCTTACAGAATTTTCAGCAAAAGATTTTAATCAACACTAACCCATCCTTTAATAGCAGTCATGGTTTTTCTTGGTGATCATACATTGCTGTTTAATCCTAAACTTCATTTTAAGCAGTTGGCTCTTAGAGTTATCAGTTGTTTCTCTGAGGAATTCTCATTTGCACATTTTGCAGGAAAGATAACTAAGTATTTTCTTTAGTATAAAGTAATAAGATCTTATTGGTATTATAATGCCTCTACTACTGCATTAACAGTGTTAATGGCATTTGTTAATACAAATTGATAAGTAGTGGTGGAAGATTGTTTAGTAAAATATTCTAAATCCTTCAAAAAATGAATGTGGTTAGCAGTGAAGATAAATGCATATGATTATATGGTGCATAATCTGTATCTGCCATAGGATATAAGGCTCTACTTTACGGTAGGCATATGTCTAGCCAATTACTTGCTCATTTCCAATACAGTTCTTTGTTTGGAGATGGAAGCCAATTTAATATCATCAACTAAACTCTGCCTACAAAACACACTGGGTGATTTGGATAGCTGATTTGTATGAGGTTTTTAAAATTATATTTTCCAAATGCCTCCTTTGTTTTAAATTTATAAAAGATTGAAAGAGTGTTAATGTGTAGTATTGAAACTAAAAGATTTTCAAGGTTGATAAATTATCCTGATCACTATTGAAAATATGAAATATCTTAATGCTTAAAATACTTTAATTTATAAAGATTAAAAACAAGTTGCCAACCTTTTAATTGGGCTGAAATTCCATATAGAATCTTTAGATGAAATAGCTTTTTCTTTTCTTCCATTTATTCCTCGGCACTTTTCTATTTGGTTTGGATTCTAAACAGTCAGTTCCAGCTACATAATTTGTGATGCCCAGTGAAAAGTGAAACTGCAGGACCCTTTGTTCAAAAAGCAGGAGAAAGGGGTCATTAAAGGTACTAAAATATAAAGCCTTATCCTTCTGCAACTTCTCTCTCAACTTGTCATGGTGCTTTTTAATTGCCATTTAATGTCCTTATCAATAACAACAAAAATGCAATTTCAAATTATTAGCATAAACTTTACCATTCATTTTTATATTCCTCAATGCCACCTTTAAATGCAAATAGAAAAACACTTAACTCCTCTGCAGGATCATCAAAATCACAAAATTCTTTTCTGTAGTCCCTCCTTCCCTATCACAGTCCCTAAAGGTGTCTCAAGTATACCAGAACAGACACATGTAAGCCATACTCACAAAGAGTGGGAGGAGAGAGAGGGGTCTCACCAGGCACTGAGCCAGCCCAGTAAGTGGGCACTCCCTCTGCACAGGGATTCTTCTAAGGAGAAGAAGACACCCCCAGTGCCCAAGTGGAAGGAAGAACCCCTGAGGTCTTTAAATCACCTTCCCAAAAGCTCCCTGCATGGGGTGGGTGAGGAACTTAGCCCCAGTAAGATGTGACCTCTTCAGAACACAGCCAACACACGCACATACATACACACATAGGTTTCCACATAGCTGGTGCCTTATGCTACATCCTGCCTGTGCACATGTCCAGACCCCCACTGGGCACAGGACACAACCCAGCAATGTAATCCTGCCTCCTCAGTGGTCAACAGAATCCCCTAACCCAGGAGGAGGGTGTCAGCAATGAAGAGGTGAGGCAGGAATTGGAAGACTATCTGACAGGAACAGGGAGATCTGGCCAGGAAAACACATCTTGGAGATGTGGAATGGTGGCCAGAGGCTGGACCTTGCCTGAAGCCAGGGCTCCAAGCTCCCCGTTCATGCTCATTGTCCCCTCACACTTCACTTACAAAACACAACTTCAAAGATAAAATTGTTAAGAATTTCAAGATGGCAGTAGCTGAGCATTCAAATCCCAACTGAGGGTAGAGAACAGGGCTGATGGGTAAGTCAGACATTCGTGAAGCAAGCCCAGAGAACATTTTACAAAGTAATAATGTCATTGTTTTTGCCATTTACTGATACGCATTAGTCCGCAAACAAGTATACTCAGTGGACTATGCTGTATGCAAGGTGGTGAAAACAAGATGCATGCTTGAGTGTTTGAGCCCCATGTGCCCATGTGGAGCAGCCTACACTCAGCCTTTCATTCTCTGATTTAGAAGTGAGGGCTTGCCTGAGTAAAGGAAGACTCTGTGACATCTGATTCAATATACATTTTCAAGGACTGAGTGCCTGAAATACTACTTGGAAGACAGGTCCTTAAAATATGCATCAAGTAATAAATGATTAAGTAGTGCTATGTCAGGAATGAATGGTGCCATTTCACTTGTCTAGTTTTATGAAAGAGAGCCCTAGTTGTTTGACCACACATTTGTTCTGTTAGGCACTGAGCAAAGCTTTCCATTAATGAAAGATTAAAATAATTGAAAGTTATGTAATGCACCCAATACTCTTCTAATTATTTTGACATTCTAATAGACCTAAGGTGAGACTCCATAACTATGATACCTTTATGCTTTGCTCTATATTGTTTTAAATTATTTTTTTAAGATTTATTTATTTATTTATTCATGAGAAACACACACACACACAGAGAGAGACAGAGAGAGAGAGAGAGAGAGAGAGGGAGAGAGAGAGAGGCAGAGACACAGGCAGAGGGAGAAGCAGGCAGGCTCCATGCAGGGAGCCTGATGTGGGACTCCATCCAGGTCTCCAGGATCACACCCTGGGCTGCAGGCGGCGCTAAACTGCTGCACCACCGGGGCTGCCCTGCTCTATATTGTTATACTGATCATTTCCAAGGTGTACCCTAAGATGGAAAGGTATTTTTTCCTCAAAACAATAATGATGTGATTTGAATTGTGTATATTCATCTTTTTAAATTGTAATCCAACTTACATATTTCTTAAGTAATCTTTCATTAAAGCCAGTAAATAATATGGCAAGCATGGTAAGTATATCTATATGTGAATATCTATATGTGAATAGAAGTGTACTTTTCATTCCATTTCATTTTGCCTTTAAAAAACTTATTTAACTCCTCTGCTCTAAGATATGTATTACCTTTTACTTTAAAATGCTCATGTGAATTAAAGAGCTCTCTATTTCGCTTCCTATTTCAAGGCTACTTTATACAAATAGTGCATGATTGACTATTTTCTATCTCTGAGTTTAGATTATATTTTGATAAGTTTATTTGATAGTTATGTCCTATCATAATATTGTATTTTAAAGTGTTTAAATTACTTTTCATAAAGATAAGTGTGTTGGTCAGTTGCAGATATGAATTGCACATTCAGACTCCTCTAAAAATTGGGAGTAGGTTCCTCATTCTATTTTTATCAGAAGAAACATTTGATGTGTTGAATAGTTTTGAATATTTAAAAGATTCAACTGCTATTTTCATTTAGCTGTTTTACAAAATGTGAGATACTTGTATTAAGAGCAGAACAATTAAACTCTATTTCAAATGCTACTTAATTGTATATTTAAATTTAAACTATAACTGACACACAAAATTGTTTCCTAAAATATTTTCCACCATCTGAATTTTATTAACCTTTCTGCTGCCATGTCATATTAGTTTTACACTTATCCTACAAGGTGACAATTTTCATGTGCCTTAAAGAATCTCAAGAGACTGTAGACTTCAACTGTAAGTCATCAGACAGGATGCACATATAAACATTATATAAATAAATATATGTATTTTTAATTTTATATTATAAATAAATGTTATTTTATCCCATTTCAAAGATTTCTAAGAAAGATTTCCAATCCTCTGGTATTTTACTGACTCTTTCACATGGTTTCCCATGTATTTTGCCAGTTTTTCTTCTGCCTGTTAACCTATTTAAGAAGAAAATAGAAAAAAAAGTAAATCGTACTTCAAGAGATGGGAGGTCACCATTCTCTGCATTGTCATTCCCTATAGATGGGAAGACCATCTATAGAAAATTCCAGTTGAGGGCAGCCCCGTGGCTCAGTGGTTTAGCGCTGCCTTCAGCCCAGGGCCAGATCCTGGAGACCCAGGATCAAGTCCCATGTCGGGCTCCCTGGATGGAGCCTGCTTCACCCTCTGCCTGTGCCTGTGCCTGTGCCTCTCTCCCTCTCTCTCTGTGGATCTGTCATGATTAAATAAATAAAATCTTTAAAAAAAAGAAAAAAAGAAAGAAAGAAAATTCCAGTTGAATCATCCCTACTTATTTCAGTTGCAAGCTTATCATCCCCAACCCAACTGCTTCTACTGTTCTCTAATTCTGTATGTCTAGGAGACGGAGAAGTTTTATGCATTCATGGTCACAAATCTTAAAGAAGCCACAGGAGAAGTGACAGTATATCAGATTAAGGACTCTTCAAGAGGTCCTCTTGAATGCATTGTCAAGGTAATCTGAGGGCCTTTCTCTTGTAGCACCAGTAGGCAATGTTAGGCTCCAGAGAAGACTCCTCTCGAAAAGGAAAATGAAAGTTATAGAATCATCAAGATGCCTTTTCAAAATCTGAATACTACCACGATGTCATTCTGGCACAGTAATGGTATCTCCAAAGAACATAAAAAACTAAATAGAGTGCAGCTACTATGATAAGCAATGAGTTTAAATTCACTGTTACAGCTTAAAATCTTAACGTTTTCAACACTGAACCTTAAAACATGAAAGTGTTTGTTCTGTGAAAATTATCCTTTTTTTAAAGTTTACTTTTGTAGAATCAACAATATTCAATTTCATGGTGAAATATTGCAGGGTGCTTGAATCTTGTTTTATATGACTAAGCTGAAACAAACATGGCCACACTAAAAACATATAACACATTTTGATATACTTAAGTAATTACAACTTTAAATGTAGCTCATTAAAATAAAAGGATTATGCCAAATTTAAACAAAATCTTGGGGAAAAGTCTTAGAGTTTCATGTTCAAATCTTTATAAACAGTGTTACCTTGGGTTGTAAATGATTTAATAAAGCTATAAGACTATTGTCTTGCAAGTATAATGCCATATAATTTATTGATATTTTAAATGTAAATATTAGATATAAATAATGTGAAAACGTATTTCTGTGTTGGAAATAAAACTTTTTAAATAAATTGCTAATATAGGATTTTTTCCTAATTTTCTCAATTAAAAAATTCATAATGATAAATGCAATGCAAAATGTAAATAAATTGCATTAATCTTCTAAGAGAACTTTTCTTATGACATATCCTCGGTATATGCTCTTTCTTTACTCATGAAGAATTCGATAAAGTTCTAATGAATTTTGGGCAGCCCGGGTGGCTTAGCACCGCCTTTGGCTCAGGGTGTGATCTTGGAGACCCGGGATCAAATACCATATCAGGCTTCCTGCATGGAGCCTGCTTCTCCCTCTGCCTGTGTCTCTGCCTCTCTCTCTCTCTCTCTCTCTCTCTCTCTCTCTCTCTCTCTCTATCTGTCTTTCATGAATAAATAAATAATAAATAAAATCTTTAAAAAAAGTTATAATGAATTTTAAGGCAGAAGTCCACATTCTTATGCTATGATCTAGAACTCAGTATCTTTCCCTAAACTGTTTTCTACAAATGTTCCAAAATTCTATTTCTCTTATTGTTAATTTAATTTTGACTTTAATTTCATATTCTGCTTCCATAATTTTCATTTTCCTCACTGTGGTGCCTCACAGTCTCAGAGGAGGGAATGAGGACACCTGCCTTCATTTGACTTTTATTTTTTTATTTTTTTATTTTTTTTTTCATTTGACTTTTAAACTCATTATAGTTTGTCAAGGTGTGAGAAGCGTCATAAGCAGAATATGGGAAAAGTTACCATTATCTGACATAAATTTGGCCAATAAAGACTTGCTCTTGAAGGGAAATACATAATTTTCAAGTCAAAATATGCCAAAATTATTATTGCCTCCTTCCTTATTAGTTTGTTAGGCAGATGGGAAAGAGTAAATGTTTGAGATTTATAGTAACCAGACAAAAACTCAGATTCTATACTGTCTAAACTATAAACATGGCAAACAGGTGGCATTGCTATATAAGATATTGCATAAAACCCCTTTATTTTCAAATTCTTACTTTTCAAAAACTAGGTACTTCTCTCATGATTCTATTTCTTCGCTGAAATTTTAGGTTTTTTTGTGTAAATTTTTTTAGGAAGTATTCATCACATTTCCATAATATTTTCCAAAACTTTGATGCATTGTGTGTATTAAAAATGTCATCTGTTGCTAAGATAATGGTGTTACTTAAATGCAAAACGTAGTGCTCCTGCATTTGGATATGTCATTTTTTAAATGGATTCTCATCCAAGAATATCCCCTTAAAACATGAAAAGTATATTTAATCAAAATCAACTTATGAAAAATTAGCTTACATTTCAGGAATGAATTTGTTTTACCGAAGAGAAGATAAAAACAGTTTCTGATCAAAGGGAAAGGAGATAGCCTTGAAAAAAAGGTTCTTAATATGCAAAATAGATTTAGCATAAGATGAAGAATACATCTGAAATTAATTGGGAAAATATACATCATTGAATAAAATTTGTCAAAGGAAAATAATTATTTAAAACATTTCCAGGTAATTCTTAACTAAGAAAATACCCTTAAACAGTTCTGAAGAATTAAGCAGGTAAGTGTTAAATACAAAATTTTAAGAAAAAATAAATATAGGTAAGTATTGACTGAGTAGTGAATGGAGAGACAGAAAAGAAATTACAAAGCAAAAGACAGATGAGTTTAATAGGAATTTTATACATCAAAGTCATTATAAATAAAATGAAAATGAATGCTAAGTTGGGTAAATACTTGTGATGAATGGACCATGGTAAAAATTGGAAAAGGACAAGAGCTGTCAGTTCTCAGAAGAAAGGCAATTGCCTAAAATGCATAAAACAATAACAAAAACAAAAACTTTACTCTTGATAAAAAATCAAAGAAATGAAAATTAAAACAATGATAAGTAATTCTCTTCTAATCAGATTGGGCTTGTTTTTAATTTTTTTGTGTGTTTTGTGGGATTTTCTCTGGTAAACAGTAATGCTCCTGTGTTTAGGATGTGATTTGGTTAAAACTCTCATACTTTTACAGGACCACAAGAGTAACTATACAAGTATATATTATGGCAGTGTATTTCTAACACCTTAAAATTATTATACTCTTTAAATTTGCTATTATATATTAATATCTAGGGAAAAGAAGACATGTAGAAAATTATATGTATGTGAAAATGTGCGTTAGAATAATATGGAAATGTATAAATATCCTAAATGACTAAAAAATATGTAAAATGCATCTCTATAAGATGAAATGTTAAGTTTAATTAATGAGACTAATGCTAACAATACTGTACGTGCCACAATAGAGGCTTTCTATATATTATCAACTAATTATATGAATAATTAATATACACACCTGTCATAAGAAAATGAATAGCAAAATTTTCAGATATTGGCACTGTTTCTGTCTGTGTGATTGGATTATGGCTGATGATTTCTCTAAAGTAAGTTCCTTCATGATGCTGACTCAGTTGTCCTTTTATAGGTCCTTATATTTATTCTGCCACAGTACTTACTACCATGCTCTGCATTTTAATTGCATGTCAGTTTTTTCTGTTGGATTGTTGATAAATATTTGTGTCTCCAAGGCTTAACATAGTGCCTTTCATCTAAAATCTATGCATTAAATATTTACTAATAAATTAGTGAATTAATATATACATATTAATTAATGTGTATATATACATTTACACATCCACACACGTGCGCATGCAAACCCACAAAAGTCTACAATACTCTCCAAGTGAACCTTTTAAAGCTTTAATACCATGATACTTTTGTCCCTTCGTCTCAAAGTGCTCACTAAGGACATCAACAATAAGTGTTCTATTCATAGGCTCAGTGTCCTGGAACAGATATTCAGAAGGCATAGTGTTCAGTTGTGTAAACCTAAGCAGGAATGCCCTGAAAATATGCAGGAGAGATTATTGTCCATTTGGTTTTATGGATCTCTAGGGCCTGAAATTTCATATCCTGTGTACATAGTTTAGTCCGCTATTTACCATCTGCATACTTATGAATGTATAGCTCATAATGTCATTAATTTTTTTCTCTTGAAATGTCCAGTAGTTTATTAATATAGAGAGACAGGAAACAGCTCGTCAGAATCTGATCAAGTCTGAGTTCTAGTCCCTAAACTGCTACTATCCAGCTGTGTAAATTTAAGCCAGTTATTTAATCTTTCTGGACCTCAGAATTTTCATCTGCAAAATGAGAATATTGCATTGAATAACATAATGAACATTCTATGCACACAGTCTTTTCATATTTAAAATCAGTTTTTCATGCAGTCCCAAATACTTTATGTAATAAAATAAGGAAATAACAACTTTTTTTCATACCTCCTTTAAGAAGATACATCCTCCCAAAAGTCTTTTTTTTTTTTTAGATTTTTATTTATTTATTCATGAGAGACAGAGAGAGAGAGAGAGGCAGAGACACAGGCAGAGGGAGAAGCAGGCTCCATGCAGGGAGCCTGATGCGGGATTTGATCCCCCGGTCTCCAGGATCAAGCCCTGGGCCAAAGGCAGGTGCTAAACCGCTGAGCCATCCAGGGATCCCTCAAAAGTCTTATTATAACTTTCCACACATACAGCTCCTGCTGTATAGGCCTTCCTTTACACTGTAGTACTTTACAGTGTTTTTGAAAGTTCACCATGGTGTTTTCAACTCATAGTTATTTTTGGAAGGTAAAAAAAAAAAAGAAATATCTTGATAATATTTCCTCCCATGTTCAAGACCATAGCACTGGATATGGTTCCTGGAAACTAATTTGTCACATTAGAAATCTGAATATGTAAATAGAAACAATAATAGTGGTTTAAGTAAACAGGAGTAGTACTTCCTCCTGTAAGGTAAAGGTAGTAGTACTCTTCCTCCTCTGCTTTCCTCTTGTTTTATTTCACAGTTTTGTTCTCTGTCACTTTCAACCATATTTTTCGTTTTTTGGCTTTAATTTATTTTGGTTTCTGTTTATTTCCTAAAGATAGTACCTAAGTCACTTTCTTCAAGGTGGCTTGTGTGTGTTTTGTATTCCATCACTTAATTCCATGATATAATAGATTCCAAATATAATTTGGTCTTTCAACACTTGAATTTATGCTCCATGAGGATTGGACTTTTTCACTGTATTTTATTGGTTGGTTCACTCTATTCCTGGAGCCTTAAACATACATTTGTAGTGTCCTGAGCTATGAACAACATTTATTAAGCCATACAATGTAATCAGTACTATAGTCCATCATATAGTGTAAGTAAGAAAGGAAGCTAGTGTGGCTTCTTCAAATGCTTTTCTTTAATTGGGGAGACAATGTTAGCAGACTAAAAAAGGCTCACAAAAAAAAAAAAAGAGAAAGAGAGAGAGAGAAAACATTTTTTTAAGTTAAGTGTTTAAGTGATAAGATACAGATTGTGAATGCTTTAGTTCAAAGGAGGAAAGTTAATTGAGCTGGAATACTTCCTGGAGGAGCTTTACCTTAAAGGAAGAACAGCATCTGGATCAGCCATACAAAGAGGCTTGAGCCTTGAGAGGATGAAGCCATGCGGGAGAAAAAAGTTTCCACAATTTGTTTCTGGTAGGGTTGTGGAAAATCCTAATTCTTCCTATACATATCTAAGGAAGCCTGAATCAAGATTTACACCATATGTCAGTCTTTGATTAAGAAAATTATCGAATCATGCTCATTCGATTTAGGAAACAATTTTGTGTGTGGTATTATGGATTAGGTCCTAGTAGCAATATTACATTCTGCTTTAAATATGAGCAATGCTGGATAAAACGGTTTGAATATCAAAGATGAGATTATCAGACAGGGAAGCTTACTTTTGGGGGTGGGGAGTTCTTTTAAGGAAGCAGGCTTAGCAAAAAATAGTTTCCATCTGGGAGCAAATTTACGTGGCATTGTTACAAGATGCATGGTTTTGATAATGATTTATAAACAGCCATTAGAGTGGGATACTTGTCTTCCCACAGCAACGTCTCTGAGCACTAAGCACTTTTCGGTCAAGCCCCTAGGATTTAACTGCAGGGCATTCGGTTATAAAACCATTTTTCATTGATCTGAGATGTTGAGTTCTTAACTGTAGCTTATTTTCACTTTGATTTTGAAATCCATAAGTGCCAGTCATAGCATTTAGGAGCTAAAAATCATTGGCACAGGAATTTAAATGAAGAGTGATAAATCAAGGCTGCCAGTGGCTATTGCGTCCGCCAGATACAAAACACCACAACCACAGTTTTTAATAGCTTTGCATGCCTAATTTCAAATTAAGTGTGACAAATTAAGCAGGAAGTTAATTACTATCTTGAAACAAATAGTCTGATGTTGATTGGAAAGGGCATCATAAAGCTGTGTTTTACCTTAACAGAATACCCAGAGGAAATATTAGAAAATAAGAGATGTACAAATAACAATTAGTTCAGGTATAAAAAAAAAAAGTTGTGTGTGATTATTATGCATCTAGGTAGATGAGTCCAGGTATGTGAAAAGGGGACTTCCTCTGAGAATAGCTTTTCTAGCCTAAAACAGGAAGTGAGTTCACAAATGTATCAGAACCTTGCTACCCACAAAGTGGATGAGGGAAGAGGAGGCTTTGCCCCCTGTCAAGTCTTCTCATGGTAGAAGTGCTAAAATGAACAATGGCACTTAAAGTGAATGTGACCCTACAAGCCTGGACATGTTATAAATCACAAAATTCTTAGCTAGTCCCTCATGTATCTTTCTGGGCCTGTACTCCATGGCTCTTATTGTATTTAGACACTTATTGGACAACTATTTCTTGTGTAAGTGACTTCCTACTTGACTTAATGATTTTTTAAGAGATCTAGCACATGCAAGCGGTGGAGGGTTGGGGATGGGAGAGGCAGAAAGAGAGGAAGAGAGAAAATCTTACGCAGGACCCATGCCCAGTGCGGAGCCCAACATGGGGATCAATCACGATTCTGACTGAGATCACGACTTGAGCAGAAATCAAGAGTCAAAGGCTTAACTGACTGATCCACCCAGGCACCTCTTGACTTAATGATTTTTAATAATGTCTGAGGAAATGTTTTAAGAAAGAAGCCGTTCTTTGGAGTTCAAATGAATTTTAAGAAAGATGAAGTTCAACCTTTTATTGCAATGAAGTTACAGATCACTTACTACGTCAGACAGTCTTTCTAGGACTTAATCTTCATTCATAAAATAAACTAACCCAGTAAGGTATTATTTTGGGTGTTTTCCAGATAAAGAAACTGACACACAGAGACCTAAGTCAAAAAGTTAGTATCACCCGCTTGGGCCATTGGACAAACCAGAATTTGTAACCAGGCCGTCTTGGTCCAGAAGTCTAAACCCTTAGCCATTAGGACACACTGCCTTTGACACCTGGGCCTGGAGAGAGCAGTGGTAGTTATAGAACTCTATGGCAAATGAGAAACATATGCTCATCAGAAAATTGAGACTAACAAAAGATAAGATAGCTTTTTTTCAGACTCTGTAGACAATGTGGTGAGCTACCACAGTAAATGTATCAACTCCAGGTTACTTTTGAGTCGTCCATGGACTTTGCTAGCCTCTCACTACAACGTCTTGCCTGGATTGAAGGAGGTCATAATGAAAGGAGGATACTGAAAATAAAAATTACTCTCCTTCCTTAAAAAGAAAGTGTTCTTAAGTCTTTTGAAATATTTCATCTTGATTCTGATACTGGTATTTTGCTGCTTCTTAACATCCATATCCTCATAACATTTAATAAATTTTAGAGAAAAAGCAAAATTAAAAGATAGAGTCAATAAGGATGAGTTCAAATGTAAAATGTATATATTCTTTGGTATACCTGTACCTAGACATGTATCTTGTCAGTTCAAATTCCATGTAGGGCAGGACTTCTGTAATGTTTATTTGCTATATCCCAGGGAACCTGGCTCTGACTAGGCATCCAAGACATATATTTTAAATGGATGAATGGATAGATAATTGAATAAGTGGATTTTTTAAAAGTTAGATTTATGATGATTTGTTAACCACTTTCTAATTAGTCTTCTATGTCAAAACTAACTAATATTTATAGTAAAAATATATTTTAATTTGACATTTTAATTCTAGTCAATTATTAAAGCACTCTGTATAATCAGCCTTTTTTTTTTTAAGGAAGTGTTAACTGCTAAACAGAATCAATTTATGTTTATTAATGACCATAGTTTACAGATGTGTTTCTGGGGAACTATAAAAACATATCAAAATTATTTTAAATGTGTCTAGAACATAGAATGCATTCATAAATATTTGGTGAATAAAGGAATACATGATTAAATGAAGGAATGCACATTTAAGGTAAAATTTTATGATGCTTTACTAAAATGCCTTCTACTTAAAGTGGTTCTATTACCTAGGGGAATAAGATTTACAAAGCAACAGTAAAACTACTTTTCTTCACTTATGATAACATAAAATATGGAAAGATGTAAAACTTGTTGCTATACTTAAATAATTTCAATAATGAATTTAACATTTTAAATGTGTTTGTAAAGGATGTAGAATAAAAATATCTTCAGGTTACAGTTTTGCATGATTATATCAAAGCTGTTTTCTAAGTCATATGATCTTTTGGCATGATTGTGACACACAAAGTTAAAAGAAGAAAAAATATAAGATAAGGTGTGTGTTGCTAAATAAGAAAATACAATGTGGTAGATAGGGGACTGAGGGCCCACAGTTCCTGGTTCTCATTCGGATTCTGTCCACAAATTTGAGTGAAATTGGAACATCACTATAGTTTTCTATACCAAAGCTTTTTTCATGACATAAATGGGATAGTTTATAATAATTATTCTAAATATAAAATGTGAGGATTCTGTGTATGTAGATTCTAGATCTGTACACGTATTCCCCTACAATCTAGCTTTTTTTCTGTAAAGGGACAGATAGTAAATACTTTCAGTTGGGCAGGTCATGTATTTGTCAGACTACTCAACTCTGCCCTTGCAACAGGAAAGCAGCCGTAGACGACACATAAATGAAAGAACATGGCTGTGTGCTAATAAAACTTTATTCATAAGAGCAGGCATACATAGTTCGTAAACCCATGCCCTCAGTGATAAAGCTTTTATGTCCTTAGATAAAGTAATTGGGTACTTTTGATTAATATGTGCTTATAACTTAAAAAAAAAGTTTTAAAATTGCAACTGGAAAAAACATTCTCATAACTTAAAATCTGTAGAAAGGAAAAGGAATGATTCTTCAAAAATCTAGGATGGCTTTCTTATTTAGAAATAGACATTTTTGGGGCTCCTGGGTGGCTCTCAGCTCAGGTCTCAGTGTTAAAGTTTTAAGTTCAAGCCCCACCAGGAGACTACTTAAAAATATAACAATCATAGTAGTAGACATTTTGGAGTCAAAATAGCTGGTAATTTTATTTAAAAAATTAAAGAGACATAGAAAGGGTATTTGTGGCTTTTAGTTTTCAGGAAATAGTGTGAGGCATTGTTAATCTTAACTAATAAGTAAATGAAACTACAATCAATTTTTGTATAATAAATGTGTACTTATAAAATAATGCAATCCCAAGAAATTTTAATATTACTTAAACATAACTCCCACAGTTAGCATGGGGATTAATAAAATTTTATAATTCTTCAGTTCCTCCAATTCCAGATTCTGTTTAAAGATAAGCAATACAAAGCTAAATTAAATTTAATAGAGAGAAGTAGAATGGTAATTTCCAAGGTAACAGGAATTATCACATGAATATTATTTACGAGGTTTTATGTTAAAAACAAAACAAAACACTATCACTAACAAAAACGAATTATTCCAGCTATTTAGCTTTCAATTCATTTGATTATTGCTTAAAACTTTAGTAAATCTAATTTAAGAGCTATTGACAAAAGCCTGGGTAGATTGGTGTAATATGAGGGGACTGTAACATTGAACTGATTTGTGCCAACAAGATAAGACTGACCTTTCTCCATTTAATGTTTTTCTTAACCTTGAGAAACTGCAGAAAATCTCTGGAAAACTAGTAAGAATGAGCCAAAAAGTGTGGTACAAATATAATACAGCGAAGGGTAAGAATTAAACATTTGACATTCAGATCTTATTTTTTTAAAGATGAGCCTGTACATAACTGTTTCACTAGAGATTTCCATGAGATTATTTGCATATAGATAAAGTCATTGATGTTTAAGGTCGGTTTATACTCCACTCTCCATTAGAAATAAACAGGAATAAAGAGCTGTTGTCATGAAATAGGACCAGAGGCAGAACTACTGAAACCGGTAGCTAATGTTTTGTAACCACAGTAATTTGTTATCCTAATGTTGAAATATGAGTTTAATCTGCTTGTTAAGAGAAAATTAGCTGATTACACTTTTTTGTTGTGTTTGTTTGCTTATTCAAATTTTGAGTATGGGTTCCTATACCTGTGTACATTCCATTGACTTAAAAAAAGTAATTAAATAACAAATAATCCTACAAGTCCGTTTAAACAAAAGTAATATATTTGCCCTCTTTTTCCTCTTATTACTTTTTTTTTCTTCCTAAGGCTCTATCTTGGTAGGAAATCATTTAATGTCCTTTTTTTTTCTGAACACAGATGATTGGTCCTCTGTGATCTCAGACACTTTTTTGTGCCCACTAAAAGAGAGAGCTATAATCCAATTTAGATCCACTTTCATAATGCCTGTCAGAGTTAGCCCCTATTAGAATAATAGTTTAAGATCAATAGAAAGGAAGGAAGGAAATAGCATAAAGATATTATTTACCACATCTTTCCTGAGATACATACAGATACAGTATGTGTCATATAATAGACTTTTAAATAAATGTTTGTTGACTGACTAAATGAGTGAATGAATAAATAAGAAAAATAACTTGTATGTGTATCTACTATCTCTTTTCATATTTTAAATGTAAAGTTTACTTACTTTGGCTTAGGAAGTTTTGTTTTTTATTTCCCTCTCTTGACTCAAATGGAAAAAGATAAAGGTATTTAAATATAAAAATCACCAGACATGGTTACAGTGAAGTAAAGCTAAAGGGGGGTATTCTAGGTCTAGAAAGATTTGTGCAGGTGTTCCTCTTCACTCTTTTGAGTAGGACAGATAATCAGTAGTTGTTTTTGTTTTCTGAGCAATAGAGAGGTTCCCAGAAAATCATACCTGAAAATGGAGAACATGAAGATGAATAAATAATTCTACAGTTAGGAATGAATTTGGCTAAGGTAACAGAAAAATTGAGTTTCTTAAAGAAAAAAGAATTTTTGTTTGTTTTTCTTATGTAACAAGAACAGAGGTAGAATCTTGGTGGATGTGGTGGGACTAGTCAGTGATGATGCATGGTTTTAGGATCTTTCTATATTTTTGCTCTATCATATGGAGTATTGGCCTCTTTCCTCCTGCACATGCCGGCAGCATATCTCTTTTCAAAGCAGAAAAAAAAAGATGTACAACAAAATGACAATAATGGCCCTGCCTGTACCTTTTTATCAAGAAAGAAAAAGCATTTTTAACAAACCATAACCAGCACACTTTTGTTCAGATTCCATTAGTCAGAATGTGGCCCCATAGCTATCCCTACCTGCAAGGTAAGCTGGAAAATCAAGTTTGGTACATTTCAATCCCTACAAAGAAAAAAGAACATCAGAGAACACCTGAAAATGGGCATTAAGTAGGCTAACCTATAGTGTGTGCCCCAATAATCTTTAGCAAGTTTGTTAATTGAGCAATAGATTCAGAGAAAATCAAACCAATATGACTATCAAAATGAGTTATAAACAGTATCTAGATCCTAATTTTATTTCTGGGTTTGGAAAAAAAAAAACAACTGGAAGGCTAAATACTAGAACCACTGGAAGTGAGTATTTTGGGAAATACAATGGCTTTTTTTTTCTTTTTGCTATTGCATTTTAAAAATACTTTGCAATAAGATATTTTATTAAAAGATTAAAGAATAGATTTCCTAGGAAAATGATTATAGAGAAGTTAGAAGTTCTTTATAATTTAATGTTGTCGATACTTAATAGTTCTGCTTTATGAAATATTGGAAGTTTATTAAATCATTGCATTTTTAGTAGTATAGGTAAGAAAAGAATAAGTTGTGATAGCTTACCTCCAAGATATTACTACTCTACCTTGAGGAGACCTTTACCTTTATTTAATCTACAATACACAGTTGAGTTAAATCTATGTATTGTTGGGGCTGATGATAAGAAAATGTTTTCAAATTCACAAAATATAGGAATAACTACTTGAATTTGCTTTGTTTTTAGGTCTTCTCCATCACATTAGCCAATCATGCTTATTTTTATTGTACTTTAGTTGTAGCTAATCATTCCCTCTTTATAATCATGATTTCAACTTAATAGCTGTGTTTTAAAATCATGCTCTATACTTCACAGGATTAAAAAAATAAAAGCACTTTCTCTATCTATGTATATATACCTGTAACATACTTAAGTGTTCACATGAGCCCATTAGCTAATTTTGAAGAATATGTGGGCAACTTTATTGATCTGGAGGATGTAAATTTTTAGTAATGCAAAATTCAATAGGAAATTTGCAAAAGCTAAGATCAAATGTTACACACAGACACACGGAGATTTAAATTCTCAATATTTTTAAAATAACATAAGCGTTTTAAAAGGTATATTTTTTTTGTAATGAGCATGAAAATGGGTGATTTTTTCCTAAGCTATAAATATATACCAGTCAACATGAGAAGCACTAAAATCATTATTTTAGTGGTCCAAAACATAATTAAATAAATTTAAAAAGAAGAAATAAAAGTTATTGGGCAATTGCTCTCATTAGTAAGAAGTTAGATACAAACATTATAAATGGGAATTTTTACCTATGAAATTAGTAGTGATTAAAAAATATATGATATTTTATACTGGTGAGATTATTGCAAGTTAAAACTCTCATACACTGTTGGTGGGAGTTTAAATATGCTTAAACTGCTTGAAAAGCATATTAAAACAAAAAATAGAATAAATTAAAAACGTAAATAACAAAAGAAGAATGGCTTAATAAATTATGAACACTTTTGAAATAAATTACTATGTGCTGTAGAGGAAGAAAAATGTTCCCTTCTTCCTCTCCTAGGTTCTTTGACTGATATAATAACTAAATTGACATAACACAGATTAACAGGGATAAAAAAACAACAATAAATTTTATTTTTTAAGTATGGAAGCCTTTTAAAAATCTGAGATTCAGAGAAGTGACCAAAGCAGGAAGCTTTTATACCTTTTAAATAAAGAAACCATGAATTTTGAAGAATTGGCAAGACAAAGAGGTTTGGACTTGGAATAGTAAATTGGTAAAGAAGCTTTGTTCATATAACCCTCTAGGCCCTACCCTCCATATCTCTGGTGATCAGAATGCATTCTATACCCCCCCCCAGTACAGAGAGGGTACCTTTCATAAATGAGATTGATCTCCTGCCTCAACAGGGACAAAGCAGGGTCACAACAGCCTTCTTGCACCAGCTATTTCTCAAGTATCTTTAATTCAAAATAATTGAATTCTCCCTTTCATATCCAAATCCTAAGTTTACCAAGGGATAAGAAACATTATATTTCATATCAACGTCTCCCTCACACATCCTGTCAGATAAAGGAAAAAAAGCATAAATGGTAGATATTTAGTCATGTTGTTCAAATAACAGAAAAGTAAATAAAGTTGTTAATTAATAAATTTAGCTCTCAGTTTATTTTTGCAATATAATTTTGGACTTCTATTATTATTGTAATTGTCTTTTATTAAAATGCTTGGCTGTTAAAGTTTGTAGATCATTACATTCCTTGTTAATTTCACAATCCAGTATTACATGGAAATGGGATATGCTTTCTGAATCCATAGTTTGAATTTTGGTTTCCTAGGCATTTTCAGTAGGAGTATAATTTTCAGAGAAGGCTAAAAATAATTATTGAATTAAAAAGCATCAATATTTAGATTGACCTCCCAATTAGAAAAAATAAAACTACTCGAAAATAATTTGAAAAATAATGAAAATATTTAGCAAAAATCTTTATTCCTATCGATTCTCCTACAAATGCTGCCAAGATTGTTTCTACTTCTTCAGTTCTAGAATATAAAAGAGGGGCCCAAGAGTATGTTGGGGAAGACTCCTCGAGGGGATTACCTTTATTATTTTTCCCTTTCAGGTTTAGAAATCTTTTTATCCTCCTGAGACCTCTTTCTTTGCTTAAAGCACATTAGCAGTCTTGCCAAAAAATGAATGACATGTGTAATCTTGGCTTTGCTATCGGGTATATTATTGCATTTGTAATTTTTCATGCTAGAAAAGAATAAACTTCCTCTTATAAAGCAAGTCTTATAAAGTTGCCTTGGACAATACAATTCTGAGCAACTCCATTTGCCTTAATGACAGTTAGGATTTCAAAGCTTCACTGCATAACTGAATTAGGTCATCTTACTGCAGCCAAAACAAAGCAGAAATGCGTCAAGATGGACTGTTTTGTTCAGTCTTCCCAGCCACTTTTTTCTCCTCCTAAACATCTGAACTCATGGTTGCCAAGTTTGGAGAGTCTTCATGATACTCTTCAGGGCAGTGCCTAAAAAGAAGGTCTCCAGTGCAGACTCCGTATTTTTGCTTCTTCTTTTAACTTCTTTACTCATAGACAAGTACATAATAGTACAAACATATGCACTAAATATCATTGCACAACAGTGAGCTTATAGGTCATTCCTTAAATTCTTAGAGTCAAAAAGTAATCTGTGGCTAACAGTTTAATTTGCCCAAACCCTGTGGGTATCTAAAAGCAGAGAACATTGAGGATTCAAAAGATATATAAAGCTCTTTCAGAGCATATCTCCTGTTTGGGAATCCAGTCACTCATTAATCCTCTCAACTGTGACAATTAGACAGTAATGGCCAGATGATGGGTGATCAAGGACTAAACTGACTACTATAATTTTTATCCAAACTGAGACATTTCTGAAATGAAAGGGGAAGCTATTTATAATCATATACATACACCAGGCATTATTCTGAGTTGTCCTAGGCAACCCTAGATATAAACAGTTTGATGTACTGATGAAATGAATGAGTTTCTGGATTGACACGTTTCTGAATGTGTAACTGTACCAAATCTGTGGTTTCTCCCCTGAATTTATTCAAAATTTTTGTATGCTTCTGTTTCTAAATTCCTTTAATGGTTTTTAAAAGATACAAAAAGTCCTCCAGAGTTTCTCTTAAAATTTATACAATGTTTGTTTTGATACAATTTAAATTAAACCAAATAATGTCATAGATATGTTCATAAATTTTCGTATAGCAGGAAATCAATGGCTACTTCTTTTTTTTTTTTATGATAGTCACACAGATTGAGAGAGAGAGAGGCAGAGACACAGGCAGAGGGAGAAGCAGGCTCCATGCACCGGGAGCCCGACGTGGGATTCGATCCCAAGTCTCCAGAATCGCACCCTGGGCCAAAGGCAGGCGCTAAACCGCTGCGCCACCCAGGGATCCCTCAATGGCTACTTCTTATAGGGTGTTCCTTGTTCATTTCATTCCTTTTCTTATTTTGATTTGTCATAAGTTTCTTTAAAGCAAATAGAGTGAAAGTTAAAATCAAAGTTTAGACTCCGTGGCTGCTACTTTCCTTTATCCTATTATATTTTTACAGATCTATTTATATCAAAGAATAACACTGCCTTGAACTTAGGACTAGTAACTTTTTCCTGAGAGCTACATATATTATAAAATGTTGAACTATTTTTCTAAAGACATGTTTCCATAAACCCAGTCAAATCCAAACAGATGAATGAAAAATCTTCACAGATTACCAGAAAACAACAGGAGAAAGTCACGAGTGAGTCCCAAGAACTTTTCTAATGCCTTTCAATTCAGGAACCTCTCCTTTTCAGTGGCCTATCATTATGGCCAAACAGGTTTTCAGGCAGCTCAGATCCTAATCTTCAAATGGAGGGCTCTAGTACTCACTAAGCTCATGAGGTATGGGTGGAGAAAAGTCTATATTCTTTTTACCTGGAGAAGGGCCTCCACATGATTTTCTGAGTATTCCCACTTACCAGCTTATCAGCAACTAGGAATATTTGATCATTATCTACAAATGCTGAATAAAGGGGGGGCCTGGGTGGTTCAGTGGGTTAACTATTGGACTCTTGGTTTCAGCTCAGGTCATGTGAGAGTTTTGAGATCAAGCTGGTGTCAGGCTCTGCACTCAGCTAGGAGTCTCCTTGAGATACTTTTTCCCTCCTTCTCTTTCTCCCACTGCTTCTCCCCATGCTCATGCTCACTTGTGCTCTCTCTCTTTCTCTATCAAGTATATATAAAATGTTTTTTAAAAAGTGCTGAATGAGGATGGGCATTTGAGGAAGGAAGAAAAAGATTTGGGAGAATGGTCACCCACCAGAGGTCATGCAATCATGGATTTCCCAAGGCCTGACTGCCAGAGACTCCTGATGGGGGGGAAATGTGGGTTGAGTCAAAGAACCGGAAAAAGCAACAGAGAATCCTCAGCTTGTTTGGGGTCAAGGGTATGGTATTTTACTAGGCGTTCTCAGAAAACCACTAATTTGTACAGCCATGTCTTAAAGTCTCCTCTACCTTGGAGACCACCTAGTCTTTGGTCCTAGCAGCCAACCATGGGAATTAGGAATTAGATATTAGATAATCAGATTTGACTCAACAATGCTTTGTTCCCAAAACTAATTGGATATCCTAATACATGGAAAATATGAGTCACTTCCAAGTTAAATTGGTTTCATTCTAACCCCCTAGGAAAGATTATGATCACTAATTAAACAGTTTAGGTACAAGGGTACCTGGGTGGCTTGGTGGTTGAGTGTCTGCCTTTGTCAGGGTGTGATCCCAGGGTCATAGGATGGAGTCCCACACTGGGCTCCCTGCAGGGAGCTTGCTTCTCTCTCTACCTCTCTCTGTCTGTCTTATGAATAAATAAATAAAATCTTTAAAAATAAACAAACAGTTGGGTACAGAAATAGTAAAGTAAGTACAAGTTGCTAGTTTGTTATTCTCCATGAACATATCATCAATAAGCCATTTTTGTTTCTTGATATGGAAATTTGACTGATTCTAAAGTGATTGAGTTTTAAAGCACTATCATGATCTTTGTGACATCTACATAACATCTCGGTGCATCTTTTTCAACATTTTAGAATGTCTGTTACGTAGTCAAGTCACAAAATGAGAACACACAAATCACATAGTAAGAAAAAAGAAAATCTACCCTAGTTTTGCTATTTCCTTCAATATATTCTAAAAATATTTGAAAAGAGAAATGTTATTTTTAACCTGTTGATCTTATTTATGACTTATGAACAGTATTCTTACTGTGACTGTTAGAAAAATACTTTATAAACCTCATCTTATTAGAACTCTCTTACCAAAAGTGTGCTATTTTATAAAAAGAAAATGTCACTGTAACAAGTGTGACTAAGGGGGAAAAAATGAGCCATCATAAGCATCTTTTGAGTATTGTCAGATTGCTCAAGTGAGGAGAATAGGGAACCTATAAAGTAAAGCAGGTCAGAGCAGGGAAAGTGCAAATTAAAATCAGGTAAGGCTTAAGCAAAATGAAAGAGCACTTTACAAGAAAGTCCAAATCTAGTTACACAATACATCACAGGCAGGAAGCCAAGCAGAGAATCAATGAAAACTGGTTATGATCAAGGTGGATTCAAGGATGGAAGAAGATAGCAAAGAGTAAATGTTTGACGTTGATTTTTACTGAGGACATGAGTGACATTTTCACTCCTAAATTTTCTTTAGAAGAAAGGTCAGAGATACTAGATCAAACACTATCAAATTCATAGGTGGTGTTAATCCTATTAAAGAGTAATGAATAAATTATATGCTCCCAAGCATTTTGAAGTAAATTTAAAGTAGAAATTGTGAAAGTGTTGGTCTAAATATTAGGAAAGTAGCTTAACTGCTGAATTTTGTTACCTATAAATTAAGCGTTCATAGTAGTGTCCCCCTTGAAGGATTGTGAGGATTAAATCCAGGAATATAAGTAAAATTCTCAGAATAGTTCCTGACATGTTATAAGTGGCTAAGTAACATTATTATTTGTGTTGTTTAGCAAACCAAAAGAATATTAGGTATATATATGGGATTATCAAGAAAACAAGAGGTGAAACATAGTAAACCTGAGAAAACGCATTATCTGGATCACAGCCTTTTCTCTGCCATCTGCATGACCTTTTCTCAAGATACTTTATTTTGGGGAGCTTCTGTTGTTTATTTATAAAAATCAAGAGATTGAACTAGAATATCTCTGTTGCCCCTGCTAGGAAATATAATTTTTTAGGGCCTTTCACATCAATAATCTTACCATTTTTATAGAGCTATGTCCTTAAACTATTTTAGTATTTGTATTTTCTTTATGTAGTTCTTCATAAATTGTGAATTTCATAAATTGTACAAACATGAGGGCAAGTTCCAATGCCTAAAAATTTCTGGGTGATAAATAACTATGAGCATGTCCCACAAGACAAGAAATCTGAACTTGCTTCCCCCTCCCAAACAATAAAGCTAACAGATGATATAGTCCAGATTTATAGTCCTGTTATTCCTCTAAATATTAGAGAAATTTTGTCTCTTACCAGTGTACTTTTACCTACACTCTTTAGTCACTTGGCAAATTCTGCACCATTTTAAAATTAAGAAAACTTTTCATCAGGGTTGTTTGTAAAGAAACAAAATTAACTTAAGCTGCATGGAGATCTCACAGAAATTAAGAAAGAATAAAAATATGAATCTAGGAGAGGATAAGAAGTAAAAGAAGTCTAGGATCTAGGAAACTTAGGTGGTCCTGAGAGCATTATTGATGAAACAACTAAGCTCTCACCATTTTTGTTCTTCATCAGCCCTATCACATTCAAATTAAAAAATTAAGCCACTGATATTCCCAGGATGTGCATGGGGCACAAGCAGAGGCATTAGGCATACGGCCCCAACAACGCCAAACATAGTGATGGGAAAAGGTCTCCCGAGGGACGAGAGCTGGACCAAAGAAGTTAGTTGTTATCAGATGAAATGGCCGGGGTTGGGGGATGGGTGGAGATTTATAAAAAAAAAAAAAAAAAAAAGAAGTTTTGTTTTCAGTTTGTAAAGATCTAAATTGCAATCATTCTAAAAGTGTGTGTATATGTGTGTGTGTTTTAAGGTCATTGCCTTCTTAGAATTATCCATTTAAATACAATTAAATACAACTTCTCTTGGATCAAGGAAGCATGTCTGCCAAAGAGAAGGGTGAATCACATTTTAATTTTTATTTTATTTTACATTACTTTTTTTTTGCATTTGTCTTTAAGTAAATTTAGACATTTTTCATTATGTTAAGGGAGAACAAAAATCATTTTCACCCCATACTATAGAAAATTTCATAGAATACCCAAAAAGATGCCTGAAGAGACTCAAATTGTAAGTCAAATGAAATAAACTGAGGTTGTAATAATAACATTATCAAGGTCATTATTATTGTGAGTTAGATTTACCCAGTGCTTTTCTATGGGCCAGATACTATTCTAAAGGTTTTATGTATATTAATACATGGGATCCTTACAACCTGCCTTAGTGTAGTAATAGTTATTATCCTAATTTTATCACTGAACAAATTGAGGCACAAGGGAGTCCTTAGGGTCTGACAACACTCAAAAGGAGTCAGCTAAAAGAATTTAATGAAGGAACAGTTTATAGAGGGGTAGGTGAGGTTAAAAGAATAGATGGGGATGGTGAAGTGTGGGGCAGTGGAACTGAAGGGAACTAATGCCTTTGTGAAACTGAAGGAAAAAGAGGAAGAACTCTGCTCCTGCAGGAGCTGTAACCCTGTAACCATAGAGAAATGCAGCCACCAAAAGTCACTGGAGAAGCAAGAACGGAGCAAATGGAAACAGAAACCTCAACCTGACTCTCCTGTTACTTCCTACCCCAGACTTTCATAGGTCAAACCCACTGAAGTCCAGAAGGCAAGGTAGCTCAGATGTTGTAGTTCATATGGGCCAACTTTCTGGGACCATAGGCATCAAACAGGGCATAGACGGGTGAAGAAAGGATATGGTGAAATCAACCTACCTAGCACATCTTAATGACTTGACCTGAGTCACGTAACTGGTTCGTGTGGATGGAGGGATTAAGCTGGTGCTCTGATAAATTGTCTTCCACATCAGGACTGTTAGGACAGTTTGCTCAAAAAAAGCATCCCATCAACTCCCACTTGTTCCAGGATATGGCCAGCCACAGAAAACCCTCACTTCTAACGTACAACAGCCCTTCCTCTTTGGAAATATGCTCAAAGTTGCTTGTTTATACCCTTGCAGCTGAAGGTAACCAAATGTTGCTGAAGACTTACAAAATCTCACCTCAATGAAATGCTTGCCAATCAGAGATTGTCTCAGGGTTTTCTCTTTTTACCTATAGCACTATTCTAATACTTTTGAAGTCTTGTGGAAATACAGCAAATAGGTTCACTTACTGGAAGTTTATGAATAAATAGCCTTTGTTAATTGTGTATTCAACTTAGTTTTGCCTTTGGCAGTTCTTAACTATAATATACTACTTCTCTGGAATACTGCTGCTACCAAACTAATAACTTTATTAGAGCAAAGGATAGAATAAGGTATGGGTGTATACTGCACCGGCCATATTGGGATAAATTTAAAAATCAAAACAGATCAGTAATAGATGATCATCTATTGAATAATTGATGAAGCCAGACTGACAATAAAAGTAAAAAAAAAACAGGCAAATAAGTGAGTAAAATAAATAAGTAAAAAAATAACGGGGAAAGGAAACTTACATAGTAGAATGTCTTCTAATAGAAGATATGAAGGGGGATCCCTGGGTGGCGCAGCGGTTTGGCGCCTGCCTTTGGCCCAGGGCGCGATCCTGGAGACCCGGGATCGAATCCCACATTGGGCTCCCGGTGCATGGAGCCTGCTTCTTCTGCCTCTCTCTCTCTCTCTCTCTCTCTCTCTCTCTCTCTCTGTGTGTGTGTGTGTGTGTGACTATCATAAAATAAATAAAAATTAAAAAAAGAAGATATGAAGGACTTGAAAGCACGATTTTTCATCATCGTAGCAAAAGTATATTCAGACATGAATTATCAATGAATATTAAATCTGTGATTGATGAAAGGAGTGTTTTGATGAAAAACAAGATATTTATTTTCAGACTATTCCCTCAAATTCTCAGTAATTAAAATAGGAAAATTTTATAACCATAAACTTGATAAAACAGACAGCACTTCAACAAAGTGATGAAAGTTGTCATCCTCAATCAGGTAAATGGATATTATGTGCCTTGGAATGTGAGAATTCAACACCATCTATGTATTATCTCAGATAGGAATGCGTAAACTAGATGCATAACAAAAGGGAGTGATCAAGTAAAAATTGAGAGCATTAAACTAAAAAAATAGGAAAAAAAGAGGACAAAGGACAAATAATACATTTGAAAACAGAAGAAGCTTTGACATGTATAAATCAATCCATGACGGATTGTGAAGAAAAAAATACAGACCAATAACTTGCAAGTGAGTTTTCTTCCCAATAACAGAAGAGAGTAAATTGAAAACTAAAAATTAAATGGAGGAAATTAGCATAGAAAAAGAGGTATTATACATTACCACTAACAGCGCATCATAATATATATATCAAATCTGAAAATCTGGATGAAAATTATGATTTTCTAGGAATACCAAATATCTTTTACAAGAGAAAGACATTAAAAATAGACAAACTTGGATGACCTGAAAATTTTATTAAAGGCCTGAGCAGTGTCAGAGTTAGATTTTTTTTTTTACCTCAGAAAAAGGTAATACATGTTATTTATAAAGCATACAGAAAAAAAGAAAATCTCCCAAACTACTTGAGCCAAACCAGAATTACCCAAGGCCTCACAAATGACTTTAAAATATTTTGATGAATTATGCTTATGGATGTCAATGCTAATATCTTAAGTATGTTTGCTTCACCCAAGAAATGCCAAATTATGCAAGGTTGGATATTCTAGTAATAACTCAAAGAAGAAAAAAAATGACCACCTTAAAGGATGCCTCCAAATCTCCAGGCAAAACTCAGTGTCAACTCAGGCTTTAAAAAAACAGAATTAGAAACTTTTTAGTAAATTATTGACAACATTTAATATGCCACCCTCTGCCCCAAAACAGTGTAATAATGCACAATAATGGATCAAGAAGTCAAGGAAAAGAGAACTGATTTTTAACTTTGTGGTCTTAAATTAGGTTTGAATTTTTTTACAATGTTTCAGATTGTCTTTCAAAAGTAACTTAAAACATATCATGAATGCAGCAGAAAAACTTAGAAAATATCACTTGATACAGTTAGAATGTAGCAAACATAATAAGAGCTCAGTATGTGGCTGGATAGGAATTTCAAGACAGTATATGATTCTATACTGTGATAACCAAAGAATGTTTATCCATGTAGCAGTTCAAAAATTGAACACATTTCCCATTAAAATTACATTCCTTATGATATTTACAGTATCTTCATAAGCTTGTTTCCTTATCAAAGCTTTTGCAACAGTTACATTGAAAGACTGACAATTTCAGTGAATAGTCATACATTTAACGTCAGCCATTAAAAAAACAAAGGATGCTACTGAAGGTTAATTTTTAATGAAAAATAAACTAAGGCATACTACCACAATCACAATTCTTTGTGGAACATTTTCTGCATCATTTCTTATTACTGACTTGGAATATGAATTTTCAAGCTAACAAATAACAATATGAAAAAGAAAAAAAAAGCATACCCATAGGTGAGTAGGTGAGTAGGTGTAGGTGAGTCTACATAATGTAAAACAATGATAAGTCAAATTGATTTTGAAAACATTTTAGTCCTATTTTATAGATTAATATTTGAAGCATAGGATATTATTGTGTGGATGTTGAGACAGATAGAAACAAACATCTCATAAATTATGAAAAATGAAAATACTCATTGAAAAAAAAAAGAAAATACTCATTGAATAATGCAATCATGCCAAATATTTATCTTACATTTACTTTTTTTTACCTTTGATTTGTGGTCAAAGTGACAAAGAAAATGGTAGGATGTAGTTCTTCTCTCAAATAGACTACTTTATGTTCAGTATGGTTATGCAATCTAAACTTAATATACTAAAAATATTAATTAAAATAACCATTAAGTAATAACACTTGGGCACAATTTTTATGGCAGATAAAATTTTATGTTATGAGAATATGATTAAGTTCTGAAAATGGCAAAGCATCAGGTTTCAATCCAAACAATCAGCTAGAGACACAAACTAAGTTGAATTTTTAGTTGAATCTAGAGATATAGTACAAACCATAATCTTTATTTAGAAATGTAGTAAATTCTATGATCTCCTAATCCTATTCTTCTAAGCTTAAAGAAGTTATTTTAAAAATTCTTTGTATGTTTCTATTACCCACTGCTTATCTCAATGCAGAGCATTTAATAGACAATTCATATTAGAATGATAAATCTCTAAATCAGAAATGAATAGCCCTATAATTTTTAAATGAATCTATTTAATATTTATTCTTCAAGACATTGTATACCTACTTTGCATAAAAGTAGAGTTAGTTCATCTCCCAAATACCTACTTAATCCTTATTGTTTTACTTTTAAAATATATGCCTTTTTGTTACTTTTGAGTAAAAAAAAATCATTGTAAGTTTACTTTAAAGTTGATTCTTACTCCATTTTTTCAAGGAGAAACAGTTTGTTCATTTAAGAACAATTTAGGAATTCTCATTTTTGGGGGCACTGTGTTGCCTCAGTCAGTTAAGCATCTGCCTTCTGCTCATGTCATGATCCTGGGATCAGACCCCACAATGACATCGGGCTCCCTGTTTAGCAGGGAGTCTGCTCATGTGCTCGCTCTCTCTCTCTCTCTTTCTCTTTATCTCTCGCTCACCTTCTCTCCAGTAAATAAAATCTTAAAAAAAAAGAACTCTCATTTTTCTTGTATTCTTTAATCTTATTTTGAGAACATCTTTTCCCCTTAAATCTTTACTTTGTTTTTCTTTACCCATGGGTCAGTCCTATTTTGTATTTCTTCTCTCATTTCTTTTGTTTATACATTTGAATTGTATGCTCCATTTACCACCTCTACTCCTCTTCTGAATCAGCTTTTCTAAAAACAACATCTTCCAAATACGAGACTGCGGATTCCATACACTAAGAAGGCACTCATTGCGAAGTGCCAGTTCAGCACTAAGGAGTAGAAGTCCTGAATAGCATGACGTGAAAAGTAGGGGACCATCCCAGATGGTACCCTCTTGTTATAAGAGTGATTCATGACAGTTGCTTCTAAGTTGGGAAAAACAGATCCCTAAAGGCATTCACCAATAAATACAAATCTTCAGATCCTTAATTTGCATACTAGTGCAATAACTAGAGTGCTAGGTATGCAATAATCCTATAATTCGTGTCTTTTATTTTATTTTTTTATAAATATGGATTTTTTTAATTTTATTTATTTATGATAGTCACACAGAGAAAGAGAGAGAGGCAGAGACACAGGCAGAGAGAGAAGCAGGCTCCATGCACCGGGAGCCCGATGTGGGAATCGATCCCGGGTCTCCAGGATCGCGCCCTGGGCCAAAGGCAGGCGCCAAACCGCTGCGCCACCCAGGGATCCCCCGTGTCTTTTATTTTAACATTTTTTATAGTTTATGTGTTTTATCATTTAAATAGTATTGAGTATAATAGTTTAGGGGGATTTTTTATTTGCCTTTTCAATTTTTTTTTGTTGAAGTAATATAACACTGTGTTATATTACTTTCAGTAATATATATTACTGAATATATATAATATATATATTACTTTCAGGTTAATACAATGATTAAACAATTCTATATATTACTCAGTGCTCATCAAGAAGTGCATATTCTTCATCACCTTTATCTATTTCATTTTGTCCCCCACTCATCTCTCCTCTGGCAGCCACCAATTTATTCTCTGTATTTAAGAGTGTTTTTTTGTTTGTCTTTTTTTCTTTGTTAATTTGTTATAATTCTTAAATTCCACATAGGAGTGGAATCATATAGGTATTTCTCTGACTGACTTATTTCACTTACCCCTATATTCTCCAGGTCCGTCCATGTTGTTGCAATTGGCAAGAGTTCACTCTTTTTATGGCTGAGTATATATAACGATATGTATATCATATATATTTATCCATTCATCTGTGGAAGGATACATGGGGTGCTTCCATATCTTGGTTACTGTAAATAATGCTGCAGTAAACATAGGGGTATATATATCCTTTTGAATTAGCATTTTCATATTGTTTGGGTAAATACCCAGTAGAGGAATTACTAGGTCATATGTTGATTGTATTTTTAATTTTTTTTGAGGAACTTCCATATTGTTTTCCATGGTGGCTGCACAAATTTGCATTCTCACTAACAGTGCATGAGGGTTTCTTTTTCTCCACATTCTCATCAACACTTATTTCTTGTGTTTTGATTTTAGCCATTCTGAGAGGTAGGAGGTGATATCTCATTGTGGTTTTGGTTTGCATTTACTTGATAATTAGTAATGTTGAGCATTTTTTCATGTGTCTGTTGGTCATCTGTATGTCTTATTTGGAAAAATGTCTCTTCATGTCTCTGCCCACTTTTTAATTGGATTATTTGGTTTGTTATTTTTTTTTGTTTGTTTAGTTGTATAAGTTCTTTATATATTTTGGATATTAACCCCTTATTGGATATATTATTTGCAAATATCAATAGTTTGCCTTTTTGTTTTATTGTTGTTTATCTTGACTGTGCAAAAGCTTTTTTTTTTTATGTCATTCTAATAGTTTGATTTTGCTTTTTTCCACTTACCTGAGGAGACAGTCTAGAAAAATACTTCTTTGGTCCATGTCAAAGAAATTATGGCCTATGTTTTCTTCTTGGAGTTTTATGGATTCAGGTCACACATTTAGGTCTTTAATCCACCTAGAGTTTAATTTTGTGTATGGTGTAAGAATGAGGGCCAGTTTCATTGTTTAACATGTAGCTATCCAGTTTTCCCAGCACCATTTGTTGAAGAGAGTCTTTTCCTGAATTTTTGACTATGTATCTGTCAAAAATTTGTCTGACCTGTGGGATATTGCCATCCAGTAAACCACTGCTGGTAGTCACTGATTTGGCCACACAGCTGAAATTTAAAACACAACCACCATTCATCTTTTAAAAATAAACTTTAGAGACATCCATGTTGGTTAATATCTCAATATTGTCAAATCTTTAATTGCACTGAAGTATGACTAAAAATAAATGAATGTAAGACATTGGGTATGTAAAATATTTTGTTTAGGATGTTAGGATCTTTTCTTGTTTTTGTCATTATTTCAACAGCAAATGAGCAATGTAACTATTTTCATATTGTAACTGCATAAAATAAATGAAGTTTAAAGGCAACAGATAATACTGAGGAATAAAGGGGAAAGGAGAAAAAATGAGTGGGAAATATTAGAAAGGGAGACAGAACATGAAAGACTCCTAACTCTGGGAAACGAACTAGGGGTGGTAGAAGGGGAGGTGGGCGGGGGGTGGGGGTGTCTAGGTGACAGGCACTGAGGTGGGCACTTGACATATTCTATATGTTGGCAAATTGAACACCAATAAAAAATTGAACACCAATAAAAAATAAATTTATAAAAATAAAAAAAAACCTGAGGCACCCAGGATTCTCTTGGTACCAATTTTTAAGTGATTTTTGTTTAGCTCTGTATTTGAAAATGAAAATACTATTTTCATATAGTAACTGTATAAAATAAATGAAGTTTAAAAGCAACAGATCACATAATACTAAGGTGAAGGTAGCAAGAAAATATAGCAAATAGCTGTAGTTTGCTTTCCCTGTCCATATCTTGAGATGGATTACTGTAAGGTAGCAACTTAGCATTCTGTATCTTGTCATGACAACATTTTGGCATATTTATATTTTAGCACTTTTGCACCCTTTTAAACATCTAATAAATAACTTGAACAATCATTTTAAAATGGTTTTAAATGCAATTATATTCTTTCTTTTTTTTTTCATTTCCCAATCCCTTGATAGATTTTCTATCAAATATAATGCCAGATCTGCCTTATCTGATAGTTCAGAGTTTTACCAAAGCTTTTAATTTCCATTCCTGTCATTGGCTCCTGAATTTGCCCTAGTAAATGAGAATTTCAAACCTAGGGGTGGGTTGTGATCAAGTTTTATGGCTAATTTCTATAAGGAATGACAAGGTTAAGACTTCCACAAATCAATCTTGGTATGACTATGACTGCACTTTTTCATGAGCACAGGCAAGTGTTAGGTAACAATTATCACTGTGCTGAAGAATCATGGCATTTTGTTTCACTCTTATTGCTTTTTCTAGGATATAGAAAGAATCTAGTAAATAATTAATTACAGTGTGAAAGCTACTACCTCACTTGACATTTTTCTTAAAAAAAATGAACTATACTCTTGGTTCCTTCTTTAAATAGCTTTCTTATCCTTGACAAGCATCTAAATTGTCTATAATGCACTAAGAATGCATGATTTAATTCCAGTTACTAAATATATAAAACAGAAACACATTTTCCTTAATCAAAGATAAAATAAAGATTATTAGTATTAGTATTTGTTATTTAGTAATAAATACAATTGTTGTTCATAAGCACTTATATACTAAAATATTTTTGGATTGATTTGTTTGTAAACCATATTTTTTTGCTAACGCTCAATAAATACAGGTGTAGCCATTAAATTTTTTTCTGAATGTTTAGAAAGAAAAAAATCATGAATGTACTCCTAATAAATAGATTAAAATCTGATTAGGAATTTAAAATTTAAATTCTGACTTTATTTCAGGCTTCCTGATTAACTTGGGAAAAGCTGCATTTTAGTTTTCTGATTTTGGAGTGGTTAAATGCATTTATTTAATATGCATTTTAAAACACTGCCAACTGATGATCTTATAACATTTTTCTCAATGCTTGCAGAATAGAACATTTCTTGAAAGAAAATTTTATAGATTTGGAGTTTATTATTGTTAACATAGAAACTTATTGTCTAATCTATCAAACTTTAGTTTCTCTTAAAATCTTTATAACTTTCCTTTGGATAATTTTTTACTGCTGATGCGTATGTGCGTGCACACATGCATTTTTGATCCCATCATTTTCCTGTTCAAGGAATATCTGGTCAAATGAAAACATATCCTTGAATTATTTAGGTAAACTATCTCTTTGAAAACTCAGTTCAAATCCCTGTTGTTCAAGGGTCAATTGTGTATGGTTTTATATTTTTTCTACTTAAAAGGGAAGTTTATCTTAGAGGGAACTTTTTCTCTTAATAAACTGCTAAATCACACATGGTTTCCTTGAAACCCAGAATAGCTTGTGCCTAGGCCAGAAAAGAAGTATTTTATTCAACATATTTCATAAGGAACACAGGGCCTTTAGGACATAAGATGGTTGAACTGGACCTAGTAAATAATAGATTGCATAATCTTAGTTAATTTATAAGCCACCCGTTTTATTCTTACAGTATAATAGAAAAATTAGGATTGCATTACTACATATACAACATTTTGCACTCTTGAGTATTCAGAGGAATATTTCAAATAATATAAAGTTTCAAGAGTTGAATTTAATGATAACCATCATACATAACTTTCAAGAAGAGTAGATGCAAATTCGGTCTTTAACATTTTTCTCTGTTATTCTCTTTATTATAATAGCTTTTTATTATGAAAATCTAAAATAAATGGAGAAAAAATATACCAAGAATTCCTCAGATCATGGATTAACACCAATACAAAAAGAGTTACTGTAGTACTTGAAGCCTTATTATATTTGCCTGGATTAAAAACCACTGTGAATTCCAAAAATAATTATAATTTGAATGAAGACAGAAAGTTTGTGGGTATCCTGGATAAAGGATGGTAACAATCTCAGACATTACGCTTGACTTTTTTTTTTTAAGATTTTATTTATTCTTTCATGAGAGGCACACAGAGAGAGGCAGAGACACAGGGCAGAGGAAGAAGCGGGTTCCCCGCGGGGAACCCAATATGGGACTCGATTCCTGGGTCCTGGGATCAGGACCCCAGCCAGATGCTCAACCGCTGAGCCACCCAGGCATCCCTATGATTGACTTTCTTTCTTTCTTTAAAGATTTTATTTATTTATTCATGAGAGATACAGAGAGAGAGAGGCAGAGACACAGGCAGAGGGAGAAGCAGGCTCCATGCAGGGAGCCCGATGTGGGACTCGATCCTGGGTCTCTAGGGTCACGCACTAGGCTGAAAGCGGCGCCAAACCGCTGGACCACCTGGGCTGCCCTTGACTTTAACATAAGACAGTGCTCACACCCTCCTCTAGGAATTGCAAGTTACTCATGTACAGATGACCACTTTCACTTTCCCCTCACAAAACATGCTTCCACACGTACATGTAGTAGGCAGCAGGTCAAACTGGTAACTCATGAACATGTTTGAGATATATGTGAAACAAGTATTGGGGATGTGACAAGAGCTTCTGATACTTTATTTTGCAGTTCTGAATACCAGGAGACTTCCCAGAGGCAGAACTGTTCCATGAGATGCACTCTACAGTGATTTTGGATGAGCTTGGGCTATGGCAGGGACAGAGTTTAGGGCAAGAAGGCCAGTATACACTTGGAAATGGTTTTGAATTGAGAGCTACATGACATTAGGCTTGAGGCATGACCTTGCACACTCGAGACATGCCAATAAGAAAAAAAAAAAGTTGGTGCCATTTCTGCAAATTTACCATGGCATTTAGGATTTTCCTCAGTGACATTTTCACTGAAATTACATCCTATGAGAGCCCTGAAATGATGTGTTCCCTTTTATGAAGACCCACTGAAAACATAATGCTTCTTGCAGCATGTGACCCCTAACCATCTAGAATCAATGTCTGTGAGTTAAATCATCCTGCCCATGCTTTGAGATTCTAATTTCCAGGTTTTGTTGATCCAAACAGCAGTCCTAGAAACAGCCTCCAGTCTTGGCAATGACCTCATGTCCATCCTCTTCCACTACTTTTAGATATTCCAATCTTGGCTAAGTATTTAAAAACAAGAGAAAGACAAATGTTAAGAAGCATGTTTCAACTTACTATTTTCTATTTTCCCTATTTATCCTATCATCTAGAAACTTCTTCCCTGCTATGTCCCTGCTGCTTATCTTCTACAGCTTAGCTTAATGAGTTCAGCATGGTAGCCAACCAGACTTAAGTATTACCTCTTTGATTATTGATTGTCTAATATTAATCAATTTATTTAACAAACACATAGCCCTCACTAAGTGTTAGATAGTGCCCAAATTTGGCTTACAAATATAAATTCATTCATTTCTCACAACAATATGAAATACTATTTTTTTCCCATATAATAGAGAAAGAACTAAGTTGGAAAAAGAATACATACTTTATCCATCATAGTAAAGCAGATCATAAGTGTTGGAGCCAGGTTTCAGGCAGTCTGGTTCCAGAGTCTCTTCTGGTAGCCATTTTAATCAGTTGCTCTTACCATACTGTGTTCTGACAATTTGCTCACATTTTTCTCCCTATTAATATTGACATAACCAATCAATATTTATTAAATAAATGAGAGCTCTGATATGCATACTTTTGGTGTATGATGACCTCAGAGTATGCATTAAAACACCTGTGAAAAATCACCCTACAAATTTAAAGTTTAACTTCTACTATGACCTGATATTTGTCTGATAACACTTACAGATCATTCACATATATATTGAGCAATACAGCTGCTTATTTGACTTATATTTGAATTATGTCACTTAGTAGAGAATGAACATAGAAGTTATAACAAATACCTGTGGCAGAAATAAAAACTACTAATTTACATATGCACAGTATATTTTTACTACCCTATTTTATTCCTTTTGCCACTTAACTCACTTTAAAAGGAGAATTATTGATTATTTTTCTTGCTTTCAGTTCATGTTGAATTTGGTGTTTGACCAACTCAACATCTTCCTATTTCCTTTTACTACAATATTTCAGAATAAGAGCTATTGATAATTCAGGGCCATTTTTGTCAAAGACATGTACAATTTAATGATTCCCTTTGCAAAAAAGGGAATTTAGTATGATGCTGCACTTTTATTTTTGAATTTTATCTTGTTCTGCAAAACCTGTCAGGAAGTAGAAAAAAATGGACAGCTCTTGTCATAATAAAATATTAATTTTTTAAAAAATTGTTGCTAAATTGCTGTGTATTATTTTGTCTACTGAGATTTTCCTCAGCATTCATATTTTTACACACTGATTTTCCTAAATAATGATATTTTTAACCGTAAGCAATTCTTTTTAGTCACTGTCAAATGACAATTACCTTTAAGTAGTATGTATTGTCTCAGCATGGGAAAGTATCCTATCTAATGGTTTATGATATTAATTATAGGTACCAACATTTAAAAAATAAAACGTCATAAATGACATCACATTGCTTACCTCCACAATATTTTTAGATGGCAGACAGTTTGATCTCTGCCTGGAAAAGTAAAGACTCAACAAATTCTATTGCCTTATAATTTTCCCCCCAAAGAATGTGTTATCTTTATCATTGAAGAGAAGGCATTTTTTTATAATATCTTAGGATTTTCTATATGCAAAGAAACATTGTTAATTTTAGCCTAAGTCATATTGTGGACTCAGAGAGATTAAGCATTCATGCAATATATATGCCTGAATCTTTTTATTAGCTATGTGCCCAATATTATACAGTCTGCTTTTCCAGGAAATAATTACATAAGGCAAAAATGTTATGATTTTTTTGTGATAAAATAAGGATTTCCATATAACTTCATGCTGAACTAAATGGAAACTTCGCTAAAATAGTAAAACCAAGAGATAAAGAGGGACGGAAAAACAGAGGAAGAGAAACATGAGCATTTGTTAATGAAATGACCTATAGAACATTAAAATTCCTTTCTAATGTTAAAAGAATGAAATATTGCCATTTGCAATGACATGGTTAGAGCTAGAGTGTATTTTGCTAAGCAAAATAAGTCAGAGAAAGACAAATACCATATGATATCACTCATGTGGAATTTAAGAAATAAAACAAAGAAGGGGGGAGAAGGGAGGGCAAAACAAGAAACAGACTTTTTTTTTTAAGATTTTATTTATTCATGAGAGACACAGAGAGGCAGAAGGGAGAAACAGGTTCCATGCAAGGAACCTGACATGGGACTCAATCCTGGGACTCTGGGATAGAGCCCTGAGCCAAAGGCAGGTGCTCAACCACTGAGCCACCCAAGCATCTGTCCCCAGGCTCTTAACTATGGAGAATAAACTGATGATTACCACAAGGAGGGAGGTGGGGGGAGGGGTCAAATAGGTGATGAGGATTAAGGAGGATACTTGTGATGAGCACCGAGTGTTGCATGGAAATGTTAATTACTATATTGTACACCTGAATTGCGAAAAGGGAATTTGCACTGTATGTTAACTAAAATTTAAATTAAAACTCAAAAAAATAAAAGATTTTAATGATGAAAAGCTAATATTATAAAGACAAATAACTTCAAATTAATTTAGAGTTTTACTGCAATTCCAATGCAAATACAAAGGGAACATTATTAAAATATAGAAAATTAACGATGAAGTTTATCTGAGATAATACAGGGACAGACGACAAAACAAAACAAGGAGCTTTGAAAAAAATAACTTGCTATTTCAGGTAAGATATATATCACAAAATAGAGAAACTCAAACAAGATGTTAAATGATTAAAAAATATATTGCTCAATGAGGGGCACCTGGATGGCTCACTCAGTTGGGTAAGTGTCTGACTTTTGATTTCAGCTCAGATCATAATCTCAGGATCATCAGATCGAGCCTGGCATCAGGCTCTGCCCTGAGCATGTAGCCTGCCTAAGATTCTTCCTCTCCCTCTCCCACTGCTCCTCTCCCACTTGCACACGCACATATGTGTGCACAGTAAATGTATGTTCTCTCAAAAAAAAATAGATGATAGATAGATAGAATAGATAGATAGATAGATAGATAGATAGATATTAGAGATAGATAGATGAAAGAAAAACCTGTAGTTTCCATTAATTATAATTCATGATTTAAAAAATCACAAATGGCCAGGAAGGGTTAATAATAGTCAGAATATGTTGTAACAATGAACAGTTCTGGAAATAATCATGTCCGATTCTCACCTCATAATTTGTGCTTAAGCAAAGTACAGCTATATAACTGTGATGGTTAATTTTATGTGTCAGATTGTCTGGGCTGTGGTGTTCAGTTGCTTGGTCAAACATCAGTCTAGATGTTGCTACAAAGGTATATTGTAGAGATAATAAACAGGTAAACCAGTAGACTTTGAATACAACACATTTCCCTCCATAATGTGGATGGGTCTCATTCAATCAGCTGAGAGACTAAGAGCAGAGACTAAAGTGTCCCAAAGAAGGACATCTCTTCGAGACTACGTCAACTCTTTCCTGAATGTCTAGTCTACCCTGCTGCCCTACCAGTTTCAGACTTGCTAGACCCAAAATCATGTGAGACAACTCCTTAAATTAAATCTCATTCTTCTATTGAAGAGAGAACCAATATGTATCCTATTGGTTCTCTTTTCTGGAGAACCCTGACTAAAATAACTGCATTTTTATATATATTGAATTATTGAAAATAGAATTAAACACCTGTCAAATTTTCTTGAGGTAGATGAAATTTCTATGATTCAAAAAAAAATAGAAGTGACTACATAAATATTTAACACTTCTTTATGTAAAATATTAGAGTGAAAATAAAATTATTTATACAAATAAATGAATATATATATTCTTGTAGTCTTATGAGCTCAAATACAAGATAAGATACTTTCTAAGTAAATACCCTTTTCTTTGTTCCTTTTAGCAACACACCCCAAAACTGGGAACTTGGGATTCATCTTCAACTCCTTGTACTTATTCTCACTACCCGCAACCTGCCAGTCTCTACCTCTTTATAGTTTTATAAATTGTGTTTTTCAAATATGTCCCAGCCTTTTTCCTAGGTAAAGCTACTCATTACCTTAGTTTAGTTCTTATTTCTATGATAATAATAATCTATAATCCCTTTTCCATTCCTGTTCCCCTCAAAACTTACCCTTTCCAAAACCACCAGTGTGAAATTCTGGCCTTTGAATTATGTTTTTAAAAACCTTTCAGTAGAAACCTATCACCTATAAAAGACAGCAAGCACTCCAAAATATACTACCTTTCTACTTCTGTGGTCAAATCCTACTGCTCTTCCATCCCTTATATTTTACAAACCAGTATTAAGAGGAAATTTAACATTACTTCAAATATAATTTCATGGCTATCTCACATACCTATTCTTCCCCCCCCCCAAAAAAAAATCCCTTCCACCATCTTATCCCTCTGTTAACTTCTTTCTATCTTTCAAAACCCAGCTCAAGTTTGACTTTTGTGTTATCATCATTGATCCACATAGAAAGATAATGAACACTCCTCCTATGAACTCTGCTATATTATATACAAACCTATGCCCCAGAACTAATTTTACTGTTTTATAATTATTAGTTTGAATGTGTAGCTCACTGTAATATTTGTAATTTATTAAATAGCATATTTAATATTATAAATAAATTAATATTATTAATTTATTACATTTTTTTGAACTCTACAGACTGGCTTATCTTTGTACTACATGAATGATTCTGAAATATGAAGCACAATAGTTTGAGAACCTCAGACCTATGAATTCAGAAAGAATTTCCAGTGAAACAAATTAACTTTGTGATTTGTTTCAAAATATGTGAGCTTAAAAACAGTATGGACAGTTAGGGGCACCTGGGTGGTTCAGTCAGTTGAGGATCCCACTCATGGCTTTAGTTCAGGTTATGGTCTGATGGGTTGTGGGATTAAGCCCCAGGTCAGGGTTCATGCTCAGTGGGGAGTCTGCTTGGGATTCTCTCTCTCTGCCTCTGTCCCTCCTCCCACTTACACACATTTTCTCTCTCTCAAAGAAATAATATTTTAAAAAAATCGGTATGCAAAATTATGTCTACCACTTACTCTTTTTGACATTTCACTTTTGTTATTTTGTATGGCAAAATTAAAAGCAAAACTCTTTGTAATAATGTAAAGTCCTTGGGTAGTTGATTTGTAGGTGATTTTCATTTTATTTCCTGTATAATTTTTGAACATTCAACTTAGAAATAATGAAGAAAACTAGAGGAAATTTTGATTGAATATATAAAATGTTTTACAAAAAATACTCTTAATATTTCTAACAAAGACACAGTGTGTCTATGTCATATAAAAACATATAAATGTTTAAAGATTTTTTTTCCACTAACACTGTTATAATCTATTGGAAAGAGTACTGGACAATTCAGTAATATTCTTGTTTACTTGTTCATAAAAAGTTAAGCAAAGCACTATTAGTCTCCCAATCTGTATGATTGGTACAATATTGTAGAAGAGATTTTCAGTGATATAAATGTACTGTCATTAAAATAATTTAATAATTTTAAAACTAAATACAAAATATTTAATAGTAAATACTAAGTATTTATATCCAAATACGAGTGTAAAACTCTAATATGAAAATTTCTTATTTTACTTAGAAAACTTTTATAACTTTTATAACAAATCAAATATCTGTTATCTATATACTAAAAAATAGATGCTGAAGTAATTTAAGAATTGCTATTTTGTTGGAAATATATTCAAGTAGTTCTTATGCATTTAATTATCTCTTTTTATTTCTTTACTCCCAGAACTACTGCACTAATTAGTTGATAAATTTTAGGATAATTTCAATAATAGTATAAGTTCTCAGGAAAAGGTAGAATCAGCACATTTTGACAGAAAGAAACCCTTAGGGAAAATGTCTTATAAAATTTATGATGAACAAACAAAAAGCTTCTAGTAACCACCTTTGTAATTTAGAAACAATACAACAAAATAAAAAGATTAGCATTTTTAAAAAGTCATAGGGTTAACTGTTTACAGTAACCACCATAAGTCACTGAACTATCTAATAATAACTTCACATTTTACTTTTGAAAACCATTATTTATTCCAAAGGCCATTAATAAATTTTCAGAAAACAGATTAGTCATGTAATTTTTCTGGTCAAAAGACTTTTCTTTGAGGACTCTATAAAATCTGTCCCTCCCTATCTTTTCAGTACTATATCAGAAGTGTTTATATTGTAAATGTGAGAAAACTCAACTCCAAGTTTATTCAATAAAGAGAGTACTTTCTCACAGTGGGTTTGCTAGGAGGCAGTGAGTATCATGAAAGCTTTTAGTAAACATCCATCAACTTGAAAAGGATGAGCTCTCTCAGTCTGGAAAAAGCAAGCCACAACTGACCACCTAATCCCAAATGTGGTAAAATTTATGAGAACCATTGAAAAGTTTGAGAAAGAGGAAGCTGAGATGAAAACAAACTTTACAAAATATAACCAAGTCTTAGATAACTTTAAGGCTCAATATTATATCTTCCTGTGGGAATTTCAGAACAGCAGGTACAATTTGATAATCATTTGTTGCTCCAAAAATTAATACTCTATTAAAAATATGACTCTGGTCACACTACCTTGGTTGTTACTGCCACTGTTGGTAAATTTGAGTCATAATCTCAAATGAAAGGTAGAGCATTGACATGCCCTTCAAGCTTAAAGACCTCAACAAATACTTGTCTTCAACAGATTATTTTTTATGTATTCTCTCTAGACTAGATTACAACTTAGATTTCTATAACCTTTTTGGTCCTACAAAGTGTCCCAGAAATGTTTTAAACAGGAATCTTCCATAATTATTTATTGTTTTTCTTTGATATGATCAAAGTAGTGACTCTGTTGAACTCTCTCTGAGATCCATCTGTACAGTCCCATGACCATTACAAAGATCTATGTTCCATGCATAGCTAACCCTGGTATTTTTCATGTAAAGTGTCTGCTCCCTCTCCGTTTCCCCCTGGAGACAGCTTGATCAACTTGATGAGCAATTTAGAAGAAAAGAGTGGTGGTATCCAGTGCCACAGCACCAGCTCTCCTCCTAACTGGTGAATTGGGTGCCTTTGCAAGCTTGGATGCTGAAGTACCAAAACTAGAAAAATATTTCTTCTGTTCTTCTTCTCTCTCCTGAAATATGGAAGTATTGAGAACATATAGTTTCCATTTCTTCAAGATGGGAACTTTGGCAACCAAAATCACTTTTCTCTGGGATAAAGTGGCTAAAAACAGGTGATTCTAAGCAAATTTTCAAATATATTTTTGAAACATACTCTGTATAAGTTCCCTGTCCAGTCTTGTGTGTTTTATCATTAACTCTGGCTGCCCTGATTTCTCTGAAGACTTAATCATACACAGCCCCCTGTACTCAATTATCATCTAGATGATGCTTTCACCAAATAAAATGGGTATCTGTTCTGGGTCAATTTGTGTGTGTGTGTGTGTGTGTGTGTGTGTGTGTGTGTGTGTGTGTTTCATACAGGTTTCAAGTTGCTCTAGCACCATTTAGTGAAAAGCACTTCCTTCCCCTTTTTGATGGCATTGACAACTACCAAGAAATTTAAAAATCCAAATGACTAAATTGCATTTAAACTGTTTCATTGCTTTGTCTTTCCATATGCAAATACCACACTAACTTTATTGCTGTAACTGTATTATAAGTTATGAAATCTGATGGAATGTTTCTACAATCTTTGTTCTTTTTCAAGATTAGCTTGGCTAGTCTAGGCCCTTTGCATTTTTTATATCTGTTTTAAATTAAATTTATTAATTTCTACAAAAATTAAAAGATGCTTACTATGGTTTGGAATGGGAACTCATTGGGCCTACAAGTTAATTTGGGGGAGAATAAAAATCTTAATATTGAGTTGTATTAGTCAGTGTTCTTCAGAGAAACTGAAAGCAGTAGGATGTATAGAGAGATATATGAGGAGGAGATTTGTTGTAGAAGCTGGCTCACCTGGTTAAGAAGTTTCACAACCTGCTGTCTACAAGCTGGAGAACCAAGAAAGCCAGTGGTATAATTCAGTCCAAACCAAAGACCTGAGCTTAGGGAGGCACTAGTGTAAGTCCTAAATCAGAAGGCCTGAGACCAGGAGATTCAATTTCTGACAGCAGGAAAACATGACCTCCGAGCTCAAAAAGAGAGAGGACATTCGTTCTTCCCCTTTTTCTCTATTAAAGCTCTCAAGGGATTAGGTGATGTTCACCCACAATGGTGAGGACTGATCTCTAGTTGGTCTTCTGAATCAAATGCTACTCTCTTCCAGAAACACCGTAACTGACACACCCAGAATTAATGTTTTACCCACAATGTGCACATTCTCTAGCCCCATCAAGTTGACATGTAGAATTAACTGTTATCAGAGAATTCCAGTGACTTTGGTCTTTCTCCATATATCTAGACTTGAATTTATCTTAGAAATAGTTTGTAGATTCAGTGTTGAGGTCTTATACATTTTTCATTTAATTTATTCCTAATTTTTTTAAATTTCATTTTCCAGTTCTTTTTCCCATTATATAGAAATACAAATGTTTTTTTTTAAGATTTTATTTATTTGTTCATGAGAGACACAGAGAGAGAGAGAGAGGCAGAGACACAGGCAGAGGGATAAGCAGGCTCCATGCAGGGAGCCCGATGTGGGACTCGATCCCGGGTCCCCAGGATCATGCCCTGGGCCGAAGGCAGGCGCCAAACCGCTAAGCCACCCAGGGATCCCCCAAATAGTTTTTTTATACATGGATCTTGTATCCCACCACTTTGCTATAGTCACTTTTAAGTTCCAAAAGTTGTAAGAGCCTACTTTTCCCACCATAGGCACAATCATATTATCTGTAAATAAAGTTAGATTTACATCTTCCTTTCTAATGTTTATGTCTTTTATTTCTTTTTCATGCCATATTACATGGACTAGGACCTCAATAAAATACAGAACAGATGGTGATAATAGATATCCATGTTACGGTCCTGACTTGGGGTAATGGGGAAACCTCACTGCTAGGTATGATATTAGTTGTATAATTTTTGTACTTACCCCTATCAGATTGAAGAAGTGTCTTTCTATGTGTAAGTTGTCTGAAAAAGGTCATTTTTTTAAATAAATGATACGAAATTGTATCACTTTCTTTTTCTGCATCTATTACATCTGAGTTTTCTTCTTTATTCTGTTGCCAATTTTGATTGATTTTGAACCTTTACCTTAATAATTACCTTAATTATTACCTTAATAACCCTGATTATTGATTTTTGACTGCTAAACCAACCTTTCATTTCAGGAATAAACCCCAGTTAGTTCTGATATACTATTGTTTGTATTTATGTTTGGATAATATTTGCCAAAATTTTGTTGAACAACTTTACATTTATATTCAGGCAGAATTTTGGTCTTTAAATTTCTTTTCTTCTAACATCTTGGTCAGATTCTGATAAAATGATTCTACTAGCCACATCAAGCCATTTGAGAAGTGTTTTATCTTTCTTATCTGAAACAAATTTTTGTTCTTCTTGTCATTTGTATTTGATAGGATTCTCCAATGATGCCATATGGTCCTAGAGATTTCTTTGTGGAAATCTTCAAATGACAATTTATTTATTTAAACACATATAGAATTAGTCAACCTTTCTAATATCTTCTTGAGACTATTTAAAAGGTTATGTTTTTTTTTTCAAGTCATTTTACCATTTCACCAAAATGCCAAATTACTGGCAGAAAGTGTTTAAAATATCTATTTTGCTCTTATTGCTTGGAGTATCTATAATTCAGCAATTAGTAATTTGTGTGGGGGTGGATTGTCCTAGTATGGCTAGTGGATTAGTTTTTTTTTTTCTTTTTTTAAGTATTACAGTCGTTTGGGCTTCATAAAAATAAAATTATTTGTTTTTTTATGTCATTCATATCTGTTTATAGCTATAATCCTTTCTCTTTGTTGGCCATAATATGCTTTTATTTTTTGTTGGTCTTTCTTACATTGAAGCTTAAATCATTTAATGTAATACTACTCTGTTTTCTACTATAAGTACTTAGAGCTAAGTTTTATTCTAAGGACTGCTTTCATTATATATTACAAATTTCCATTACTACTTAGTTCTAAATATTTTCAATAATCTTAAATGCACATATTAAAACTGTGAGTTGTTTTTGTTTAAGTTGTGTTTTCTGATTATTATGGTAAGAATGATGATCTTTCATGACTTTTTATATGTAACTAGTAGTGGAATATCTATAATGTGCCTCCCAAAGCATGATTTGATATGCCTTAGAGTGGCATTCTTTCTCTTTATTTTCAAAGTGTCCTGTATTTTATATGCTGCTCCTTCTTATTTTCCAAGTCATTATCTACATGATAATTTCATTTTTTTTATTTCAATAACTTAATTAAATTCTTATTTCCTTTATTTTTTAAAAAAGATTTTATTGAGACACCTGGGTGACTCAGTGATTGAACGTCTGCCTTTGGCTCAGAGCGTGATCCTGCAATTTAGGAATCAAGTCCCACATCAGGCTCTCTGCATAGAGCCTGCTTCTGCCTCTGCCTATGTCTCTGCCTCTCTCTGTGTCTCATGAATTTTTTTTTTAAAGATTTTATTTCTTTACTCATGAGACACACACACACACACACACAGAGAAAGAGAGAGAGAGAGAGAGAGAGAGAGAGAGAGGCGGAGGTAGAAGCAGGCTCCACACAGGGAGCCCGACATGGGACTTGATCCAGGGTCCCCAGGATCACACCCTGGGCTGAACGAAGCACTAAATCACTGAGCCACCTGGGCTGCCCATGAATCTTTTTTTTTTTAAGATTTTATTTATTTATTTGAAATAGAGAGGGATAGAGCGAGCAAGAGAGCACAGTGTGGGGAGTGGCAGAGGAAGAAACTGACTGTCTGCTCAGCAAGAAGCCTGACATGGGGCTCAATCCCAAGACCCTGAGATCATGACCTGAGCATAGGGCAGATGCTTAACCAACTTAACCACCCAGGTGCCCTAACATCTAATTTTCGTCATTTAATCACTTCATTATTCTAGGCCATTTCAGCATTTCTAAGACACTTTCATTACTTTCAAATGTGGAACCAAAAATGTACATACTGCTTTATTATTTTTTAATTTTTAATTTAATTCCATTTAGTTAACATATTAGTTTCAGGTTTATGATATAATGACTCAACAATTCCATATATCATCAGGCTGATCACAAATGCACTTCTTAATCCCCATCACCTATTTCCCCCATCCTTCCATCTCTCTCCCTTCTGGTAACCATCAGTTTGTTCTCTACAATTAAAAATCTGTTGTTGTCGTTGTTGTTGTTGTTTATTTCAATCTCTCTCTCTTTTTCCCATTTGCTCATTTGTTTTTTTGCTTAAATTCCACATATGAGTGAAATCATGTGGTATTTGTCTTTCTCTGACATACCTCACTCAGCATGATACTCTCTAGCTCTATCCAAGTCATTGCTAATTGCAAAATTTCATTATTTTCTTTTATGAGAGAATAATATTCCATTGTATATATTCAGAGTAGTTATTGATAATTATGTATTTGTTGACATTTTATTACTTGTTTTGTGGTTGTTATTGAAGATTTTCTCTGATCTTTTGTTGTCTTTCTTTGTTTGCTAGTCTTCTTTAGTGATACATTTGGGTTTCTTTCTCCTTATTCTCTACATATTTATTAGTGGTTTTTGATGATTTGTAGTTACCATTAAGTTTGTATATAATATCTTCTGCATGAGGCAGTCTGTATTAAGTTGATGGCCATTTAAGTTTGAACTTATTCTTTATTCCTCTTCTCCCCATATTTTAGGTATATGGTGTAATATTTTACATCCTTTTATTGTGTGAGTTCTTTGACTGGAATTTTTTACAGAAATACTCATTTTTACTACTTTTCTGTGTCCTACCTTTATACTATCTCTTTTGTTCTCTCCATTCCACTCAGAGTGTCCCCTTTAATATTTCTTGCTGGGATGGCTTAATGGTCATGAACTCCTTTATTTTTTGTTTGTCTGGAAAACTTTTTATCTCTCTTTCTGTTCTGAATGGTAGCCTGATGGATGGAGTATTACTGGCTGAAGATTTTTCCCATTTCAGCACTAGGAGTACATCATGCTCCTCCCTTCTGGCTTGGAGAGTTTCTGCTGAAAAATTCACTGATAGTGTCATGGAGTTTCCTTTTTATGTTACTGCCTTCTTTTGTTTTGCCTCTTTTAAAATTTTTTATCACTATATTTTGCCAATTTAAGTACAATATGTCTTGATATGGATCTGCTTTTGTTGATTTTGTTGGGGGTTCTCTTTGCCCCCTGGATTTGGATGTCCGTTTCCTTGCTGATTAAGGAACTTTTCAGCTGATATTTCTTCAAATAAATTTTCTTCCCCCTTTCTTCTTCTGGGACTTTTTGATGTTAATGTTATTACATCTGATGGTGTCACTGAGTTCCCTACATCTGTTCTCATTTTGCCTAATTCTTATTTCTCTTTTCTTCAGCTTGATTAATTTAAATTACTCTGTCCTCTAGATCATTAATTTATTCCTCTGCCTCTTCCAGCCCGCTATTCATTCCATCGAGTGTGTTTCTTATTTCATTTATTGAGTCCTTTATCTCTGCCGTGTTATTCCTTAGCTTTGTGTTAAGAGTCTTATTGATGCCTTCCACTCTTTTCTTAAGTTTATTGAGTATCTTTATGATCATTACTTTAAATTCTTTATCAGGCATGTTAATTATATCTGTTTCATGTAGGGTTCTGGCTGTGATCTTGTTCTATTATTTTGTTTGGGACACATTCCTCTGTCTTCTCATTTTCCAAAAGGGCCTATGCCTGCTTCTCTTAGGAAAGTCAGCTATATCTCCTGTTCTTGAGGATAATGGCCTTGTGAAGAAGAGGTCCTATAGTGCCCTACTCTATAGCACTTCCTGTTCCCTAGAGCCTGGTGGTTTAGGAAGTACTCCACTGTTGCTGTATGTGCTCTGTTGTTTTGTCCTGGCCACTTTATCCTTCAGACCAGTCATCTGCAGAGGTTCTCTTTGCTTGTTGTGGGCAGTGTTTGGTCCCTGGCCTGAATTGGTAAGTTTTAACGAGGTATCCTCTGATCTGCTTGTGAAATAAGACCTATTGCCAACACTGCCAAAACCAAGGCCCTACAAAACTCTCAGGCCATAAGCTGTGGTGTTTTTAGGGGCTTGCGCCTGTCTTATGGGGGAAAGGGCCCACCACACTGAGACTCAGGCGGTTGTGTCTAGGAAAGGCAATTCCTCCAGAACATGGTAGGGTAAGGCTTGGTGTAAACAGGTTTATTGGGAGTGTCAACGCTGCCTTGATTCCTGCAGGTAATCCTGTGCTTATGCTGAGGGGTGGGTAAGGGAAATGGCACCTGCCAGTTCCTTTTTTTCCAGAGGTATCTCTCTATGAATGCTGCCTCTCTGGGACACACTCCAAGATGGGTAAATAACCTCTCCATCTGTTTCCAGGCACTATTCAGATCACTGTTTCCACATTGTATGTCAAAGATTGTTTGCCCTGCCTTTTTTCCAAGAACAGCTCTAATGTCCCCTGGGCTCTATTATAGTCAGACTCACTAACCTTCAAAACTCTAGGCTTTAAGCCCCACTTGTTGCAAGAAATCACAAACTTCAGTCTCTCTTGCTTTCCAAGCCAGTTGCTATGGGGATTCATCTAATACATGTGCTACCCTGTGTACCAGTCTCTCTCTTTGCCTGCTCCATAACTACAGCTCCTTCCTACCACAGTGACCCTGATCCATTCCCCTCCAGGCTGTGTCTCTACACTTCCTACCTTCTTTGATGTGGCCTCTTCTCTACCTTTAGTTATGTGGTTTGTTCTGTCAATCTTTAGGTTGATTTCTGGGATATTTAGGATGATTTGATAGTTATCTCTATTTGATAGCTAAGTTGACACAAGGCTAGGGGCCACCTACTCCACTACCATCTTCTAAGCCCCCTCATACTGCTTGACTTTTTTAAAACAGGAAATATTTTATATGTAAAGACTATAATTTTTTCTTGATATTATTTAAAGTTTTTTTTTTAATACCCTTAGCTGGACTAAAAGCAAACTACATTTTGTTAGGTAGAGGTAATGAGACAATTAAAACTTTTGAACAAAATACAAAATATGACACCACTAATTATATCATGATTTTAGGGGTCATTTCAATGTTTGAATAAGCACTTATTTGGAAACTTTTAATAACTATGGGACATCAATCCATTTTCACAAAATTTCATTTTAAAAACTTTCTCTAAAATCAAGAAGTGAAGATTTGCTTAGCTCCCCCACCACACACACACACACACACACACACACACACATTAATATCCTTTTCTTTTCTGTTTCTTTTTCTCTACCATTATCATTTTGTTTCAAAATTGGCCTAGGTTTATAATAGTCTTAACCACATACTCTTAGGGAACAAAATGTTATCTAATTTCAGAACAGAGAACACTGAAGTATTTAGTGAACGATAAATTTCATGAGTAAACTAAACCTCAGATTAACTAAGAATGGGGCAGTTTTAATGATTTCTACTCTCCATTTAAATGAATGCATTATAAATAATAAAGAAGACTTACACTTGTAATTTTCTTTCCTTGCTTTGTCAAACATAATAGCAGTTACAAAATAGAAGACAAATCATGAAGAAATAGAATGTGGCCTCTGAAACACACTAAATTACCAATCTTCTGCTGGCCAATTTATTTGGTATTCTCTAGAATAGAATAAAGGTTTGAATCTTTACCCTTAGAGAGACAATGAGTGAAATTATGGTGGAAATAAACATGTTATCATCCCTCCTTTTTCAAAAACTCAAGAGAGATAAACTTACCCAAAACTTGTCTAAAAGTTATATTGCTGTTCAACTGCATAGCACCCACTCCCTTCAAGCACCTATGTTTGTGGGAGGTATGGAAGATGATCCAGCATAGCCTGTGATTTTGCTGACCTATGGCTGAGAATCAGCAAAAAGAGAAACAAATGCCACTGTTTTGAACCCAAGGGACACCTCCTTTTTTCTGAGCTTACAAACCTAACATAATTCTGACCTTGAAGGGGCAGCTTATTTACATCATTCTGTGTTCTCAAGGGAAAAAAGTATGAATTTAATTATATCCCTGTCAAGAGGTAATTCCATCTCAAAAATTAATTTTCAGTGCTTTGGAGTTATTGCACATTAAAAATATTGTCACACAAAAAACATGGGTGGCCTGTCACAAACATTATGAAACTATTGACCTTACATAGCTTCATCTGCACAACTATTGATTTTTTTCTGTCTTTATTTTGACATTTCATATGATTTCATCTAAGATTCATCACTGTGGAAATGTCAGGTTTAAGGGTGTGCTTTTATTGTTTGGGAAGAGCCATCTTAGAAATGGTTTACTACTTATCTATTAGAGGCAGTAGGCTGGATTCATCAATGTTGAAGTGATTCAGCATCAGGTTATCACACTTATTTTTCCAGGAGTTTCCAGATAGCTCTTTTTCCCATCCTGAGAAGTGGATTGGGTTGTCACTTTGGGTATTAGATGTCAATAGTTCCTAACAGGGCTTTAAAACACTCTTAATTTAAGGACTTATTGGTCTGAGGGATACAGTTGTTAGTATGGTTTCTGTTTGTTGGGAAGCTGATGGAGGCTCTAATACATTTCTAAATACCAATTACTGAGGACATAGCCAGAAATCAGTATTTTAATGCAATTTTATCATAAAAATGTTTTGTCATGTTCAAATTTTCAAACTTAAATCTTCATGTTGTCTTTCCCCTGACCCCAGTGGGAGATGAATAAAGTTTTCAAGGCCTTGAACAGGGTCTGTGACCAGTATATCATCTGAAAATATGTGTCTCCCTTTTGCTTGGCTGGCTTTTTCAAACTGACACTTGCCTCACATTACAAAATACCTGAGGACTTCAAATCAACAGTGAATAATTTATGTGTAAATAGACTGACTTCTATTAGTATAAAAATTGGAAGAAGAGTCAAAAATTATTTATGTTACTATAGAAGACTAGTTTTAAACCAGCCAACAGCATGTAAAGATAATATTTTCAGGCAGAACCAGCTACACCATTTGCAAGGCTCAGTGCAAAATGAAAATGTAGAGCAATGTAGAGCACTCTGTTCAAAATTATTAAGAATTTCAACAGTAAACATTAACTCAGTACAAGACCCTTGTAAGCATAAGACCCTGTGTGACTGCACAGGTTTTATGCCTCTGAAGTTAGTCCTGTTTCCAGTTCCTATCATGAAATTTAACTTTTGGATTCTTTTGCTAATGAAGAAGAACTTGACCTTCTTACATTACAGTTTTCCTTCCTAAAGAAAGCAGCCTCAAACTGAGATAATCCATAGTCAGATTTACTAACATACCATTAACTAACTAAAGTTTTTTAAAAATAATAATAATGCTAAAGTATACAAAGTATACAAAATACCATCTTGCTTGACTATGTTTTTCTTAAAGTCTCTGAATTAGAGATATGTTTTTAATTTTTTCATAACTAGCTAAAATAAAAACAAAATAAAAGTTTTGAAAAAGTAAATTCTACTTAATCAATCTTATGCTAGCATTTCCTTTGTATGGAAGATAATTCCAAAAGGTTCAAGTATCTCTCCATCTGTCAGCAGATTTGTGGAGAAAAGTACTGTTAATGAAAATGACAGTGTACACAAGGTGACCTTTAAAAGTGATCCACTATTCTCAAAATGACACTGCTTTCCACAGCAAATAAGAAACCATTATTGGTGTTCCATGTTCTCAACCACTTGTTATCAAAGCAGTAATAATTGATTTAAAAGGAAAGATTACATTTCATTATGACTATATCACATTTATTAATGAAATATTTTTCTACTGGCTAGAAAAAAAAATTGTTACCAGGAGACACATTATGCATAGAATACATTGGGAAATGTATTCCATGTTATTCTTGAATTCTAAGTTTTTACAATGATTTAAAACCAAGTCACAGTATTAAAATGCGATTACATTTTTAGTGGCACATGTTTTTTTTTTTCTTTAATTGAATGGAAAAACTAAGATTTTTTTGAGTCGTTAATGTTTTAATTATAGTATTTGATTCAGTAAAGAACAATTCTCCTAATGAGAGTTGGCCTACTTAATGACATTGCTCAGTGTATTATTTAACTAATCAGATTTTTCCTTCAATCCCAGCATTTACTACTTTATTTTACATATTCAGAGCAGACATGCTAGCATGTGTATTAATGTTAATTGAAGTTATTCAGGTGGATGACAAAGAAAATTAGACCCCTCAGGGCGTCATATTCCCTTGTAGTTTAAAAAAAGCTTTCAAGAACTGCGTGTATAAATTCGAACAAAATACTCTACTCCACATGCCACAGTAGATTTTCTAAGCATTTGATCATGAAGCTGAGAATGTCCCTGGCAATATATATGTCTCACACAAAGAGATTAAATAATTAAAAAAATGGACTTATATATATAAAAAGAAATTCTACATAAATTCTGAAGGGTAATTTTGACTATATAATTATAAGGAAAACATTTTAATAAGCTCATCATTTTTGTTGAGAAATGGCCATGTTTATATCAATCAGTTTTCTGATCTGTTTCTAAATCGTGGGACTTTAAACAAACAAAAACACTATGCCCATGAAACTTGTAAGATATTTAGAATCTTTTTTAAAAAGCTCTAGAAATCTCTCTTCCAAAGCATGTATTTAATTCTATATTCAAATCCCCACGTAAAAAAAAATACCTTAGGAGATCTGATAAATTTGCAAAATGTAAATAGGATCTATTGACTTTAAACAGAATAAAACTAGAAAGAAAATAAAGTCTTTCCCCCAGTAGTACCACAGGGGGAAAGAAACATAGTTTCAAAGCACAAGAGAAATAACAGATAACAGTATTTTAGTGGAAGTATAAAAAGCCAAAATGGAACTGAGGAACATTGTCGCAACTTCATATTACTTCTTAAAATTATTAGATTGAGAAAGATTCTGATGGAAATGTAAATCTGAAGTCACTTCTCATTTATTTAGTCTATGAACTGAAGCAGTTTTTCTCTTTAGATTAAAAAAAGAAAATGCAGGTTCTGTTGGTTGAGTGATCCTCCATACCAAGCAGAAAGCTTCAGGGGTTCCCAAGAATTTTTAATCCAGTTCCACTGCCTACCTCACCCTCATTTTCCTCCTCACAGACCTCTCCCTTTTTCTCTATCACTGCCGCCTTCTCTCTTTGCACATGCAGATCACTTTTTCTCCATCTTCACAGATTCTGACACTACAGGTATATTCTGAGGGACCATTCAGATGCCACCCTTATTTCAAAGGCTTTCTTGAATCTACCAGAGCAAAGGATACCCCCTCCTCTGAATATTTATAGTCATTTTTCACAGTTTGGAAACATATTTCATTCCTTCTTCTAACTTGTTTCTTTATGCATGTTTCCCCCCCCCCCCCGATGTTATCAGATTCTAAGTTTTCTGTGGAAAAAGATAGGATGCATTTACACTCATATGTAAATATGTCATTTGCACATACACATTTAATAAATGTTTAATAGATAAATTAACTATGAACCAGGGAGTTTTTAACATTCCTTCCATTAGTTTCTAAACCACCACGTTCTGAATGGTATTAATCGTGATTAGCCATGTTGCTCTAGAGGCTGATCTGCTGCATGCAATTCCAGGCTTTTATATTCATTGATATATGATTTTGGGCAAGTCACTTAACATCATTCTGTTTTAACTTCGTCACCTGTTATGTAGGAATAGTAATACAGGGATAATTCAAGGAATAAATAGGTTAATGCATTAAATAAAGTGCTACGGACTGAGGGACTTTATTAACAAATTTATTTCTCAACAGTTCTGGGTACTGGGATTCCAACGGTGTTGGCAGGTTTGGTTTTTTCTGCAGTCTCTCCTTGGTTTGCAAAGACTCCTTTCTCCCTGGATCTTCTCAGGGCCTTTCCTCTGTGCATGCACACCCATCCCTAGTGGCCAAATTTCCTCTTCTTACGGGACACCAGATTAGATGAGGACCCACCCTAAAGGCCTCATTTTAACTTAATCCTTTAAAGGGCCTATTTCCAAGTAGTCACATCCTGAGGTAGTGGGAATTAGGGCTTCAACATAGACATGAGGGTGGAGGTGCAATTTAACCTGTTATACTCATGTAAATCACATAAAACAGTACTTGCACCATATTACTCTCTGCCTTCTGATCATTTTGGGTCTCTGTCTTAGTCTACCAACGAATATTTTCTTTTACTTGTAATTTAAAGATAATTTCAAATTTGGATTCCTGTGGCCACCTTCCCTATGCCTTTTTACCTTCAAAGCAACTTGCTGTCTGCTAATATAATAATTATAATTATTTCATTATTCCATCATATGTAACTGAAATTTTAGACTTCCAAGAATCTTCTATTTTCTCAGCTCTGCTTTTTAAAACTTATTAAAAACTTTAGTGTACGTTCTTTGAAGTTGCAAAGGATTTTCCATTACCGTAGAATAACTGAAATATAAGAGATTCAAACAGTTTGATAGAAATGGGTATAAAATATCACATTTATATACTATATGAGAAAGACGGTGATCTGAGCTAATAGTGAAATACTGAAGTTAGTTTATCCAAGAGTCACCATCTTCAGAATAATTTGTTACTCTGGAGAATCCCTATGGCACAAAAATTGAAATAACTCAATTCATAGATACGTTGTAATCTAGACATATTTACATGGAAATTTGTTCAGTTTTGACTGTATCCCACGATTGAGTTTTATATAATGTATGGACAAGGAAGGCAACTGCTGCCAGTAGCTTTTTGTAGAATTTTATACAATATTTAGAGTACTCTGGCTTGGACACCATAAATCAGCCACCCTTTATTTCTCATTTTTGGCATATCACATTGAACAATATAAATCTTACATTTTTATTTTGAATAAATGGTTCTAGCTAGCTTAGTAGTGATCAAAAAGGAAGAAGAAGGAACTAATCAGGAAAATAATCTGACCAACATGTGAATATTACTCCCTCTGCAGAGATTTAACTGCCCACAGCCCATTTCTGAGCAAAAATGAATTAGATACTCCCTTAGCAACCACTTAGAAGTTCAAAAGCTTAAACTTTTTTATAATTTGAGGCAGAAATGTGTGCTCTTTACGGTAGCTTCAGTTTTTAGTCTTCAGTCAAGCAAATGGTATTGGTAGAAATTGAAAGCACACATCATGAAACAGCAAAAACCTTTCCCACAGCAAAGGACAAAAACAATTTTAAACAAACTGTTGAACTGTTGTAATTGTAGAAGAAAGTACTGGAAATCTGATGAGATTTCTAAGAAATATGATTTGCCTCATTGCAGAGCCTCTGAAATTAAATTTGAGAAATGTCTTAATTTGCATTAAAACTGCCTAACCAATCCACTGATGCTCCTTAGCACAATGTTGTGTATCAACGTTTTATGAATTCAAACGAACTTATATCATTAATTTCTGTGTTATGGAGTAGCTTCTCAGTGGCAAGTGTAGAGTTCAGTCTTCCAAATACCGTGAATAACACTCTTGCCATTGAGGCTATCAGACTTTGTTTTAGGAGCAAGTCGGAGCCTGACTGTCACTTTTAAATTCAGCTACTTCAGTTTTAAATTTTGAATGAACCAGCAAAGTTCACTGCTAAAAGTAATAAGCAATAAATTACATTATTACAATATAAGAATACTGTATAGTGCAAACAACCCTCCTCTATTTTATATTTTTACTAACTGTAAGTTAGTCTATTGCTTTCTTAAGTGCAAGTCTTCTATAACTTCCTAGAAAATAATTCAACAATTGTCTTCTTTGAAATGCATTTCTAGGCTCACGTTGTACATCTTCACAGAAGTAAAGATTGTCTGTAATAAAAGATATTTTCCTCTTGTTTTGTGAACATGAAGTGAAAATGAAAATGAAGGGGCATACGAAGGGGCATCTGGGTAGCTCAGTCCATTAAGCATCTACTTTTGGCTCAGGTCCCACATCGAGCCCCACATTGGGCTCCCTGCTCTTTGGGGAGCCTGGTACTCCCTCTCCCTCTGCCTGCCACTCCCTGTGCTTGTGCTGGAGCTCATGCTCTCTCCCTCTGTGACAAATAAATAAATAAAATCTTTTTTAAAAATGCATATGAATTACCTTATAATTTACTTGCAATATTCCTTAGTATAAACAGAGAAAGAAGTAAATGATGACTAAGAGGATTTTCAAGTTTATGTTTTTAATATTTATTAATTAGCCCATTTAGTAATAACAACAAACCTACTTTATGCTATCATAAATAACATCTTTATAAAAACATAATTATATTTTCCAAAACAACAAAAAAGCATTTACTAAGAAGAGTAATCTTTTAATTTATATTTTTATTGAAATATTGCAGATTCACATGTGGCTGTAAGAAATGAGACAGATCTTTGTGCACTCCTTATATACTTTGTCCAGTTTCCTACTCAATGGAAACATTTTGCAAAACTATAGTATAATATCACAATGAGAATATTGGCATTGATATAACCCAGTTTTATTCAATCTTCCCCACTTTTACTTGTCCTCGTTTGGGAGTGTGTGTATGTGAATGTGTTGAGTTCTATAAAATTTTATCACCTCTGTAGGCTTGTGTAACAAGATACCAAACAGTACTAACTCCAAAGCATCCCTTCTGTTGCCCTTATTTTTTTTTGAAAAAAATTATTTATTTATCCATGAGAGACACAGAGAAAGAGGCAGAGACACAGACAGAGGGAGAAGCAGGCTCCCTGCAGGGAGCCTGATGTGGGACTTGATCCCGGGACCCTGGGATCACAACCTGAGCTAAAGGCAGACGCTCAACCACTGAGCCACCCAGGTGCTGCTGTATTGTCCTCTTGTAATCATATTTCTTTATCCCCTTTCCTCCGGTAAACAATCTCTCTTCCATTTCTGAAATGTTGTCATTTAAAAAAAATATCATATAAATGGAATTACACTGTTTGTAACCTTTTGGGAGTGGCTTTTTTCACTCAGCATAATTCCTGTTAGAGATTCATCCTAGTTGTATCAATATTATAATACTCTTTTTAAATCCCTAAGTAGTGTTCCATGTTCAGTTTGTTTAACCATTTATCTGTTGAAGAACATCTTGACTGATTCCATTTTTTAGTTATTACACATAAAACCACAACGTAAACTTATGTATAGGTTTACATGAGTTTTCACTTCTCTGGGATAAATGCTCAGAGTGGAATTACTGAACCCTATGGTAATTGCATGTTTAGGGACATAAAAAGGTGCCAAACTGATTTCCAAAGTGTTTATGCCATAATACATTCCCCCAAGCAAAATAAGAGTGATCCAGTTCTCTGTATCCTTGCATTTGATGTCACACTATTTTTTTTTTTTTACTTTAGCTAGTATATTAAGTGTGGCTACATCTTATTGTAGTTCTAATTTGCATAGCTAATGATGTTGAATGTCATCTCATGAACCTATTTGCTGTCTGTATATCCCCTGGTAAAATGTCTTTCGCTGTCCTTTTCCTATTTTTTAATTTGATTGTTTTTTTTTATTGTTGAATTTTGAGAGTTCTTTATATAATCTAAATGCTTGTTCCTTCATCCATATGTAGTTTGCAAATAGTTTCCCCCAGTAAGTAGCTTGTCTTTTCATCGTCAGGATGTGGGTCTTCACAGAGCAAAAGTTTTTAGTTTGTTAAGGTATAATTTATTATTTTTCCTTTTCTGGATCATGTTTTGGTGTGAAGTCTTAGAATTCATTGCTAAGTCCTCGATCCTAAATATTTTCCCCTATGCTTTTGTCCTAAAAGTTTTATGCTTTACATTTAAATAAATTTACATGTACATTGTATGTAATTTACTTTGAGTTAGTATTAGGTTTACGCTGAGATTCTTTTTTTTTTTTTTTTTTTTTTTTTTTTGCTGTGGACGTCTGGTTCCAGTGCCATTTGTTAAAAAGACTATATATATATATATATTTCTTCTACTGGATTGCTTTTGAATCTTTGTCAAAAATCACTTGAACATGTTTGTGTGGGTCTATTTTGTGTGTGTGTGTGTGTGGGTCTATTTCTGGACTCTGTTCTGCTTCATTGATTTATATGTCTATATTTCCTCTAATACCACACTGTTTTGATTACTATAGCTACAGGGTAAACCTTTATTAGGCAGAATATTTCCTCCTTTCTTCTTCATCAAGACTATTTTTGGTATTCTAGGGTCTGTACCTTTTCCTCATTTCCAATAAGCTTGTCTGTGTCTTCAAAAATATTTGCTGAGATTTTGATTGGAAGTGTACTAATCCTACAGATAAATTTGGGAAATAATTGACAGCACTACTACATTGAGTCTTCCTGTCCGAGAAAAAAAAAAAAAAAAACTATCTCTCCATTTATTTGGTCTTTTTTTATTTCTTTTTTTCAACATTCTTTAGTTTTACTTGCAGATCCTGTACATGTATTGTTAAATGTATGTGCATTTCATTCCATCTGGAGCAACTAGAAATGGCATTTTTAATTTCAGTTTCCACATTTTCATTGGTGGTGTGTAGATATGTAATTGATTTTTATGTGTCGATCTTGTATGCTGCCGTGTAGATGAGGTCACCTATAAGGTATAGGAGGGTTTTGTGGGATGTTTTTTGTATGTTCATTAAGATTTCATTACATAGACAAGCATGTTATCTGCAACCAGAGGTGTTTGTGTTTCTTTCTTTCCATTCTGTTTGCTTTTTGTCTCTTTTTGTTGTTTTGCTGAAAAGACTGGAACATTCAGTACTATGTTGAGTAAGAGTCGTGAGAGTAGATATCCTTGCCTTCCTCCTGATAGTAGAGGGAATGCATTCAGTTATTCACCATTAACTATGATGTTATCTATATGTTTTTATAGATGCTTTATATTAAATTGAGGTAATCCCCCTCCATTTCCATGAGTGCTTTTATCATGTGGATAGTAGATTTTTGTTACTTTTTCTGTGTTGATTGATCATATGATTTTAATTCTTTAGCTTGTTGCTGTAATGTGTTACATTGATTGATTTTCAAACATCGAATCAGTCTTACATGCATAGAATAAATCCCACTTAGTCATGGTACGTGATTTTATACACTGCTGATGAATTCATTCATTCATTCAACCCGAATGCTATATTGAGGATTTTCGCATGTAAGTTAATAAATAAGAGACAATGAGTATTTGTTTGGTATTGTGTTTGTCACATTGGTCTTAGGGTAATATGGGCCTTATAAAATGAGTTAGGAAGTGTTGTCTCATCTTCTGGAAGAAGAGATATTCTGAAAGAGATTGTATAAAATTGTTAGTTTTAAAAATTTTGGTAGAATTCTCTAGTGAAACTGTCTCAGCCTGAACTTTTATTTTAGCAAGATTTTAAATTATTAAAGCAATCCTTTAATGATTAAAGAGTAATGGTAAGGACCCTCTTTCTGGCCTGCAGATGGCTGCCTTTTCACTGTATCCTCATAGGGCAAAAGAAAGAGGGACAGAGGACAGAAAGAGAGAGAGAGCAGTCTCTGATCTCTTCTCATAAAGGCATTATCATATTTATCATGAGGACCTTACCCTCATGACCTTACCTAAACCCTCTTTCCTAAGACCTTATTTCCAAATATCATCATGATGAAGGTTAGGCCTTCAACATATGAATTTGGGAGAAACACAATTCAGCCTTTAGCAGGATACATGAATAAACAGTATTCTGCTGTTGTTAGGTGAAATGTTCTATATATGTCTCCAAGTTTGTTTTTAATCATTGACTTCTATAAAGGAAAATGGTAGAACCAACCAAAAATTCTGTCTTACATTTCATCCGTGTTGGACCTTAGTCCTATATTTGACATAGGACAAATGTATGATTATATAAATTATTTCATCCTAAGATATCAGGACAGGAGAGGGTATTAACTCTTTTATAGGGCTTAATTTTATTTCTTGTGTCTACTCTTCCTGAAATGCTTCCAAAAGTTTTATTTTTCATTTTTAGAGGGAAAGAAAAAGATCCAGGAATTATAATTCAATTGCATTTTTGTAACTCTTGTCAAAGATAGTGCACTGTCCTAGAGATCTCTTTCTACATGACCTACATGAAATAATAGCTATTTGTAGACAGAGAAAATAGTACACAAAATATAATCCCATCCCTCATTGTCACATATTCAAGAGGCAAGGCCCATATATTTAACTCAGGCCTAGGGAATAGGTTGGTGCTTTTTTGCCCAGATTATCCAGGATGCAACAAACTCCAACAGTTATTGTGATAGGTCACCAGGACTGCAGGATGAATGGAAGTGGTAAAAATAGACATTTAACAAGCATTCTCATTACATGGTGTTCTCTTCTCATCGCATATAATAATTTAAAATTCCAGAATATCTCAACATCTAAAAAACTTGTATAAAACACAAAGAGAGACACCCATATTATGATGATAGCATGACTTTCTCAGATTGATGGATTTTATTGGCATTGCAGAGGATGAAATAGGCAAATTGTAATGCTCTACTTTTACCTGCAGGTGATATACCTGATCTCTGACTTATTATAAACCCAATTTGCAACTTTTTGAAATCACTGCTCATTTCAAAGAAAAATTTTTTAAATAGTAAATTACAAGTTTAAAGACCTAAGTGACCTTAAAAATTCTTATCATTAATCCCAGACACTCATTATTTTGAGGAGTGCTAAACTTTAATTGGTCTGACCCATTTTACTAAGTCATCCTACTGCTCTCCTTAATAATTCTTTTTCCATTTCTCCCCATTTTAGCAGACTAAAAGAATGAAAATAAATAAAGTTAATTCTACTTTTTCCATGCTAGGGTCTATCCAGGAGATATTTTCAAGAAATACAACCCAGAGGATATATGACAAGCAGCATTTATTGCCACATGACCTTCGTTGTGCAATATTGGTGTTATAAACTTTTTCCCACCTATGGTAGAAAGTGATGAAGCATACTTTCAGGAATGCTACATATTTATTACTCTTGAACTGTAACTGAAGAAATGAGCCTATCAGCCCAGGAAGCTGTACCAGTTTCAATCTAATAAGAATGAAAAACACAATGTTCAAAATGATGTTTTATTAGAATAAAATAAAATTGAAAGGTTTAGTGATAAACCAGTCGGTATCACCAGTCGGTATCACAATAATCATGTTTATACCATGAGAATGTATTAACTCACTCTTAGAGAGGGTATGAATGTACTCCTCTGCTTGGAGTAACTTGACCATCTAAGAACTAACAGGACTTGATGAATTGGATGAGTGTGAGGAGGTGCATTTAAAGAGGAATCAGGGATGACTCACATATATTTGACTTGAGCAACTCAGTGGATGGATAGTGTAGCTGTTTTTTGGGGACAAGGAAGACTGACAGGGGAATAGACTTATTTTGGCCACGCTAAATTTGAGATAACTCAGATTTCTAAGTGAAGATCGAGATAGGAGTTTGGAGCTCAGTGGAGAGACCAAAACTGAGGAAGTATAAGGAAAGGTCAGATAATAGTTGTTGCTTTTTTTTTTTTCCCCTCACAAACAAGTAAAACCTATTAGCCCTTGAAATCCTATACCCTGGGATCCTCTGCTCACATAGCCTTCCCACATTATACAATTCTACTTATTTATCTCAGACTGGATCTTATGCTTGTCAGACCAAACTTGTATCATAGTCAGAATACCTTAGTAGGCACGCAATTAGAAGTTGGTGGATGGGGAACCCTGGGTGGCGCAGCGGTTTAGCGCCTGCCTTTGGCCCAGGGCGCGATCCTGGAGACCCGGGATTGAATCCCACGTCGGGCTCCCAGTGTATGGAGCCTGCTTCTCCCTCTGCCTGTGTCTCTGCCTCTCTCTCTCTATCTCTCTCTGTGACTATCATAAATAAATTAAAAAAAATTAGAAGTTGGTGGATGAAGACATGAACTATGTCCATTTTGTTGCAAGTTTGATATCTGTTATGCCTAAGATAAACTACTTGGCACCTGTGTCATTATCTCTGAAGTTCATCCTTACCCAGATCACATGACTACATTCTTATTTATTTTGTATTGTGTACCCCTTCAGCCCTTGTTTGAGCACTGAACATGTTCCATGTCCATGTCCATGTCCCTGAGGAGACTAGACTTCTATTTCAACTCAAGTGAATCATTCTCTCAGTCTCAGAAACTAACGCTGCCAGCTCCATTATAGCTGACTCCAAGCATTGCCACAACCTAGAAGTTCCAGCAGCCTTACGGCACATATCATATCAAATATCTGAGATTTTATCACTTGTCCAGTTTGCAACTTTATCATAGGAGTTTGGAAACTGTGGTTTGAGATGAGGGTGTTGACTTTATTTCAGCCCCTGGAGTCCACTGTAGTCAATAGTATTTTGGTTGTAAGTAACAGAAATGTAAAAAAAAAAAATTAAATTAAAAAAAAAGTAGTTGAGACTTAATGCAAGGGCACTGGGGCATTTCACATAATCCAAAAGTTTCCCACAGGAAACAAGATTTTTCTAGAGATCTCAGGGATTGAAACCAGGAACTCAACTGCCACTCAAACTGTCTCTCTTTTTCTGACTTTCTCATCTTTCTCCACCCATTCTTACTACTGTATACAGGTTCTTTCTAAGAATTTAGACACATGATTATCTATGGATCCAGGCTGAAATCATCTCTGCTTAGTATCTCAACAGAAGGAGAAGGCTGACCTCTCACTGTCTTCAGTGAATAAACAATTGGTGGTCGGCCTGACTTGGTTAACATATCTACTCCTGGACCATTCACATAATTAAGGGAATGGAGTGATGTGATGCACAATCATATCAGAATCACCAGAGTGGAGGAAGCTAGAGGGTGCCATTATAGGAGGTATGGAAACAGGTATACTGGGAAGATGCAGGGACTTCTCTCCAGTTCCAGCATACTTCATGACTGGATCCCTACAAGGTTCAGTGCTTAGATAGTCAAAGACTTCATAAGCCTAATGTTGATTTTGACCCATTAGGCCATCATCTCTTCTTCACTCCTTCTTCTTCTTTCCTTTAAAGTCCTTTTTATCTGATCCAAGAGAGAAAAGAATAGTATTTCCTCTATTGTGTAATATTTTACAATGGCAATAGATGAAGTATTTAGCAATGCAGGCTTTGGGGTCAGGCTGATCTGAGTTTGTTTATTTATTTATTTATTTATTTATTTATTTATTTATTTATTTATGATCTGAGTTTATATCCTGACTCTGCCACTTACACTCTTGATGACCTCACACAAGTGACTTCATATCTCTGTAAAACAGGAATACCAATACCTACCCTGAGAAATTGTTAGGATTAAAAGATATAAAAAGGGTTTTTCAGAAAACCTAGGACAAAATCAAACCTGTATTGCTATGGGACAAGGTACAAAACAGAAGAAAAAACAACACATATTGAAGAGTCAGAAAGTAGCTCACAGTTAGCTCCCAGGCACTCCACAGCTCATGATCTGCCCCAACAGAGGCAGCCCACATCCTGAACTAAGTGACAAAGGCTGCGAGAAGAACAGGTGGCCTTCACTGATGCCACAGAAGGGCATACGAGACAGATTCTGATAGCTTAGCTCCCATTGAGCTATTTAAGAACCAAAATTTGGTGCCAAGAAAAGTCACAGGCTGGGCCAGAGCCAGCTGGCTTGTCACAGGGCTTGGGGTCTGTGTGAAAACAGTGATAGTCTAAATGTCTTTTCCAAATGAAATTTTAAAAGAGATAAAGAATTTACGAGATGGGTGTTTATAGTCTGTTAAGGACAAGTGCTACCAAAGATAAGACTCTTATTCCAAACAAAGTAGCATGAGGGGTTTAGGTCAGACACATTTAGAAGCTCTCCAGTGGTAAAAATTGTTTTCAGGCAATTCCTGACCAAAGGGCCTTTGCCTATATAGAAAGACCCTGTGGCTCCTCTCCTCCCACATCCACCCATAGTTGGGAGGCATCACTGTCACCATCATTGGAACACTGTCAGTTGGGATATGGGCAGGTAGGAATCCAACTAAGTGACAAGCTGGGTGGGTGAGGAGAGGCAGGTTTGGAATATGAGGAGTTCAATGCAATCATCAAGGACCCATATTCTTTCCCTCCAACTGATATCCTCATCCTGTCAGCTTTTGCCTTCAGGCGTTTTGCTTCATGAACTCAAGATATCTGCACAGCCACATCCAAAACCTGGAAAGAGAAAACGGATGTCTCCCTTAAGTATTAGTCGGCTTGAGCTGCCGTAACCGAGTACTGCAGGCCAGGTAGCTTAAACAACAGACATTTATTTTCTCACAGTTTTGGAGAAAACAGAAGTCCACCATCAAAATGCTAGAAAATTTTGCTTCCAGTGGGAGCTCTCTTCCTAGATTATAGATTGCTGTCTTCTCACTGCCTTCTCCTGCGGCATTTCCTCTGGACTCCGCCTGTGGAGAGAGTGAGCTCTGGTGTCTCTTAGTTTACTTATGAAGACACTGGCCCTCTTAGATTAAGGCCCTACCTTAGCCTTTATAACCTCTTTGAAGGCCATATCTCCAAATACAGGCACATTTGGATCAGGGCTTCAATATATGAATTTTGGGAGGGGGACACAATTCAGTCCATAGCATCTACTCCTGTTCCTTTTAAAGTGTGAGGAATATCTTTCCCAGAAGCAAAATTGAGTTCTCCTTAATGAAGTCATTCACTGGTAAGGGGAATAAAATCATTGTGGCTATATACCTGATAAAGCCAGAGTGAGCCAGCCTCCCCTTAGACACCTGCACATCCAAGATTCTTTTTTTCCTTTTCTTTTCTCTTCTTTTTTTTTCTATTTTACATTTTTTAAATTTAAATTCAATTTGCCAACATATAGTATCACACCCAGGGCTCATCCCATCAAGTGCCCTCCTCAGTGCCTGTCACCCAGTTACCCCAACACCCCACCCGCCTCCCCTTCCACAACCCTTTGTTTCCCCAGAGTTAGGTTTGTCTCCCTCTCTTTTTCCAAGGAGTGACTGAAATTTGACTTTGTTAGCAAGGCAAAAGTTAAAATGCCCATGTGAAGGTAACCAACAACATTGGGTGTTGTTGTTGACATAAAACAATTTGGAACCTAAAAGGTTTTGTACATTTAGACTTAAAAGGAAAGGAGGGCCTGAGAGAAAAGAAAACCATTTAGGAGAGCCAGCTTAACAGCTGGAGATTCTCATCATGCTGTGATGCTGTGTGTTCAGACTAAGATATTAGTGTGTTCTCTCTCACGGATTGATTTTAACATATACTAAGTTTAATATATATTTATGTAACATTAAAATTACAAACATAGAGATAATTATAAAGTATTTCAATTTCTTTGAATTTCCTCAATGATGTGGCAGTTAAAGACTAATTTTTAAAAGACATAGATTCTCTTGCCCAACGTATCTTCTTGTGTCCCATGCTTTTATGTTTTTGTATTAATTCAACAACATCAATTTCCCCATATACATTATAAGAGAAATTATTTGAGCAGAGTTTGAGACAGTGGGCAATTGTGAAGAATGTAAGGCTGTAGGACAAAAATATAGACATACACAGAGGACACTTGATGCTGAAGACATCAAGATGGTCCAAGATGTTTTGAAAGCTAGAGCAAGGACCAACAAGGTATAGACAGAAATAAAGAAAAGAAGAAATGACTTTAAAGATAAATGTGGTTCTTTCAAAAGAAATTGCCTATAACTAATCTTAGGCAAAGAGGAGAGAATTTTTTTTCTTCTTTCTACTTCCTAAACCATACAGTGTTACATTCGCAGAATCAGAACTCTGAGCAAATGTAGTAATATAGTAATATAGCAAATGTAGTAAATATAATATGTGTTTTTTTTTAATAAATCTTACCTCTGATTCCCATTTTCTAAGTTTGAGGCATAATTTACACAGTAAAGTTCATTCATTTTTCATTTTACAGTTTTGTGAGTCTTGACAAAGATATGTAGTTGTGGCACCATTACCAGTCAAGATGCAGAACACTGCGGTCAACTTAGCCACGTTCCCTCATGCCCCTTCGCCATCAACCTCTCACCCCGATTCCCAGCCTTGGCAACCAATCTTCTAATTTTTGCATCTATGCTTTTGCCTTCTCTAGAATGTTACACAAATGGAGTCATACATTGTATAGTCTCTTAAGTTTGGCTACAGTGCCATTGAGATTCTTTCATATTGTTGCGATGACCTGTAGTTTGTTTCTTTTTTACTGCTGATCAATATTCCATTGAATGGATATTCATGGAATATTGATTGTTCATCCACTCAATTCAATTGCTAATGAGAATTTGGGTTTGTTTTCCCCAATATTTGGTTATTTTGAACAATATGATTTATAATGTGAAAAGTAACATGAATAATAAAACACTCAAGTGCAGTGTTTGTACATAAGTTCTCAATTCACTTGGATAAATACCTTGAAGTGGAATTGCTGGACCGTATGGAAAATATCTGATAAACTTCATGAAAAACTGTCAAATTGTTTTATGGAGTGGCTTTAAAATTTTGCATTCTCGTCAGTCCTCTTTGAGAATTCCAGTTTCTTCATGTCATTATCATCACTTGGTATTGTCTGTCTTTAAATAGTAACTATTCTAGTAGGTACACAATGGAATCTCCTTATGGTTTTAATTTGCATTACCTATTAGCTAATGGTGTTACATGGACCTTGTTTTCTTAGCTTGGAAAGAAGATCATGGATTCTATAGGAGAGAGAGAGAGAGATTGAAAGGGGAAGGAAGGAAGGAAGGAAGGAAGGAAGGAAGGAAGGAAGGAAGGAAGGAAGGAAATGATTTGATTTTTGTGTTGAAGCCAATGGTAAGTTTGAAGTAAATGTTTGAAGCTTAACCAATAATATAAATTCTGCATTGTTTACTTTAGGAAAGTCAAATAGAAAAGAGCGGGAGAGTAAGGAAGAATGCTCATTGAAGCAAAAAAGTTGGGACATGAATACTGTTAGTAAAATACTTCACTAGTACAGAATATCAAGGATCTGTCAAAATAGTGAAGCAAACAGAGGTATGCATTAAATTTAATTACCACAAATTTTGGTACTTTGGCTCTTAGAAACTGGTCAAAGAGAATTACTTAGAAATCGGCATCATGAGTACAGTCAGGACCAGTCATGGAGAAACTCAAACGTAAGCCACGTGTAGGAAAGCAGCAAGAATAACTCCAGACTGATGTGAAATACTTTTCTTTTTTTTAAGATTTTATTTATTTATTCATGAGAGATACAGAGAGAGAAAGAGGCAGAGAAAAAAGCAGGCTCCATGCAGGGAGCCTGACGTGGGATTCAATCCCGGGACCCCAGGATTATGCCCTAGGCTGAAGGTGGCTCTAAACCGCTGAACCACTTGGGCTGCCCATGAAATACTTTTCTAAAAAGTCTTATTCTTGCCTTTTTTCTTATCTGGTGCTTTGGTGTAAGGTCTGACACATATAAGGATTCTATAAATGGGTGACAGACTAATGACAAGGCAAATCTTCTAGTTTGGTGGAAGAAGATCTGGAAATGTGAGTGGATTCCAAGGAGTTCATGGACAGTGTATTGATCTCTAATAAGCTACATTATGGTGACTGAAAAGATACTGCCTAGATGGCATTTCAGTATCCAAAATCTATGGGATTTGAATATATTCAAAATTATGATATATAAATATGTCACATTAGTAATTTTTAGAAGTAGATATTGGATACCTATCTCATGCTTAGCAATAAATCTTGAGCTCCACAAAAATATACAATACATGGCATAGTCTTTACCCACAAAGTATTTATGACTTAATTGACATTGAAAAAAATGTAAGCCTTGTTAATCTTAATGGAGCCTCGTCCAGTAGCTACAGCTGCTTGAAATGTTAAGTAATCAAGCAAAAAATGAGAGTATTTTACTTTTCAAAGTATTGGTAGACTTTATTGATGGCCCAGTACCTACTGGGAATGGGACAACAAGTCATAATCTTTCTCAAGACTATCATGAGAAATGCTTACAAAGATTTTATTATTTAAATCCTGCCTCTTATTACATTAAAATATTTTCCCAATTCCACTCCCTTCTCTCATTAAACAAATCCATGTCTATGTCACCTATGGATAACTAGCGAGGCTTCCCATATTTTTTTCTTTTTTCCCCCTTCAGAGAAGATGGGGATTTCTTTTACCTTGCATAATCCACTTCATCAACCAATCAGTTATAATCTCCTTGATGCCCCATGTTTTTTCCCTTCATAGTCTACAACTATATATTTCAAATGCTGAGATCCACAGTTTTTATATATCACACTGAGAAAAATAGAGTTCCTTTAAGGGAGTCATTAACATTGATAAAATGATTAAATACAGAGAGATATATTCTAAAACACTTAGCTAGGACACCAAAAGAAAAAAAAGAAGCTTATTTACACAAAATTATTAAAAAGAAATATAGATACAATATAGTGCTATGGAGGTAGTTTATCCCTCTGAGCAGTCCAGGTATGCTATATTGGTTCTAGAGTGTCAAGGACTTGGGCTCCAGTAGGTCACTTCCACATCCTTACATCTTCCATCTCTGGTTACAGAATG